>NC_083425.1:48043551-48363146 GCF_020745735.1 Hemiscyllium ocellatum | reverse complement strand
TCCAGTTTATGTTGTGATTTGCTGGAACACTGCAGCCAGCTGAGGACAGACACACGAAGGGCATGTGAACAGGACGCTGTGTTAAAATGGCCGGCCACAGGAAGGTCAGGGTCATGGTTCCCACATGGACTGGAGGTATTCTGCAAAGCGGTCACCCAGTCTGCATTTGATCTCCACCGTGTGGTGCTGGAAAAGCACAGCAGGTCAGGCAGCATCGGTGAAGCAGGAGAATTGATGCTTCGGTCATAAGCCTGAATTCTTTGTGGGCAGCACGGTGGCACAGTGGTTAGCACTGCTGCCTCACAGCGCCAGAGACCCGGGTTCAATTCCCGCCTCAGGCGAGTTTGCATGTTGTCTGTGTGGGTTTCCTCTGGGTGCTCCGGTTTCCTCCCACAGTCCAAAGATGTGCGGGTCAAGTGAATTGGCCATGCTAAATTGCCTGTAGTGTTAGGTAAGGGGTAAATGTAGGGGTATGGGCGCATTGCGCTTCGGTGGGTCAGTGTGGACTTGTTGGGCTGAAGGGCCTGTTTCCACACTGTAAGTAATCTAATCTACTTCATCAGAGAGGACCTATACCCAAAACATCGATTCTCCTGCTCCTCAAATGCTGCCTGGCCTGTTATGCTTTTCCAGCACCACTCTCTGGACTCTGATCTCCAGCATCTGTAGTCCTCACTTTCTCCCAGTATTTGAATTCTCCAAAGTAGAGTAGGCCCCATTGGGGGCAGCAAATACAATACCCAATATTGGAAGAAGTCGAGGCTTCACCTGGAAAGACTGTTTGGGCCCTTGGAGGGTGAGCAGGGAGGAGGTGAAGGGGCAGCTGTTGAACCTTCTGCACTTCCACTCATTCCGTGTTACCACGCAATGAAAAGTGAGTGCCTTAAATTCTCCCAGTCACCAGGTAAACCTGGAATGTGTCAATGGAGCGGATCGCAGGGGGTGCTGGAGAAAAGGCTAACAAAGCAGGCACATACAATCTGCCAAAACCCGAGCGTGGATCAAGGTGAATCCTCACTGACGTCCCCTTTAGATTTCGGGCTATTGCTTCTAATCAGAGCTGAGTGGAAATATTATGGGATGCCAGTTACAATCATCAAGACCAGATCACCCGCAAACTGACAGGCAGCACATTGCCTGGAGTTTGACAATGACACTTAGCATCACACGGAACTGGAGATTTCACCAGGACCTGACTGGGTTTGTGGGCCTTTGCTACTGCATTTATATCCAGCATCATGCACGAGTCTGCCTCCTGACCAAACAAACAAAAAACTACTCGCAGTTCTCCCAGAGTATTGATTTAAGCGAAGACTTGCATTAATGTTTAAAACCAGCACATCTTGTTTCATGTTTTACATACACACAGAGTCGTAATGCAGATGTCGCACTACCGTGCTGATGGAAGGAGCTGCAATGCACTTCCTAGGCCCCTGCACGGTCTTACAGTTTCAGGTTGCGAAAGGAAAGCTCAATTTTGTTTAATAAAATGATAAAAAAATTTCACGACCTCATTCACAAGTTTAAAGCTGCCACATCGGCGCCATCTGGCGGTGTTTCCTCGTCTCATTTAGGCAGCTCTCAGCTTGTTCACAGACTTGACCCCAGTCTGACTTTGTACAGGGGGCAAATGCGTCTTTCTTAAAAAAAACTGTTCAAATAGTTCTCCACTTTTCTAGAAAGCAGAGGAAAAGATGGGAACAAGGATGAGAGAAAAATAAGGTGAATTAAAAAAAACAAATTGTGTTAGAATGAACCCTCAAAGTGAGCTTTGCATATAAATATCAGTTCAACATTGTCATACAGTGATACAGCACGGAAACTAGTCCCCGCCAACCATGTTCCTAAACTAAAGTAATCCCACTTGCTCGCATTTGGCCCGAATCCCTCCAAACATTTCCTGTTTAGGAACTTATCCGAATGTCTTTTGAATGTTATGACCGTACCTGTATCCCCCACTTTTTCTGGCAGTTCATTCCACACATGAATCATTCGGTTTAAAAAACAATTACCCCTCATATCCTTTTTAAAACTTTCTCCTTTCACCTTGAAAATATACCCTCTAATTTTAAACTCCCCTTCCCCAGGGAAAAGACTCTTACTATTCGCCTTACCTAGCCCCCTCTGTACTTAGTGAAAAATGTCTCAGTCTATTTTTACAACTCAAACCATCCATTCCTGGCAACACCCTGGTAAGTGTTTTATTTACCCTCTCCAATTTAATAATATCCTTTCTGTAGCTTTACCTTTGTTAATTGAAATTGTTTCCAATTTTAAGAGCTAATTATTGAAAGTTCATTACAAAATTTATTATCACCTGTCCTGAATAACACCGATAGAATAACTGCTGGAGCAGAAACTAGTTTGTTTTTAACTAAAGATATGGTTCATTGCAACACACGTGCATAATCCTGATCTACAGTGCCAAGTTATTAACTGACTAATTGCTAAATCTCTATTACATGTGGAAAATTAGGGACAGCTGCCCTGTTATTAATCTGGAAAAAAATGAAAGAAAATTGTTATGCTTTTGACTTGTAACTTGTCTGAGTTTGGTGCACTACTCGACTGAATCAGGAGACTGAGTGAAGGGTTTGGTTAACCGAGAGGCGGGGAGAGGATGGTGGTAGTGGGTGGGAACGGCATGGGGACTGGGGAGAGGAACCAGCAGGAGAGGTGCTGTGGGCCAGCATCAGTATCTCTTAGCAACAGGCCTACATAGGGGGATTGGCAGAGGCCCGGGGAGCAGATTTTTGGCACTTTAAAGTGGCTGTGTGTGTGGTGAGGAATCAGTGGGCATGTGCCATGTCAGTAGTAGGTGATTTTATGGAACATTGTCATGCCATATGGTGTCCTCCAAAGGATAATGAAACTCTTAACACTTGGAGAAACAAAGCAGTTCATTACGGGGGAGTGCTGTGCCCTGTATGTCGAAGTTTATAAAATCATGAGGGGCATGGATAGAGTAGGGGAGTTCAACACTACAGGATTTGGGTTTAAGGTGAGAGGAGAAAGATTTAAAAGGGATCAAAGGAGCAACTTTTTCACGCAGAGGGTGGTGCATGTGTAGAATAAGCTGTTAGAGGAAGTGGTGGCGACTGGTAAAATTACAGCATTTAAAAGGCATCTGGATGGGTATCTAAAAAGGAAGGATTTAGAGGGAAATGGGCCAAGTGCTGGCAAATGGGACTAGATTAATTTAGGATATCTGGTTGGCATAGATGAGTTGGAACGAAGGATCTATTTCCGTGCTGTACATCTCTATGACTCTAGAATGGAATAATGGTGAGTGCGGCAGTATGTTCTTTCAAGTTTAATACCTGGATTTTAAAATTTTGATTCGATTTGGTGAAATGAAAGCATGGCCCCTCTTTCAGCTGCACTGTCATGTGCTTGCACCAGTTCCACCCAAATTCTTTACTGTTGTGAAGATTGAAAATTGTCGGGATCCATCAGAGAAGGGTGGGAGAGTGAGGATGAAAAAGACATTTGAGAGCATGGGGCAGGGGAATGAGGAACTCTGCAAGTGAGAGGAGAAAGTGACTTTTCGTGTCAGAACCCATGACCCCAGGATTTCAGCTCGTGACTCCACTTGGGGTTCCTTATGGGAAGGCCTCTGCTGGAAGCCTCATATCTGCAGTGTGCAGCTGCTCTCAAAATAATACGAAGAAATAAAACTTCTAAAAATCCAAATTCACACCTGACTGTATAAATGAAATTTGTTCATTCAAATCTATGCTGCACTCCCTCCAAAATTGTTAAATCCATTCCCAGAGTGTGGTGTCCAGAACTGATCACAATATTCCAGATGTGGTCTAAAAATCGCATTGTTCTGCTGAAACCCTATGACTGATGGATCTTCAATGTAACGCCCTCCCAACTGAGCTATTTCAGCATTATAGTAGAGATGTAATTTGTTCCCCATTGTATCCTTTAGATATACAGGGCAGCATTCCAAAAGCTTTATCATCTTCTGTTCATGACATTTTTTTGATCTATATATCCAGACCTTTATTATTTGTAGCTTCTCACCAGGTAGAAAGTTTCTTTTCCTTCCTTTATGAGGCCCAAAGTGAATGACCTTCCAGTTGCCCACATTGAAATCCACCAGCAACAGCTTTGCTTGTTCTCTTATTATATCTGTATGTGAATATACCTGTGAACATATGAACTGGGAGCTGGAGGAGGTCAATTACCTCCTGAGCCTGTGACCACAATTTCATCCTCTCTTAAAAGCAAACATATCTCTTTATGATTTTATGCTCCCAAGTACATGACTTCTACCAGCTCTTAGCTTTGTTCATCAGAGGTTTGACTTTAAGACTTGTTCTCTAATGTGAACAGTTGAGATCCGAAAGCCCATTATCCTAGGATATCACTAGTCACATCCTGACATTTACAGTAGCTGCTCGCTATTTGCTCTCTTGTCTCTTGCCACTCAACCCATTTCATAACCAGGTCAATAGCTTGCCTTCAATCTCATAGACTTCAATTTCATCTCACAGTCTCTGTTTAGAAACTTTACTAAATGCTTTCTGAAAATCAATATCAATGCTATCCATAGACATTGTTCTGACTGCTACTATAATAACTACTACAAAAAATTCAGTGAAGCAAGTTTTACTTATTGATGAGCTCTGCTGATGTGATGTTTGCACGGGTTTGGATAAAGATCTACTATCCATTATGGATTACAGTGGGGAAATATATTTATCAATCAAATGTGAAGTTTGTTTGGTTATTTTAACTGTAATAAAGAACAATGTGGATATGTTGCAACAACCCAAAACACTGCTTTAGTCTTGGATTGAAACCGAAAATGCTTAGGGGACTTGACACTGCAGATACAGTAAGTTCGTTTTCCCTCGTGGGAAAGTCTAGGACCGGAGAGCATAATCTCAGGATATGGGATTGCGCATTTAAAACAAAGTTGAGGAGGAATTTCTTCAGAGGATAGTAAATCTGTGGAATTCTTTACCACAGAGGGCTATTGAGGTAGGGTCTTTAAGTAAGGCTGAGATAGATTTCTAATCATTCAGGGAATCAAGGGATGGAGAGCAAAGGCAAGCAAGAGGAGTTGTGGTGTGCTGGATAAGTCAAGATCACATTGAACAGGGAGCAGCCTCGATGGGTTGAACAGCCTACTTCTGCTCCTGGGCCTTGTGGTCTTATGAAGTGAGACCACTGACAATGATCATGTATGGGCATGTAAAGTGCAGTGGGGGGGAGGGTGGCGAGGAAGGGAGTGAAGGAGGGCAACAGTGTCTAGCTGCTGTGACACCTTGTATAATAATATTACACACAGTGTGTGAGATGATTGTAAGAGAATTGATAATGTGGAGCCTATGTGTGAGAGTGCCATCCAAGCTCATCGGGTCGTTATTTTTAACCAACCTGTTCATAAATATTATTATTCTCCACCTCTGGAGTAGGTGAGACTTGTACCCAGGCCTCCTGGTTTCAATATTGATACCTTACCCTCTATGCACCATATATACTCTCAATGTAGGGCATGATTGACCCATACAGATGGGCAACTGTCATCGCACAATTCATTCTTATTTTGAACAAGGAGTAAGTTCAGATAATTTGTTGAACCTTCTTAGGATTGATGATTGAAACAGCAAACTTCTTTCTGAATTAGCTTCTAGTCAAATCAAACCAGGGCCATGTGGTGAAAAGTTTAATCTCCCATCGACTTTTTAATCTTGCTTGGAGATTGTGATTTATACCAGCGTAGGATGGAAAATTAACATCTCCCAGTTGGAGATCCTATTTTTACATGATTGTGTTACTGTGCAGAGGATGTGTCTATGCTGAATGTGAAATTCATGCAAATGCTCCCACTCTTTGAGTGTATTGGTAAAATATTGGTTTTGTCTCTGTGTGTTTATACATAGCTCTCTCATTATCTATCCCATCGTTTTTTTCAACGTACATATTGTAGAGCTACACACATAATATATTTATCTCTATCACCTGTCACCTAAATAGCACATCTCACATACAGAGAACTCCTGAAGGAACTTTTTCAGAGTGTAACTGTACAACAAGATTGATACTGTGCTAAAGAAGGATAAGTGACCATAAACCTGTTCAAGGAAGTATATTTTTAAAGCAGGTTAGAGAATAAGAAATGGAGAGGTTGGAGTTGTAGGGTACAGGATAATTCCAGAGCTTGTAGCCTAGATGAACAGCTGCCAAAGATGGGTAGAGTCACAGAGTCATAGAGATATACAGCATGGAATCAATCTCTTTGGTCCAACTCGTCCCTGCCGACCAGATATCCCATCCTAATCTAGACCCATCTGCCAGCACTTAGTCCATATCCCTCTAAACCCTTCAAATATCCATCCAGCTGTCATTTAAATGTTGTAATTGTACCAGCTTCCACCACTTCCTCGGGCAGCTCATTCCGTACATGCACCACCTTTTGCATGAAACGGTCGCCCTTTAGGTCCCTTTTATTTTTTATATCTTTCTGCTCTTACCTTAATCCTATGCCCTCTAGTCCTGGACTCCCCCAGCCCAGGAAAAGACCTTGCCTATTTACCCTATCCATGCCCTTCATGATTTTATAATCCTCGATAAGGTCACCTCTCAGCCTCCAACACTCCAGGGAAAACAGCTCCTTTCCAAGTTTCACAACATCCTTCTTATAGCAGGGAGACCAGAATTGCGCACAACATTCCAAAAGTGGCCTAACCAATGTCCTGTACAGCCGCAACATGACCTCCTCACTCCTGTACTCAATGCTCTGACTAATAAAGGAAAGAATACTAAATGCCTTCTTCACTGTCCTAACAACCTATGAATCTACTTTCAAGGAGGTATGAACCTGCGCTCCAAGGTCTCTTTGTTCAGCAACAGTCCCCAGGTCCTTACCATTAAGTGTATAAGTCCTGCCCTGATTTGCCTTTCCAAAATGCAGCATCTCACATTTATCTAAATTAACCTCCATCTGCCACTCTTCAGCCCACTGGCCCATCTGATCAAGATCTTGTTGTACTCTAAGGTAACTTTCTTCACTGTCCACTACATCTCCAATTTTGGTGTCATCTGCAAACTTACTAACTATATCCCCTGTGTTCACATCACATCATTTATATAAAAGACGAAAAGTAGTGGACTCAGCACTACTCCTTGTGGCACTCCACTGGTCACAGGCCTCCAGTCTCAAAACCAACCCTCCACCACCACCCTCTGTCTTCTACCTTCGAGCCAGTTCTGCATCCAATTGACTAGTTCTCTGAGTAGAAGGATGTAGTTGGAGAAATGCAGAGTTCTGAGTGTTATGGGCTGGAGGATGTTAGAGGTAAAGAGGGATGATCCTGTGATGGGATTGGGACATGTGACTGAAAATTTTAAAATTGAGGCCTGTCAGTTGGGAGACACTGTGAGTCAGTGAACACAGAGGTGATGTGGGTGCAAGTGGGTTATTGTCTGTATGTTACTTTTTGACTGTTTGGGTCATCCTTGCCAACAATATTCACTTCCATTGGCGCCAATAAATACCGATGGTCTGGGACAGCTATTTCCTCATCACTCAGTCTGTGTATAATTTACAGATCACAATTGGGCAGACGTCAAGTCCTTCTCACATGACAGAGCAAAGTTTTATTACCAAATTCTAAAAAAATGACATTCCGTTAGCTTTATTTCTGAGGCAGTTGACTGATGTTGCAGTTCTTGTGAAGTTTGCTCCCCTGAGACTTGATATCAGCGTGTCCATTGTAAAGGTTCCTGTTCGTGATTTTGTTGCAATATCAAGCAGTGAATCTTTGTGGGCTTTTTTTATGTCAGCAGAGATTGAAAATTATTTTACCTTCAGTCCAACTGGCCTGAAACTTAAAACTTTGACTGTGTTAAGTATCTTGAGTATATTCATCTCACCTCAATAAGCAGCATGTTCACCAATTGTTGTGTTCTACAACCACTAGGAACGGGCCTTGAACCGGCCATCATGAAGACCACCAGTTTTGCATTCTAACATCGCCTTTTTCCACCTATTGCCCCAATCCAAATACTGTTGAAACTCTCTCCCATTATTTGCCACCTCCAGATGGTTTCAACAGTCTCTTAGCCAGTTTCCCATCAAACATCTTTCCCAGAACCATGGCTCATCCAAACTTCTGCTATCCCACATAATACCTCACACATCCCATGGCTCAGTTACCTTAATGTGGAAATGACTGACATAACTGCCTCTGGAATCTGGTACGGATCCGGTCTGAATTGCTGGGGTGTAGGTCTTCTCTTTTTATTGGCTGTATTGCCTCGACAACAACAAAGCTGGTTAACATTATTACCAGGATTTATATAGTGCCTTTACCTGGTAAAGCATCCCAAGGCACTTCACAGAGCTTTCTCAAAACAAGTTTGATGGCAAGTTCTTTGGGCAACACAGTGGTGACTGTTTGGGTGGGATGCTCTTTGGAGGGTCGGATGTGGACTTGATGGGCAGAATGGCCTGCTTATACACTGTAGTGTTCTATGATTGTAAGTCACATAAGAAGCTATTAAGACAGATGACCGAAAGCTTAGTCAAAGAGTTAAGTTTTGGCAAATGTCTTCAAGGAAGAGAGGGAGAAGATTTGAAAGAATATTCAGTAATATAAGGGCTAGGCAGCTAAGGCACTGCCACCAATGGTGAAGAGATGAGAGTTGTAGACATGCAAGAAGCTGGAATTAGAAGGAGAGAGGCGTGCGAGGCGTGGCCTGGCAGAAAATGAGATCTTCCAAGCGCAACTGCGGTAAGTTGTAGGTTCTCTGTAAAGTTATGTGTAACCCAGTGTTAAATTCATAGTTTCACTCAAAGGTTTGAAGAAAGAAAATGTATTTTTCCAACAAATGATGTGAATCTGGAGGAGGGATGATGAAAAGTCTAAGTGTGTTTAAGCTGAAATCGTTATTTCGGGCAGAGAAGATTTCAGCGACAGTTAAGAGAAGTGTCCAACAGTTTGCATTTTGGCATGGGATATGGACTAGTGAAGTAGATGAGTTTTTAAAATCAATAGATAATAATTTCATAGACCTCATTATTAAAGTTAAGAATTAATAACTAATAGAATTCTATTCATTGCTGTGATGAGATTTGAATCCATGTTGTCAAAGTATGAATTGAAGCATCTAGATAACTATTCAGGTGGCATTACCACTATAACCTTCCTATAACCAGGTAGAGTAGGTGGGGAGAAATTACTCAAGTGTTGTTATTCAAAGGGTACAGATAAAAGCAGGTGGGAAAGAAGGTGAAACTTCTGTATCTTAGCAAGTTATGACCTACAATGGTCTGCCTCAAGGGATGGTGGAAGCAGATTTGATGGTGACTTTCAGAAGGTAATTGGCTATACCCTCATGAAGGAAAATCTGCAAGTCTAAAGGAAAAGAACTAGGGAATTGGACAAACTTGTGGACGCAATCAGGAAGCTGACATATTGACGTGGCAAAAGATATCCTCCTGACCTATCTGATTCTATTGTTTTCCATCAGAAAATCCTCCCTGTGTTGGAGACGGCAGAGTAGTGCACCTGAGTATTTGTCTGTGTGACAGATTGTTTTACATCTGCAGTCAAGGAGATCGGCTCACCTGCTCCTCGCTGTATTTTTCAGGAGCTGTCAGAGAGCTAGCAGAATTGTTAATGAAAGTGGGGAAATAAACACCTCGAGCACCGAGTCTACCCTGCACCAAATAAATTGCCTGATTCCTTAAAACAACAAACAATTAGCTTCAGTCCTCTAGAGTACTGTTTATCACCTTGTGAGCATTCCAATTACTTTGCTTGATAGCTAGAAAAACATCAGGACTAATGTGTTAAGTTGGGTCTCTCAAATCCTCTCCAAAATTGTATCCAGCTCAACCCTTGAATGATGTGAACACAATCTCAAAAAGAAACCTTGCATGTAATTCACAAATTGGCTTGAATTGGCAACACTGTCGTCAAACACTGACGATTAAATCCAAGGCAGTGAGATTTGCATTTCCCCTTCTTTAACCTTCTGGTGTAATGGCTGTCTCCCTATTTAGGGACTTGAGGCTCTGGGTCCAAACCCCATTTGTAGCTTGTCTGAACAAGTTAATTACAGCTTATTGTTTTTGGTTAATAATAGCAAGGTTCCATTTCTTGCCCATGCCCAGCTGTCACGAAGAAATCCAGAGATGGGACTTCTCCCTGAACCACTGCAGTGTGTGTGGTGATGTCATAGTCATATAAAACGGAAAGAGATCCTTCGGTTCAACTTGTCCACACCGACCACACGTCCCAATCTGACCTACAGCTGAAAATGTGTTGCTGGAAAAGCGCAGCAGGTCAGGCAGCACCCAAGGAACAGGATCCTGAAGAAGGGCTTATGCCCGAAACGTCGAATCTCCTGTTCCTTGGATGCTGCCTGACTTGCTGCGCTTTTCAAGCAATACATTTTCAGCTCTGATCTCCAGCATCTGCAGACCTCACTTTCTCCCCCAATCTGACCTACAACCCATTTGCCAGCATTTGGCCCTTTATCTCTCTAAACCCTTCCTTTTCATGTACCCATCCAGATGTCTTTTAAATGTTGCAATTGTACCAGCCTCCACCACTTCCTCTGGCAGCTCATTCCATACACGCACCACCCACTGTGTGAAAACTCCTCTCACCCTAAATCTATTCCCTCTAGTTCTTGATTCCCCTACCCCTGGGAAAGACTTTGTGTATTTATCCTATCCATGCCCTTCATGATTTTACAAACCTCTATAAGGTCACCCCTCAGCCTCCGACACCCCAGGAAAAACAGCCCTAGCCTATTCAACCTCTCCCTATACCTCAAATCCCCCAACCCTGGCAACATCCTTGTAAATCTTTTCTGAACCCTTTCAAGTTTCGCAACATCTTTCCTATAGGAAGGAGACCAGAATTGCACACAATATTCCAACAGTGGCCCTAACCAATGTCCTGTACAGCTGCAACATGACTTTCCAACTTCTGTACTCAATACACTGATCAATGAAGGAAAGCATACAAAGTGCCTTCTTCATTATCCTATCTACCTGCGACTCCCTTTTCAAGGACCTATGAACCTGCACTCCAAGGTCTCTTTATTAAGCAACACTCCCTCGGACCTTACTATTAAGTGTATAAGTCCTGCTAAGATTTACTTTCCCAAAATACAGCACCTCACACTTATCTAAATTAAACTCCATCTGCCACTTCCCAGCCCATTGGCCCATCTGATCAAGATCCCATTGTAATGAGAGGTAACCTTCTTCGCTGTCCACTACACCTCCAATTTTGATGTCATCTGCAAACTTACTAACTATATCTCTTATATTCACATCCAAATCATTTATATAAATGATGAAAAGTAGTGGACCCAGCACCGATCCTTGTGGCACTCCACTGGTCACAGGCCTCCAGTCTGAAAATCAACCCTCCACCACCACCCTCTGTCTTCTACCTTTGAGCCAGTTTCTGTGGTCACTGTTGGAATGTTAAAGGCTTAACAACCAATTTGCACACGGCAGGTTTCTTTGGAAAAATTCTGTACAACTAATAGGCTTGTATCATTTGTACATTCAGATGGAGAGGTTATTGGTGTTGAAGGAATGATAATATATCTGAATGGTGTCTCTTTGGTGGGAACAGGAAGATTTCTTAATTTGTACACAGTAAGATCCAACAATTGAGGTAATTACCAGATGCTATCAGTAGCATTGCTTTGGAGAAAATATATTGTCTGGGAAACCAAGGAACACATTTGCTCTTTTTTTCAGTAATGTTTTTGTTTCACCTTGAGAGAGGAGACAGGACCTTGATTTAATCTTTATCCCAAAGTTGACCCTGCCAACCCACAGTGGAGCACTCCTTCCATCTGTCCTGGAGGATCAGCCTGCATTCTGGTGCTGAAATTTCTGAACTTTGACTTGAATCTTTGATCCAGAGGAGTGAGTGTGTGTTAACCTGTGAGCTAATGTTATCTGGAGGCCATGGTGTTCCCACAACGTTGCTTCTTCTGTCCTTCAGCACCAGCTTACTGAGATGGGACTGAACTTCCATTGGTCAGGTTACTAGGATGTAGTTGTGGGTCCTTTTAGCCAGAGGCTGGAGTTTCAGGATGTTGATGCCTCTTTGGTCTGGGGCTGGGGGCTTTCTAATTGTGGTACCCACCTGAGATTTTATTTCCATCATCTGTGTCTCTGACTGAGAACACATTGTTTGTAGAAAATGCTGAATTCCTATATTTGCCATCTGGTATTATTCCAATCATTGTACAGATTTCTGGTGTTACCTCCTCTCAGACTCCCACTCGCACTCCTTTCTCCTACATTTTCTCACACTTGCCTCTCACTGAGTTTGGCGATTCCAGGTTTGCTGCAGTATAATAGACAGGATCAGTAACAGGCACCACGGGGACACTCTAGTCATTTAAATGTGTGGGTGTTTAATGAAACATTGCGTGTCCTGTGATAATTGCATCGTAAGTCACCCTGCAGCGACTGTTATTACCAAATTATATTTTGTAAAAGATTAAGGAATAAAGAGCACATTGCAAAGGACAAAAGAGTCATGGTATCCTTCTATCTGACAGTGGCTTTGGTACTGAGCAGTCTCCAGAAAGGAAAGGGAGAGAGGAAGCTGGTGCATTCAATCCTGATCTTACAATGAAAGGCAACCACTTATACCCATGTGATAAATTTACACCAGAACCCCAGTGCTATAGCCTTCCCTATCTCAGTCACCTCCTCTAGCTGTACAACTCTCCCTGTCTCCGAAACCTGCTACAGCCCTCTCTCTGTAACCTCCTACATCCCTCGCTGTCCCTGTAACCTCCTCCAGCTTCACTCTCTCTCTAACCTCCTACAGCTGTTACTGTTCCTGTAACCTCCTACAGCCCTTATTACCTCTGTAACCTCTTACAGCCCTCACCGTCTCTGCAACCTCCTACAGCCCTCACTGTCTCTGTAACCTTCCACCGCCCTCGTTGTGTTTGTAAACTTCTATGGCCTTCACTGTGTCTGTAACCTCCTACAACTCTCACTGCCTCTGTAACCTCCTACAGTCCTCATCTCTCTCTAACCTCCTACAGCATTCACTGTCTTTGTAACCTCCTACAGCCCTCAGTGTCCCTGCAACCGCCTACAGCACTCCCTGTAACGTCCAGTCCTTTAGTTCACCTTGTCACTGTAACTGACAGTCCACCTGACCTCTGGAACTTCCTCCAACCCTTCACTCTTCTGAAGTCATCTGTAGTCCTCCGGTTCTGGTCTCTTGAACATCCCTGATTTTCTTATCCTGATCATTGTAGCCATTGTGCTGAGGCATTTAATCTCTAAAATATTCACTCAAAGATTCTCTGCCAATCTACCTCTCTGCTCCCTCTTCACAATTCTCTTGGAAATCGAATTCTTTATCCAAGCTTCTGGTCATCTTATGTGGCTTTGTGGCAAATTTTGTTTGCCAACCCTCTTGTGACATGCCTTGTGAGATTTTGGTTTATTAAAGGCTCTGTTGAGATACAAAACTGAAACAGCTAATGCCAGACATGTTCAGGTCAGACAGCATTTGTGAAGAAGACAGAGTCTGTGTTTCAGGTAGGTGAGCACTTGTCAAAACTAGAAAAGGTTGCAGATGCACCAGATTAGTTTGATGTGCAGAGGAATCTGAAATATTGAGGACAATAACCTGGAGCTGAATGAGCACCCCCACCATTGCTCACCCTCATTCTCCCAATCACTCTGTCAGTTTATCAATGGGTAACACAGATAGGTGACAGCTGCTGTGGAACGGAGCCTCATTGTCAGCCAGCACCTTTCAAACAGCTAGAAAAGACATTGCAACTGAAAAGAGAAATATAATCCAGGTGTTTCTGCCTTCAGAAACTCAGCGGTTAGCACTGCTGCCTCACAGAACCAGGGTAAAAAATGAGGTCTGCAGATGCTGGAGATCACAGTTGAAAATGTGTTGCTGGTTAAAGCACAGCAGGTCAGGCAGCATCCAAGGATCAGGGAATTCGACGTTTCGGGCATAAGCCCTTTATCAGGAATGAGGAGAGGGTGGCAGGCAGGTTAAGATAAAAGGTAGGGAGGAGGGACTTGGGGGAGGGGCGATGGAGATGTGATAGGTGGAAGGAGCTCAAAGTGAGGGTGATAGGCTGGAGTGGGGTGGGGGCGGAGAGGTTAGGAAGAAGATTGCAGGTTAGGAGGGTGGTGCTGAGTTGAGGGAACCGACTGAAACAAGGTGGGGGGAGGGTAAATGAGGAAACTGGAGAAATCCGAGTTCATCCCTTGTGGTTGGAGGGTTCCCAGGCGGAAGATGAGGCGTTCTTCCTCCAGCCGTCGTGTTGTTATGTTTTGCCGGTGGAGGAGTCCAAGGACCTGCATGTCCTCGGTGGAGTGGGAGGGAGAGTTAAAGTGTTGAGCCACGGGGTGGTTGGGTTGGTTGGTCCGGGCGTCCCTGAGGTGTTCTCTGAAGCGTTCTGCAAGTAAGCGGCCCGTCTCCCCAATGTAGAGGAGGCCACATCGGGTGCAGCGGATGCAATAGATGATGTGTGTGGAGGTACAGGTGAACTTGTGGCGGATATGGAAGGATCCCTTGGGGCCTTGAAGGGATGTGAGGGAGGAGGTGTGGGCGCAAGTTTTACATTTCCTGCGGTTGCAGGGGAAGGTGCCGGGAGTGGAGGTTGGGTTGGTGGGGGGTGTGGACCTGACGAGGGAGTCACGAAGGGAGTGGTCTTTGCAGAACGCTGATAGGGGAGGGGAGGAAATATATCCCTGGTGGTGGGGTCCGTTTGGAGGTGGCGGAAATGACGACGGATGATACGCTGTATACGGAGGTTGGTGGGGTGGTAGGTGAGAACCAGTGGGGTTCTGTCTTGGTGGCGGTTGGAGGGGCGGGGCTCAAGGGCGGAGGAGCGGGAAGTGGAGGAGATGCGGTGGAGGGCATCGTCGACCATGTTTGGGGGGAATCTGCGGTCCTTGAAGAAGGAGGCCATCTGGGCTGTGCGGTGTTGGAACTGGTCCTCCTGGGAGCAGATGCGGCGGAGACGAAGGAATTGGGAATATGGGATGGAGTTTTTACAGGGGGCAGGGTGGGAGGAGGTGTAGTCCAGGTAGCTGTGGGAGTCAGTCGGTTTATAGTAGATGTCTGTGTTGAGTCGGTCGCCTGAGATAGAAATGGAAAGGTCTAGGAAGGGGAGGGAGGAGTCTGAGACAGTCCAGGTGAATTTGAGGTCGGGATGGAAGGTGTTAGTAAAGTTGATGAACTGTTCAACCTCCTCGTGGGAGCACGAGGCAGCGCCGATACAGTCATCGATGTAGCGGAGGAAAAGGTGGGGGGTGGTGCCAGTGTAGTTGCGGAAGATGGACTGTTCCACATATCCTATGAAGAGACAGGCATAGCTGGGGCCCATGCGAGTGCCCATGGCAACTCCTTTAGTTTGGAGGAAGTGGGAGGATTGAAAAGAGAAGTTATTCAGGGTGAGGACCAGTTCAGTCAGTCGAAGGAGGGTGTCAGTGGAAGGGTACTGGTTGGTACAGCGGGAAAGGAAGAAGCGGAGGGCTTTGAGTCTTTCGTGATGGGGGATGGAGGTGTACAGGGACTGGATGTCCATAGTGAAAATAAGGCGTTGGGGACCAGGGAAGCGAAAATCCTGGAGGAGGTGGAGGGCGTGGGTGGTGTCCCGAACGTAGGTGGGGAGTTCTTGGACTAAAGGGGACAGAACCGTGTCAAGGTATGCGGAGATGAGTTCGGTGGGGCAGGCGCAGGCTGAGACAATGGGTCGGCCGGGGCAGGCAGGTTTGTGGATTTTGGGCAGGAGGTAGAAACGGGCGGTGCGGGGTTGTGGGACTATGAGGTTGGAGGCGGTGGATGGGAGATCCCCTGAGGTGATGAGGTTATGGATGGTCTGGGAGATGATGGTTTGGTGGTGGGAGGTGGGGTCATGGTCGAACCAGGGACCTGGGTCTGTGTGGGGTTTTCAAATTCTTCCCCTGTCTGCATGGGTTTCCTCCAGATGCTTCAGTTTCCTCCTACCTTGCAAAGATGTGCAGACTAGGTGGATTGGCTGTGGGAAATGTAGGACAATAGGAGTGGGTCACTCTTCGGATGTACGGTGTGGACTTCCATTGAATCCCTACAGTATGAAAACAGACCATTCGGCCCCACAAGTTCACACCAACCCTCCAAAGAGTATCTCACCCAGACCCAACTTCCTATCCTTTCCCTGTAACCCTGCATTTCCCATGGCTAATGCACCTAAACCTATGAGCAATTTAGCATGAATAACTCCCCCCACCTGCACATCTTTGGACTGTGGGAGGAAACTGGAGCACCTGAAGGAAACCCACGCAGACATGGGGAGAACATGCAAACTCCACACCTGAGGTCAGAATCGAACCTGGGTCTCTGGTGCTGTGAGGTAACAGTGCTGACCACTGAGCCTCTGTACCGCCCTGGATAGGTCAGATGGCCTGCTTCCACATTATAGGGATTCCATCACTCATGACCTGATCATTTCATTTATTCTGCACTGGAATCAACCATTGATGGATGAATAGATTATAATTTTTAGTGACATCACTTAAACTTTGCTCCCTCCCCATCCACAAAGCCTTCAGTTTCTAACACACACATTAACCTCATTGACTTATTCTGAATTGACCAGTCCTCCCTCACTTTTTACTGTTTGATTTAATCTTGATTAGCCCTTCACACCATTCTTCCACTTTGCGTGAGTGATGTTTGCTAATTTAATTTGTTTTTTTAAAGTAGCTTCTTTATACCTTTCTGCCAAGGCCCCTAGCATGGTAGCACAGCGGTTAGGACTGCTGCCCCACAGTGCCAGGGACCAGGGCTTGACTCCCTCCTTGGGCAACTGTCTGGGAGGGATGGTCTCTGATGGGTTGGTGTGGACTTGATAGGCTGAATGGCCTGCTTCCACACTGTGGGGACTCTATGATTCTAAATCAGGTGGTTGTGGGTCCAAATCCAAATCCAAATCCAGGGAATTGAACATCACAAATCAAGCTGACACTGCAAAACTAGGGACCTGCCCTTGGAAAGTTGGGAGCAGACACTTTCTGAACAAGTCAGCTTCACAGTAACATGTCCATTAATGGATATTTTCCAATCAACCTGGTCAAAGATGTTATTATACATCTCTAGAGCAGATGGAATGAACCCAGGCCTCCTGGCCCGGAGGTATGGACACTTATGGTGGCTCAGTGATTTGGCACTGCTGTCTCACAGCTCCAGGGTCCCAGGTTCGATTCCAGTCTTGGGCAACTGTCTGTGTGGAGTTTGCACATTTTCCCCGTGTCTGTGTGGGTTTCCTCTGGGTGCCCCGGTTTCCTCCCACAGTCCAAAGATGTACAGGTCAGGTGAATTGGCGATACTAAATTGTCCATGGTGCTAGGTGCATTAGTCAGAGGGAGATGAGTCTGGGTGGGTTGGTCTTCGGAGGGTCGGTGTGGACTGGTTGGGCCAAAGAGCCTGTTTCTACATTGTAGGGAATCTAATCTACCACTGTGCCATGTCTATTAATGGAATCTTAGGACAGATCAATCCTTTCTGGCAAAGTCAGTGATTTGTGTGCAAACCACACCGATCTGTCATAGTTGAAAGCTCTATTGAGGTATTTTTAATCAATCTGCTCAGAGCTCTGGAGGAAGCGGGACTTACTCAGAGGTAGGGACATGACCAATACAGCACAAGAACACTTGGAAATTATTAGTTTGGACACCTCCAGGGCAGGTGGGACTCTCCTATCTGGAGGAAGGGACACTCCCACTGTATATACAAGAGCCCTAAGCAGATTTCTGTTGATTGTTGATCAACAAGTAGATCATTTACCTCATTGGTGAAGTCAAACGACCAACATTTGGGGGTGAGGGAGTTTGGAACTCCATCTATTTGACATTGCAAGCACTGACCTGATGATCTGTCTTCATTTCCTCTAAAACAGGGTCCTCACTTGTTCAGATGGGTGTAGTTAAAAGTCCAGCGCTTACTATTCTCAGATCTTGGTAAACTTTACCTATGTTCACCAGGGTTTGATAAATGTACCAGATGGAAAAACTATATAATGAGCAAGAGTTAGTTTCTCTGCAGTTTGTGAAGAAATATGACGCTGAGTTCAATTTTATTTGGTAAATTGGGTAGAAACAGTTTGCAAGATTAAATGGAGCATTTTGCATCTTGGCTGCTATTGATCAGATTCAATGAATGGACAAAGGCTGTAATTTTAACAATTTAATCCCATTAGATTGAACAGAACATTTCACATTTGTTCATTCGCTGTTCTGTAGAGCCTTTGATTAGTTCCCAATAGCACAGCTCATCTTGTACAATTGCAGCATAAATACAATCACGGTAAGATTGGCTACAATTATGCTGGCTCTTCAGGTCAGATTTTGGGAACTGAAACTGGCTTCTGGTCAACAAAGAAATTGTTTAGTCACATTAACTGGTCTGTGCAGTTCTAGAGTCACAGATGTAGAGCACAGAAACGAACTCTTCAGTTCAACTCATCCATGCCGAGCAGATATCCTAAGTCAATCGAGTGCCATTTGCCCATTTGGCCCATATCCCTCTAAACCCTTCCTATTCATGTACCCATCCAGATGCCTTTTAAATGTTGTAAAAGGCAGCTTCAACCACTTCCTCTGGCTGCTCATTCCATACACGTACCACTCTCTGTGTGAAAATGTTGCCCCTTAGGTCCCTTTTAAGTCTTTCCCCTCTCACCTTAGACTCCCCTACCCTGAGAAAAAGACCTTGACTTTTCACACTATTCATGTTCCTCATGATTTTATAAACCTCTGTAAAGTCACCCCTCATCCTCCGACGCTCCATCTAGGACTCACTGAACAAATGTGCTGATTCGATAGAAAAACTTCAATCTGTTCTGTTTCAAAGAAGTGTATGATTTTTGTAGTTCACTCCTGCACATTCACAGCTAAAGTGCTAAAGACGATAGTGTAATTCCAGTGATAAGTGGCCTGAATAATAAAAAAGGGAAGATCTTGCATTACATAAAATGTTTTTTATGACCTTAGGATGGCTAAAATGCCTCGCAGCTAATAAAATACTTTTGAAATATAGTCACAGTTATAATTTAGGGCACTCAGTAGGTAGGCTGAGGACACAAACTCTCACGAACAGTGATTACACAATGACCAGACAATCTGTTTCCATGATGCTCGTTGTGGGATAAATGTTGCCAAGATACTGAAGCGAACTCCCTTGGTCTTCTTTGAAATCACGCCGTGGGATCTCGTCTGCCTCTGGAGAGACTTTGTGTCGTATATCCCATTTGAAAGAAAGCATCTTCAAAATCAACACTCCACCAGAACTGCATTGGAAAGTCAGCTCAGGTTTATGTTCAGCTGTAATTATTCTGAGATGTTTCCCGTATCTGAAATACGAGAAGGACAGTCTGGCCTATCAATGTTCACCCCCTATTTCACTCCATATTCCACCATCTGTTTATAATAATTGATGACATATAAACTTTTCATATACTCATTGAGTACATGTGCCAGTGAAGGCTTCCTCTCCTCTCCTCTTTTCTCTTCTCTTTGCTATTCTGTATCCTCTCTTCTGTTCTCTGTTCTATATTCTTTTCTATTCTATATTCTATTCTGTAAGAGTTCAGCATAGAGGGACAGGAAACATATGATTTGCCCTAATGCAAAGGGTAACACCATGAGAAACGCATTTCAGAATCTTAACCTGCTTGTTATTTCTAGTGAACATGTAACATGCTAAATCACTGTACACAGTGAACAGAATGATTCTTCACTAAGTATCATCTTGAACAACTGATTGTGAAAATATTTTCATTCCAAGGAGTGTTAATGATCCTCCATTTCCTTAGCAGACAGAATGCCCTCTGGTGACTCAGATTCAGAGATCCCCTCAGCGTTTGCCAGTCTGCTTAGTTGTCAGGCACGGATTGAGATATCTCTTTATTTTAAATCTATCTTTACCTCTTGCTGTGCTGTGCCGGATTGCCTGGGACTGGGAATATTTTCAAAACAAATTGGTTTCATTAACTTCCTTCAGTACAAGTGGAAGATAAATATACTTATTATCCAAGTGCTTGCCTGAGATTTACTTCCTTTAATCGAGCTGTTGTTTAAAGAGCTAATCTTTTTAAATTGCCTTGAGCCGTTTTAATATTGTAAATATGTGGCTTAGAATTATTCAATTTAAGGAAAAAAAATCTATACATGCTTTGTTTTGTAAAGTAAGTTTTATTCCTTCTGTATAATTATAAAATTGGATTTAAACTTGCATTATGCATCTTTCAGACTTCTGTTTCTAGATAAAAGTGCGTTCTGATTCCATTCTTTTACAGCAAATCTCTAATTTGAGGATTATGCCTCTATCCTCTGAATTCCACAACCAGGACAAATAGTTAGGGGTCAGTAAAGATTCATTTAAATATCTGAAGATGATAGCTCTCTGGATAGTATCCGATTGGTAATAAACATCATGTTGGATTGAATTCAGCTTGAGGCTGAATGAAGGGATGGACATTTCGTGAGCTGAGGTACAATAAACAAAGGAACTGGACTGCAATATGATTGAAATGGTATTGACTGAAGTTAAGGGAGATTGTTAGTCCAGTTGCCATGGTGGAAATGGATTGGAACAATGCCCAGATCCCTTTTCTGCCTGAACCCCTCTGCTCCATGTGCTGACTTTCATGGCTTCTGCCTACAAGCCTCTAGATAGAAGTGCAACTCCAATGGAGGTCACACAATTATGGCACAGTGTACATATGCAATTCTCCAAACATGCCCTTTTCATAAAATAAAACCAAAATCTGCCTATATATATTTCACTTATAGCTGCAAATTATTCAATAAACATGATCCATCACGAAAATGATATCTCATGAACAAGTACTATTCGTTTATTCTAGTCTGCCCCCTTTTATTGGTTCCTTCATGTGCATTGCATACATAATCTTTAAAGCATTCAGATCTTTCAATAACATGAGTGCTGGTTATTGTTGGCTGTTCATCTGGTTTCTAATCACCCTTGGGGTGATGTTCCTACTCTCATAAATGCGTGATTAAAATTTGGAGAAATTCTATTGTCACATCCATATGAATAGGCACAGAAATTTCAAAGCCATCCTCAGTCACTAAATGATATCAAGTTGAAGATTGAAATTTGTCATTATTCTCTGGTGTTTCTTGCAGTATCTAGCTCCCTTTCAGCACTGAAAATCCACACAATTATAGTTCATACTTCTGATATCATGTTGCATTGTCCTTTTGTTATTGCCTTTTGCCTTCATGCTTCAACACAGAAGAGGGATCGGTTAGCTCAGTTGGTTGAATGGCTGGTTTATGATCCAGAGTTGAAGTGGGTTTGATTTTTGCACTGGCTGAGATTAACGTTAAAGTCTTCTTCTCATTTTCTCCCTTGTGGGTCATGCTGACCCTCAGGTTAAACCACCCCAGTTTCCTCTCTCTAACAAGACAGCAGCTCCCTGGATGTTTGGACTAAAACAGAAAAGGTACCACAATAGAATCACTGGCCTATGGCAAGTCACAGTGCACAAGCTGCAGTAAGGAAGTGCGCTTCTACAAACCCTGACCCCTCACTTGTTTAATTAGATCTTGATAGATTGAGATGGTGTCCATGCAGATCTATCAATACTTGGTATTGTATGTTCCAATAGTCAGAGTACTGAAATATGGTTCGCCTAAGCTACTAGAAATTAATGGGTTTGTGCTGTTTGCTATTATGTTCATTGTCAAGTTGATGCAATGATAAATACAGATGAGGCGATGCTTTTTCCTTCAAAGCTCATTCATCTGTCACTGTCAGTTGAGTAAAGGTTAGTGTTTGATGATGATTCATATTGCCAGTGCACAATGAGTAGAAAGGACAGGTGAGTCTGAAAACAACAAAAAAAATCATACGATCATGTTCCTATTATGAAAAGGGAAGATAAATACTTGATTAACTGGCAAAATGCTATAAAAGGAGTTGGAAAAACACTTTGTGTTATAGCTGTGACAGCATTGTTCATTAGCCATTGAATAAATGTCTGAGAGGAAAACAGGTTCACTTAGATAATATTGGCTTGTCGAACAGATTATTGTTCCCTTAAGGAATACAAAAGCCCTCAGCAATAGTGAACCAACCATGGCTAACAAGAAAATTTAAAGACACTCTGAAGTCAAAGGAAGTAGCTTATAATTTTACCAAACAGGTAGTAATCCTGAAGATTGGGAAAACACTAGCATTCAGCAAAGGATGATAGAGAAATTAACAGGAAAATTTAGGAATAACCTCACAAGAAACAAACTGATTGTACAAACAGTACATGAAACAAGAGTAAAGTGTGGCTCCTGTTGAGGCAGAGAAAAATAGAAAACAATGAACCTCGTTCTCACTCTCCCCTAAGCCCCTCATTTCTCTTCAAACAGTCCCCCACCCTATCCATCCTAACCCATGCAACCTCATGCCATCTCACCCATCCCCTATTGCCCCAAACACTTCCTTTCCAACCTAGTTTTCCCAGAACAGACAGCATTTTATAGCCCCTATGCCAAATTAATGCTAATATGTGCCCTCCATATATGAGTCTTTGCCCGTCCACTGACCCTGGACAGTCCTCACAAACCATGTATAAACTTTAAAATTAATGGTTGATTAAACAATGATATAAGCATTTTTACAGACTTCATTTTTAAAAAAAGCTCATGAAAACCCACTTAATGTAAAATTAAATAGCAAGCAATGTTTTTTTTGAAGAGTCCAGTCACTTTTTTTCAAAGGCAGAACTTTGAATGTCTTGGCGGCTTAACAACTGCTGGGTGCATTTGACCGCTCCCTTCAAACGATGCTTTGGACAGTTTGGACAATTGAATTTGGCAAGTCTATTGACAGTCTCAGCCTGATCTAGCTGTAAATTGTCCTGTGTGCTGACCCAAAGAAGCATCTCAGCTCTTCAACGCAATACTCTGGCAATTCCACATGAATCCACAAAGTTCAGATCTGTTCTTAGCAGGCTTAATCTGCAGATCTCAGGTTTTGCACCTCAGAGGTATCAGATTCTCTGTTTAAAATAATTAAAATAGCTGGCTATCTATGTACGTGCATGAAATGCCACAATGGAGATGCTCTCTATTGTGGTAAAATCTAAGCCTTTGTTCAAAGTTTGTGAGAAGATTTGTAGCTCGGGTGCTCGTTGTTGTGGTTCTGTTCGCTGAGCTGGGAGTTTTTGTTGCAAACGTTTCGGCCCCTTTCTAAGCCTTTGTATCTACTTGCACATTGGAAGGTCAGAAAATAGTGAGAAAAAATTCCAGAAATAGTGAGAAAACAAGTAAAAATGGGGAGTTTAAGTGTTTGAGTATTAGTAAAGAAACAGCACAGGAAAAATGAATGAGACTAAAAGCTGTCCAATGAGTTGATAACAAGCTCAATTGAACCTTAAGTATTTAGTTAAATGTAGTGGATAAGCTGCCAATTTCAGCACATGCCCACCGAAAGGGTTGTGGGGCTGAGCTCAGAGATGGGTGAGAAGGTGCTGAAATAGGTACACCCCATATTTAACATGTTGCTGCTCATCCCAACTCCCATCACTGCCAGAAAGCACATTGCTACAATGCCATTATTACTGGACAAGTCAATCCAAGGCTGAAATCTGGTTGACTACATCATAATTTTGTTTTGTTTAGGTTTTAATGAGTTAACCTCAAACTGAAGCATGAGCACACAATGTTGAAGATTTATTGTTAAAATTAAAGTCTACGAAGCAAAAGAAATGAAGATGGAATATGCAATTCTGGTCTCCCTCTTATTGGAAGAATGTTGTGAAGCTTGAAAGGGTTCAGAAAATATTTATAAGGATGTTGCCAGGGTTGGAGGATGTGACCTACAGGGAGAGGCTGAATAGACTGGGGCTGTTTCTCCTGGAGTTTCGAAAGCTAAGGGGTGACCTTATAGAGGGTTATAAAATCATAGGGGTATATGGGTAGGATAAGTAGACAAGTCTTTTCCCTGGGGTGGGGGAGTCCAGAACTGGAGGGCATAGGTTTAGGATGAGAGGGAAAAATTTTAAAATGGACTGAAGAGGCAACTTTTTCATGCAGAGGGTAGTGCGTGTATGGCATGAGCTGCCAGAGGAGGTGGTGGAGGCTGGTACAATTACATCATTTAAGAGGTATCTGAATGGGTATATGAATAGGAAGGGTTTGGAGGGATGTGGGCCAACTGCTGGCAATTGGGACTAGATTAGGTTAAGATATCTGGTCGACATGGACGAGTTGCTGTACAACCCTACGACTCTATGACTCTATAAAATAAAATAGAACAAACCCAGCTATCTATACATAATATGCCTTTAAAGATTTTGAAACATGGTCGAAATATAATCCCATCAATCCCAAAACCTTCTTTTACTCATTAACAAAAACACCCTTTTCTATTACTGTTACCAGAGAAACAACTCCCAATCTGGAAAATCTGATAACTTTTCCTAGAGATTTCATGTACTTGAGTTTAAACATTCTTGGTTTTGAATGACCTCTTCAGGGTTTTATCAAAACACTTCTGGTGTGGGACTATTGCTATCTTCTTAACTCAAAGGTGAGATGATTTTACTATCGTCTTCCCTTCTTGGGAGCATGATTTTGTACATCCATCTCCTGCCAAGAAATTCTGTATCAGTGCTTCAAAATGGAAAACCTTTTTTAAACCAAGCTATAAAAAAGCTTTAAAATTTCAGAATTTTCTCAAAGAGAAACTGTGATGCACAATTGTTTGCATGGTTCAACAATAAACCCTCCTGATGTAAAGGAATACCCTTTGTTCTGAAAGCTGTTTAAATATAAATTGGCTGCAGAAATAGCTACAAGTTAATCATTTAACTCTTCAGTTGGACAGAAAAACCCATATGTCATTAATTCAAAATTCAAGAATCCCAACTTAAAATAAATGGTATTAAAATATATATATTAATCACACCGTCTATATCACAGCATAAAATTCATGCCAGAATTTGACAAATTTGGTCAAGTTAATAAGATTGTCATATGCAGATTAGATGAATGAGAACTAATGGATGAAATGTACTTAGATTTTCAAAAGCATTTGATAAGGTCCCAGCTATTCACAATCTATGTCAATGTCTTGTAGCAGAGGGTTAGAAGAATGTGTTTAAGTTTGCTGATGGTGTAAAGTTAAATGGGAAAATAAGAGTGAAGAAGTGAATTACAAGATAATGTGGCAGATGGACTGTGATGCTGGGATTTGTGAAGTCAGTGCCTTTGGAAGAGAAAGACAGAATATTTTTCAATTGTCAGAGTTTGGGAGATGGCAGTCCTTAGTGGGATTTGAGCATCCTTTTCCTAAGTTGTAGATTATTAACATTTAGTAGGCAGTTAGAAAATCACATGGTATCATCACATTTATTACTGACGGATTGGAGTATAAGGGTAGTTTTGCTACAGTTTGATGAGTCTGGAGGAGATCTGGAGTACTATAGACAGTGATAGTTTCCATATCAAGGGAGGATATGTTCCTTCTGAGCTAAGCATCACTAAGATTCATTTGTCTGATTACTGGGATGAGGGGATTTTCCATGAGGAGGATCGAATGGACGGGAACTGAGATGAGAAGTTCTCTGAATCCTTGGAGTTCTCTAGCTCCCAGGGAGTTATGGATATAAGAATATATCCAAGACAGAGATCAAGTGAAGGGAATTGGAGATGTGTTGGTAGTATGAGAAAGGAAATTGAAGAAGCAGACCAGCCGTGTGTTTGTTGAGTGGTAGAGCAGGCTAAATAGATGAAACCTAAAAGGCACCTCATAACCAACTCTGACAGAGAATGAGATTAAATTTCTCTTCCTGTCAATAGACAGGTCAAGCTTTTTGTTTTACTCTTAGGATGATTGTACATCAATTGAAAGTTAATTGTATTCAGGTCCTGGACATTAAATAGGGATTTGATGGTTCTTTTGTATACAAAAGCAGCTGAAACTGTAAATAAAAGCTTTTAAGTCTATGACAGTTAGACTCCAGTGAATTATCCTTCATGACCTGGCTATCTTAGTTATAGAATATACGACATAGAACAGTACAGTAAAGGGCCTTCAGCTCTCGATGTTGTGCCAACCTTTTATCTGACTCTAAGATCAAATTAACTGACATACCCTTCATTATGCTGTCATCCATGCGCCTATCCAAAAATAGCTAAATGCCCCTAATGTATCTGATTCTACTATCACTGCTCGCAGTATATTCCACACACCCACCACTCTCTGTAAAGAACCCACCTCTGACATCTTCCCTAAACCTTCCTCCAATCACCTTAAAATTATGCTACCTTGTGATAGCCATTTCCATCCTGCAAAAGTCATTGGCTATCCATTTTATCTGTACCTTTCATCATCTTGTACATCATAGCAAAGATAAGTGGGAAAACAAAGAACTGGGAAGCTTTTAAAGAACGACAGAGGATTACTAAGAAGGAAATACACAGAGAAAAAATGAGGGTAAACTGGCCAATAATATAAAGGAGGATAGGAAAAGTTTTTTTAGGTATGTGAAAGGCAACAAAATGGTTAAGACTAAAATTGGGCCCTTGAAGACAGAAATAGAGGAATATAATACGGGGAACAAAGAAATGGCAGAAGAATTGAATTGGTACTTCAGATCTGTGTTCACTGCGGAAGACCCAAGCAATCTCCCTGAGGTAACAGTGGCTGAAGGACCTGAACTGAAGGTAATTGGTGTTGGAGAGACTGTTAGGTCTGAAGGTTGATAAGTCCCCAGGGCCTGATGGTCTACATCCCAGGGTACTGAAGGAGGTGGCTCGAGAAATCGTGGATGTGTTAGTGATTATTTTCCAGAGTTCGATAGATTCCTGATCAGTTCCTGCGGATTGGAGGATGGCTAATGTTGTACCACTTTTTAAGAAAGGTGGGAGAGAGAAAACAGGAAATTATAGATCTGTTAGTCTGATCTCAGTGATGGGAAAGATGCTGGAGTCTATTGTAAAGAATGAAATTACGACATATGAAGGGGAAGTCATGCTTGACTAATCTTCTGGAATTTTTTGAGGATGTAAGTCTGAAGATGGATGAGGGAGATCCAGTAGATGTAGTGTACCTGGACTTTCAGAAAGCTTTTGATAAAGTCCCACATAGGAGGTTAGTGAGCAAAATTAGGATGCATGGTATTGGGGGCAGAGTACTAACTTGAATTGAAAGTTGGTTGGCTGATAGGAAACAAAGAGTAGTGATAAACGGCTCCATTTCGGAATTGCAGGCAGTGACCAGTGGGGTACCGCAGGGATCAGCACTGGGACAGCAACATTTTACAATATATGTTAATGATATAGAAGATGGTATTAGCAATAACATTAGCAAATTTGCTGATGATACTAAGCTGTGTGGCAGGGTGAAATGTGAGGAGGATGTTAGGATTACAGGGTGATCTGGACAAGTTAGGTGAGTGGTCAGATGCATGGCAGATGTAGTTTAATGTGGATAAATGTATGGTTATCCACTTTGGTGGCAAGAACAGGAAGGCAGATTACTACCTAAATGGAATCAATTTAGGTAAAGGGGCAGTACAGAGAGATCTGGGTGTTCTTGTACACCAGTCAATGAAGGCAAGCATGCAGGTACAGCAGGTAGTGAAGAAGGCTAATAGCATGCTGGCCTTCATAACAAGAGGGATTGAGTATAGAAGCAAAGAGGTTCTTCTGCATCTGTACAGGGCCCTGGTGAGGCCACACCTAGAGTACTGTGTGCAGTTCTGGTCTCCAAATTTGAGGAAAGACATTCTGGCTATTGAGGGAGTGCAGCGTAGGTTCACGAGGTCAATTCCTGGAATGGCGGGATTACCTTACACTGAAAGACTGAAGGGACAGGTCTTGTATACCCTTGAGTTTAGAAGACTGAGAGGGGATCTGATTGAGAGATATAAGATTATTAAAGATTGAACACTCTGGAGGCAGAAAACATGTTTTCGCTGATGGGTGAGTGCCGAACCAGAGGACACAGCTTAAAAATACGGGGTAGACCATTTAGGACAGAGATGAGGAGAAACTTCTTGACCCAGAGAGTGGTGGGTGTGTGGAATGCTGTGCCCTAGAGGGCAGTGGAGGCCCAGTCTCTGGATTCATTTAAGAAAGGGTTGGATAGAGCTCTCAAGGATTGTGGAATCAAGGGTCATGGAGATAAGGCAGGAACAGGATACTGATTAAGGATGATCAGCCATGATCATATTGAATGGCGGTGCAGGCTCAAAGAGCAGAATGGCCTACTCCTGCACCTATTGTCTATTGTTTATTGTCTTGATCAAGTCACCTCTCATCATTCTTCACTCCAGTGAGAAAAGCCCTAGCTCACTCAACCATTCTACATAAGACATGCTCTCCAGCTCAGGTAACCTCCTGGGAAATCTCCACTGTACCCTCTCTAAAGCTTTCTTTCTATAGTGAGGCAACCAGAACGGAACACAATATTCCAAATGTGGTCTAACCAGGGTATTGTGGATCTGCAGCATAACCTTATGGCTCTTAAACTCAATCCCCCTGCTAATGAAAGCCAACACACCATACACCTTCTTAACAACTTGGGTGGCAACTTTGAGGAATCTACGGACATGGACCCCAAGATCCTCTGTTCTTCCATGCTGCCAAAAATCCTGCCTTTAACCCTGTAATCTGCATTCAAATTTAACCTTCCAAAATGTATCACTTTTCCAGGTTGAACTCCATCTACCACTTCTCAGCCCAGCTCTGCATCCTGTCAATGTCCTGTTGCAACCTACAACAGCCCTCCACACTATCCACAACTCCACCAATCTTTGTGTCATTAGCAAACTTAATAACTCACTCTTCCACATCTTCATCCAAGTCATTTATGAAAATCACAAAGAGCAGAGGTCCCAGAATACATCCCTGCGGAACACCACTGGTCACCAAGCTCAAGGCTAAATAATTCCCATCTCCTACCACCCTCTGTCTTCTATAGGCCAGCCAATTTTCCCTGTATCCCATACCTCCTTATTTTCTGAATGAGCTTACCATGGGGTACCTTATCAAATGCCTTGCTAAAATCCATATACACCATATCCACTGCTCTACCTTCATCAATGTGTTTTGTCACATCTTCACGGAATTCAATAAGACTTGTGAGGCATGGCCTGCTCCTCACAAAGCCATGCTGACTATCTCTAATCAGACTATGTTTTTCCAAATAATTATAAATCCTGTCTCTCAGAATCTTCTCCATAATTTTGCCCACTACTGATGTAAGACTGACTGGTCTGTAATTCCCATGGTTATCCCTACTCCCTTTCTTGAACAAGGGAATAATATTTGCCACCCTCCTTTCATCAGGTATTACTCTAGTGGACACTGTGGATGCAAAGATCATTGCCAAAGGCACAGCAATCTCTTCCCTTGCTTTCTGTCGTACCTTGGGTATATCCCATTGGGCACATGGACTTAGCTATTCTCATGTTTTTCAAAATTTCCAGCACATCCTCCTTCTTAACATCAACCTGTTTGAGCATATCATCCTGTATTACACTGTCCTTACAAAGGACAAAGTCCCTCTCACTAGTGAATACTGAAGTAAAGTATCCATTAAGGGCTTCCCCATCCTCCTCCAGGCACAAGTTCCATCCACTATTCCTGATTGGCCCTACCCTCACTCTGGCCATCCTATTAATCCTCTTACTCTTCACATAAGTATAGAACATCTTGGAGTTTTCCTTAACCCTACTCACCAAGGCATTTTCATACCCCCTTCTAGCTCTCTTAAGTCCATTCATCAATTCCTTCCTGGCTACCTTGAAACCCTCTAAAGCCCTGTCAATTCCTTGCTTCCTCAACCTTACTTAAGACTCCTTCTTTCTCTTGACTAGATGTTCCACATATCTTGTCATCTGAGGTTCCTTCACCCTACCATCCCTTTCTTGCCTCAGTGGGACAAACCTATCCAGCACTTGGAGCAAGTGCTCCCTAAACAATCTCCACGTTTCTATCGAGCATTTTCCTGAGACTATCTGTTCCCAATTTATGTCCCACAGTTGCTGCCTAGTAGCATTGTAATTCCCCCTCCCCAATTAAATACTTTCCCATACCATCTGTTATTAACCTTTTCCATGACCATAATAAAGGTCAGGGAGTTTTTATCACTGTCCACGAAATGCTGTACCACCAAAGGATCTGACACCTGACCTGGTTCAGTGCCAAGCACCAAATCCAATATGGCCTCCCCTCTTGTCAGCCTTATCTACATATTGCATCAGGAATCCTTCCTCGACACACCTGACAGAATCTGGACTAAGGAGATTCCAATCAATATTATGGAAGTTGACTTCACTCATGACAACAACCTTGTTACTTCTGCACCTTTCCACAATCTGCCTCCCAATCTGCTCCTCCATGTGTCTGTTGCTATTGGGGAGCCTGTAGAAAACTCCCAATAACGTGACTGTTCCTTTCCTGTTTCTGACTTCCATCCACACTGACTCAGTAGACAAACCGTCCTCGACAACCTCCTTTTCTGCAACGGTGATATTATCCCTGATTAACAATGCTACTCCCTCACCTCATTTATCTCCCTCCCTATTCCTTTTGAAATATCTAAACCATAGAACATCCTGCCTCTGTGATATTCAAGTCTCCGTAATGGCCACAACATCATAGCTCCAAGTACTGATCCATGCTGTAAGTTCATCACCCTTATTTCTGACACTTTTTGCATTAAAATAGACACACTTCAACCCGTCAGGCTGACTGTAACTTTGGCCTCTCAGCTCTTCATCCTTCCTCACAGAGTCTCTGCACATCGTGTCTACCTGTTCACCAGCTACCCCATCCTCTGATCCATAGCTCCGGTTCCCATCTCCCTCCAAACCTAGTTTATATTATGCATTTACTATCCATACCTCGCTTTCCTGAGGCAGCAACAGTTCACAGCAATTTCTGATACTTCCAACATAGTGGCAATGTCACTGCACTGTAATCCAGAAGCCCAGACTAACGCGCTGTGGAGATGGGTTCAAATCCTGCCATAGAATTTAAATTCAATGATTAAATTTGGAATGTAAAGCTAGCCTCAGTGACAGTTACCATGAAACTACCATTGATGTTTGTTGAAAGAAAACTGTCTCATTCATTAATATCCTTTAGGGGAGGGAATCTGTAGTCTTTAGCTAGTCTTGTCTACATGTGACTCCAGGTCCACAGCAATGTGGTTGACTCTTGTCTCCCCTCTGAAATGACTCAGTAAGATATTAAGGATGGCGTTTCCAATGACACCCACATCCCATCGAAAGAGTAAAGAGAGTGGAAAATCCTTATGATTAATGGTGTCAGGTAAGGCATTTCAGGATATTAAACCAATGATATTGGTGAAATGATGGTTTCAGTCCAAGTCAGGTTGGTATGTGATGTGGTGGCTATCGCACCCACCCCTTATCTTTCCCTGTATTCAGTACAAGCTAAGGAAGGACTGTTGAGGGAATGGTGGTGGGCTGATACGGAACGTGCACACACACTCACTTACTCGCACGTGATGCTGGTTTTACAGTGTCACAGTGATTCCGGTGACAACACTGCCAATCAAGTGGCCTGCTTGAGTTCAGTTTTCTCTAGCCTTGCGGGAAAATGCTACATTTCCTATCATTCTCCTCAGATGAGCATTCTGAATGTTAGACAGGCTTCAAAGGGTGCTCCAATGGGCGACTCTGCCAAAGATTACATCTGCCCTTCTGTTGTAGTTGATGTTGTAATAACTGGCCCAGTTGGGTTTCTGGTGAAACGTGATATTCCCTACCAGGACATTCATAGCAGGGGAACTCAGCAATGGTAGAGGCATTGAAGACCAAAGGGATGCTGTTCAACTTCAGTTTGACACTTGTGTACATTACCTGCTTTGTGTTAGTGCAAGTCTGGACGCAATCCATATGCTGATGTAAGTTGGCACCAGTTGCTTCTTTATTAGTGGAGCTACAATGAAACTGAAAATTATGTTCTCAATAAAAGTCTCACTGCTTAATTGGGGAGTGACATACATGAAGCAACTGAGGATAGACCAAGTGTAATCACAAGGGTCCCTGAAAGAAGGATTGTCCTGGGGCTGGCTTGACCGGCTCCTCCTCATAACAACAATAAGAAACATCCTCCTTCGTGCAAACCATTGAATTGTTTTTGTATCAATATTAATGTGAAGTATTCTGTAGAATCCAGTCTGGATAATGTTGGAGGCTACAGTAACCATTTTGTATTCAGATTCAGTTCCTGCAATGATCCTGAATCGAGATTATGGTGTGCTCTGGTGCCAACATGTTCTCGAAGAACTGAGTGTCTGTTATTTTGTTACCAGTGACTAAGCCTTGCTTGGTGACTATTGATAATTACAATACACATTGAGGAAGCTGTGCAGAGTGTGATCAAAGATTGATTAGCATATTTCCGTTATATAGTATTGAGATAAAACTGAAAATTTCAGGAATATAATGTAAGATGTACTGAAGTGTCCATCGTAGTTTCAATTCATATGAAGTTTCATATGTTATGTTGTTCATTAAAGTTTTGATCTGGGTGTGCAGGTGTTGGGCTGGGGTGGACAAGTTCAAAAGCCACATGACACCAGATTATAGCCCGACAGGTCTATTTGAAATCACACCTCAGCGTGATTTCAAATAAACCTGTTGGACTATAACCTTGTGTTGTGCGACTTTTGACATTAGAAATTTAACTAGGACAATGTCTTGAACACTTTTTTTCTCTGGAAATGCATTAAAATGGTGCTGTAGGGATAGCTAATGTCACAGCCTTCAGTGTAGCTGGACCATTCAATGTCTCAGTAGGCCTTTGATCTCTGCAAACTAAGCAATGAATCTTTTTTTTATTTTGGTGTAGCTCTGCTATGAACATACAAAAGAAAGAATGGTAAAAGGTATAAACCAATTCTTTGTCATTGTTCTGTCAGGGAGCATCCTGCTAGGCCAAACAAAACGTGGAGTCTTTGAAATATATTTCCATTGACAATTCCGTTTTTTTTATTGCAATGATAAATGTTTTATCTTCCTTCTATGTCAGCTTGACTTCAAAAGGATGAAAAGCACATATCCCAGGCTGATGGTGTAAATTCACTCTTACTTTGTCATTTAGATGTGAGATGTTGGAGTCTTGTTGGGTTCTCCATCAATGCTCTGTAAAATTGTTCATCACAAATGTACGATCAAACTTATGAAAGAAAACCATGAAGACTTTGGAACTTTCATTCTTTAAACAGAAAGACACTTTGTGCTTGACATAGTTCTGCCTCTGTTTAGCCTTAGTTAATAATAAATACGAATTAGTAATTCTAACCTGAAGCAACATCTCTCCTTTCTAGCTCATCCCACTCTCCAGCCCTATCCATGTCACTCTCTAACTTCATCAGTTCAAATGTAAATCAAAACACAGCTGGATATGGATTTGACAGTGCAGCTAGAAGATCCTTTATCCAAACACCCAAAAGCTGAAAAGCTCCAAATTCCGAAGGTTTTTTTTCTGAAGTTCTTTTCTCATTAACAGAGTTGTTTGGCGTACAAACAGTTAACCCAAGTTGACACCCACTTGATCACTCAGATGTGACCTGGCGGGGGTGGGCGGCGATGGGCATGGCCAAACACATTCTTAGTTAGAAGTCTGTTCCTCCGGTAAGATTTTTTAAAAAATTCACCATTAAACTTTCACTTATTCTGAAAACTGAAACATTCTGAATTCTGAAAACAGCTGGCCCCGAGCATTTCGGACAAAGGATCTTCTACCTGTACTGAGGTAGCTGCTGGAGAGCAGGAGTAGCTTGGTAGCTCTTTCAAGAGCTGGTATAGACATGATGGGTTGAATGGCCTCCTTCTGTACTTTAAAAGTCGATGATTCAAGGGAATCATAAAGTAGTTTCCATGCATATGCCTGAGCTAAATGGGTTTGCTGTTTTTCTGGAGGCATGGTGTTTTGTTGTACAATATCAAGTTTACATTCACTGAATTTCCCTCAAATATTACCTCAAAAGGGGAAAGGTTAACCAAGGTTAGGCAAAGTTTAAGCCCTTAAAGCTTCCAGGTTCTTAAAATCAAGGAAGTTAAAAAGTTTTGTCTTTTCCCCATGTCTGTGTGGGTTTCCTCCCACAATCCAAAGATGTGCAGGTCAGGTAAATTGGCCATGCTAAATTGCCCATAGTGTTAGGTGCATTAGTCAGGGGTAAATATACAGTAGGGGAATGGGTCTGGGTGAGTTGCTCTTCGGAGGGTTGGTGTGGACTTGTTTGGGTTGAAGGGCCTGTTTCCATACTGTAGGGAATCTAATCTAATGTCACGCCTATCTCTAATGTCCATAATTTTAATGGCTCACTGGGACATTTCAGAGGGCAGTTAATCTGTGGGTCCAGAGTCATATGTTGACTGGACCAGGTGAGGATGGCAGAATTCCTTCTTTAAATGGACATTAGTGAATCATTGGACCATGCAGAATTAAACAAATTAATTCCCCAAAATTCAATTTTTAAAAAAATTTAGATTAGATTCTCACACAGGCTGTGTGAACTCCACACAGACAGTCACCTGAGGAGGGAATCGAACCCGGGTTCCTGGCACTGTGAGGCAGCAAGTGCTAACCACTGAGCCACCGCATCACATCTTGGCCTTCCCACTGACACTACATCACATGAACTAATTTTTTGAAAAAAGGAATCTTCGTGAGAGATAGTGTGGAGCATGCATGTATGTAGCTTGAGAAGGAGCATGAGCAGAGGCTTGGAAAAACAATATCTGATAAAGAAGAGAAAAGAAAAAGCAGTAGGAAAAAAGAGGGCTATTTCTATAGGCTGAAATGTCGATGATCTGTTATATGTGTCACTCATCACTTGGAGGAAGAAGAACTGAGGGAAACAAGAGGATAGAATGTATTCTTGACTGAGGACTTCAATATCAACCAGTCAGACTGGCTTGGTATCACCACAACTGACTGCGTTCTGAAGGACATAATGCCAGACTATGTCTGTAGCAGTTTGTAAGGAACCAGCAAGAGGGAGAAAACCTACTTGCCTTTAAACTCACTGGTTTACCTGCCACTGATACATCTTTCCAAGTCATTATTGATGAGATTGACCAACCATCCAGTCCCAGTGAAGAAAATGCCCTTGCACCATGTTGAGGACAGTGTCCATTGTATTGTGTAACGTTACTGCCATGCTAAAAATAGGATGGATCAGAGTAGATCAAGCAACTGCTCATCCCTGAGGTCATAAACAAAAGCAGAATTCTGGCGGCTCAGTAGTTAGCACTACCGCCTCCCAGCTCCAGGGACTCAGGTTCAATTCTATTCTCCAGTAACTGTCTGCGTGGAGTTTGCATATTCTCCCCGTGTCTGCATGGGTTTCCTTCCACAATCCAAAGACATGCAGTTTAGGTGAACTGGCCATGCTAAATTGCCCATTGTGTTCAGATACGTGGGGGTTAGGTGCATTAGTCTGGGGCAAGTGCAGAGTATTAGGTTAGGGAAATGGATTTGGGTGGCTTACTCTTTTCACGGGTCGGTGTGGACTTGTTGGGCCAAATGGCCTGCTTCCACACTGTTGGGATTCTATTCTATTGAGGGATGACCTGCAATTGTCAAGGCACCATATCCCTCTCCCATTATCATCAAGCTGATGGTTTCCATGAGAGAGGTAAGAAGGTTAACATCATCTAGGACAAGGAGCCCACTTTACTGACAACACATCCACAATCAATTCTTCAACCACAAATGGAGCAGATACATGGGAACCTGCAATTTCCCCTCCAAGCCACTCACCATCCTCACTTGGAAATATATGCCCATCCTTAATTGCATTTCCTCACTGTTGCTGTGCCGAAATCCTGGAATTCCCTCCCTAACACCATTATGGGTCTACCTACACAATATGGGCTGGAGCAGCTTAAGGAAGCAGCTCATCACTATTTTCTGAGGGTGACGGGAAACGGGTAATAAATGGTAGCTTAGCCAGTAGCACCCACACTCCATGAGTGCATAAAAAAATGTTAGGAAATTATTGAAGAGAGTGGATAATGCAAAGTTTGAGTTCTGACAATATTCTGTCAATATTACTAAAGAGTTGTGCTCCAGAATTAACCATATCCCCAGCCATAGTGCTCCAATACAGCTGTAACAATGGCATCAATCTATCAACATGAAAAATTTCCCAGGTATGTCCTGTCCATGAGAAAAGAAGGACAAATTCAATTTGGCCAATTAGCACCCCAGCAATCTAGTCTTGATCCTCAGCAAAGTGATGGAAGGCATTATCGACAATGCGATCCAATCGGCATTTACAATGCAATAACTTGCCTACCGGTTTGGGTTCTGCTAGCTCAACAAGGTTCCAGGCCTCAATACAGCCTTGGTCTCCATGTGGTCAAAACAGGTGAAATCCAGAGGTAAGGTGAGATTCTGGAGTCGAGAGGATTGGCTTATGAGGAGAGATTGAGTAGGCCTGGGCTATACTCATTGGAATTTAGAAGGATGAAGAGGCTTTGGATTGGTTTCACAGGTCGGTGCAATATCAAGGGCCGAAGGGCTTGTACTGCGTTGTAATGTTCTATGTTCTAAAGGGGACTTAATCAAAACATATAAAATTATGAAGGGAATAGATAAATCGAAAAAGGGAGGTTGCTTTCATTGGTGGGTGAAACTAGAACTAGGGGGCATAGTCTGATTTAGGAGAGCAGATTTAGGACTGAGCTAAAGAGGAACTTCTTCACCCATAAAGTTGTGACTGTGTGGAATTCCTGGCCACTGAAACAGTTGAGGTTACCTCATTGAATGTTTTTAAGGCTAAGAAAGATCTTTGAACAGTAAAGGATTTAAGGGTTATGATGAGCGGGTGGGTAAGTGGAGCTGAGTCCATGAAAAGATCAGCCATGTTTGGATTAAATGGCAGAGCATGCTTGAGGGGCCAGGTGCTTATTCCTGCTCCTAATTCTTATGTTCTAACGTGATGTTTACAAAGCCATCTTGTGGCACGCTGTTGACAGTGGGATTCTTGTGGTGCAGTGGTTGTGTCCTTACCTCTGAGTGAGGAGACTCAAATTCAAGTCTCACCTGCTCCAAAAGTGTGCAGTAACATCACTGAACAGGTTGGCTAGGGAAATACCTGGCACAACTTTGGTATTCCTCCCTCCGGTCCATCAAGGGCCAGGTATAAGTCCCACATACAGATGGCAAAGTGTCAAACATGTGTGAACAGCCTGGTTAAAATCAATTTTATTGTTTACAAAACTGAAATATAGAAGGACCCAGAGCAGTACATCACTACCTGGGGGTCAATACAAGATTCTGCCCTGAAAAGTGCACCAGCAATGACTCATTGCCTACAATGCATTGTAGATTGAATTATGGCCGAACAAGTTTAGACCAATAGTTGCCATCCATTCATTTGTGTCTTCAGTCAGGCAGTTCATCAATAATGACGTAACTTTTCCAGCTGTCTCAATCCCCTTGGCATTCAAAATTCTGACTGTCTGTTTTGCGAGCCATAAGTTGCGTAGCCAGACACTGGAAATTATTGAGAAATGACAATAAGCAGCTGTAAAGGAATAACTCAGGCCCAATTATAATTGTAGACGAGCTGAGAAAGCACTGTCCCCTTGGGACAATCAAAGGTAATTAGCTGTTTAACGTGATTGTGCACCTCTGGTTTTAATAGAGCCCCGGTGACTTGCTAAATACTGTTGGGGGGTGGTTTGCTCGCTGTAATATATTGAAGTAAGAGTCTCTCTTGGAAACAACAGAGCCCCGACCACCGCTAATTGTCTCGAAACGTAGCACCCACCTGTTTGTAATCATTTCACTGACATGTCGTCACCTTGTGGCCTTTTTGGATTCAGCCCTGATTTCAAATTGGAAAGAACAGTTACCAAGGGGAATGGATTCAGACAGTAAAGTTCCAATTGTCTTGTTACTAATTAGTAATGGCAGCAGAATGTGAGGCCATGAATCTGTATGGCTGTAGTCGTGTTCCAACATCTGGTTTTAATCCCCTTGATAGCAGTGACACAACAATTTACTGCAATGTCACCTGATTGAAAGAAGAAGACCATTTCCAGCTAAGAACTTAATTGTTTAATTTGATTCCGAATTCCACTGTTCTCAAGCTTGTTTCCTGGTATTTTGCTCAGAATTTACCCTTCAACCCATTGGAAGGAAAACCAGATTGGTCTTTTTTACATTGTGTTCTGTCATTTTAAATTGGGAGCCCAACGTTCAGTTGCCTGAGCACTGAGGTCTGGAACAGCTGCCCCACCACCCTTCCCCAAACCATATACCTCACGCTCCTCCTTATGAAAAATTCTGTAAACTACTCTCTTTCTCAAAATGTTGGTGACGCAACTTACCATCTCTTTATGCAGTTTGGTGCCAAGTTTTGTTCCATAATGCTCCTGCAAAGACCTTGGACGGTCTTATTATCTTGAGGGTATTGTATAAATTGCTGGTATGCCCGTGATGGACACAGATTGTCTGTCAAGTTTCTGACATTACCATAGTGACTACCCTTCAAGAATTTAAGTTGTGCAAAGCATTTTTGGCATTCTTGCTAAGTAAATACAGCTTATTTTTAATTACAAAGCATTCTGAGGTCACTTCATAGAATCGTGCAATCCCTACAGTGTGGAAGTAGGCCATTCTGCCCATTGGGTTCACACCAATCCGCCAAAAAGCATCCCACCCAGACCCAGCCACCTACCCTATCCCTGTAACCTATGGCTAATCCACCTAACCTGCACATCCCTGGACACCGTGGACGATTTATCAGCACATCTTTGGACCGTGGGAGGAAACCTGGGGACCTGGAGGAAGCCCACACAGACACGGGGAGAGTGTGCAAACTCTACACAGACTGTCACCTGAGGGTAAAATTGAACCCTGGTCCCTGGCACTGAGGCAGCAGTGTGAACCACTTAAGGGGAAATTAATATGCTAATTGGAGTGAAGGGTATTTTCTACACCCAACACCAAATATTCCAAGTTTTGATGTCATTTAAAGAGCGAAGCTATCTCAGTGATGTACCTGTGAATGGGAGAACTGACGGGCTGAATGGCTTCCTGATTCCAGTCTTTAACAACTCTGTGAACTGCCACATTCTGCTCTTTAGGTTGGCTGGCCCTTGTATCATCTCTGGATGACATCACTAACTTTGTGTGCTAGTGTGTCTGATCTAATTTTTTTGTCGGAGGTACACACCAACTCAGAATTGCGCAAGACTGCATGTTTTCTTTCAGTGAAAGTGGGAACTGCAGATGCTGGAGATTAGAGTCAAGATTAGAGTGTGCTGGAAAAGCACAGTAGGTCAGGCAGCATCCGAGGTGCACGGAAATTGGTGTTTTGGGCAAAAGCCCTTCATCAGGAATGACTAGTTTATTTATTTATTTATTTTCTTTATTCTTTATTCGTTTCTTTATTCTTTCCTAGCTTGTGAGTATCAGCACTAAGGTCAGAGTTTGTTCTATGTGCCTAATTTCCCTTGAACTGCTTGGTTTACTTGGTCATTTGAGAGCGTAGTTAAGAGTCAACCACACTGGTGTGGGTCAGGAGTCACCTGCTAGCCAGACTGGGTAAAGATGGCAGATCGTCCTTCCCCAAAAGGTATTAGTGAACCAGATGAGTTTTTACAACAATCGATGATCATTTCATCATCTCCATTATTGAGACAGTCTTTATATTTCTGGATTTTAATCACTGAATTTAAATTCCACTACTTGGAAGTTGAACTCGGAGCATGCGACTGGGCCTATGGACTACTAGACCATGTATAAACATCACAGATGGCTTCTCAATGCTTTGACACTGGTGCAAACTAATGACCATTTGTTCAGTATTTACAGCGAAGTTGTTAAACATCCTAGCTCTGTGCAATGTTACAGCAGCTGACAGTACTTACGCTGCCCTTGATCTATTAGTATAAGTGTTGTCAACCATTTATGATGCAAAACCAGAGACATTCCGATTCCACTCACACCTTGTCAACTGGTCAACCTCATTGCAAGCTGACATCTTGTAGCTAATGGGAGGAGGCCTCGCCATCAGTCAAACTAAATAAGGAGCAACTCAGGTTCTATATTCATCCCTGGAAGAGACGATAGAGCTCTTGAAAATGATTTTCATTAATCCCTGACAGGGGTACTTGGGCATTCTGGCCAAGAGGTAGAGACAGTACCACTGCACCATATGACCCATAATGGAGTTTCTGAAAGGACTGAGTACCTAATAAGTACTTGGAGACTATTATTTGAATACATTTAATAGAAGGAGTGGCAGCAATTTGCATGGATGTTTTGTACTAATGTAAGACTTTCCAGATGGTACACTTGTTCTTTTATTGTAGAATGGCAGGAGCTGAAAGGCTATTCATAATTAGTGTTCATAATATGAAGAGGCCTCTGCAATTTTACAATATTTTCCTCTATTTTCCTGTTTATACAGGAATAGAAACTAGGTAAAGCTTGGATTTTGAAACTTTTCTTATTTACTTACTCACAAGTTTTTGTTTGGTGCCTTCGGAAATTTAGTTGCATGTTGGTAATGAGGAAAGGAAATATAGATTGTATTTCACCTTTTGATTCTTTCAGCCACAGGCAACGTTGTATCTACATCATCAGCAAAGAGATGGGCTCGACCCTACAGTTATTTATCGCAAACTTTAGGGTCTAATTTGCTTAATGTTCCTCCCCAGCTCTACTTGGTCTAGTTGAAGATTGCCAAAAGAGTTTGAAATTCGCTTCCTAGTTTCCCCCTCAAAGCTCACAAAGATTTTGTTTCTTCCTTAAAAAGCATCCATTTTCTTTAAGTATAAGTATAAGCACTGTATAAGTTGCTCCAATTATCTGATGTCTGCACTGATTTAAGTCAGCTCCTAGCATCAAGCCTGAGCTGTGTTGTAACTTGTGAGTAATTGTGTTTGTTAATTTACAGATGAATATTTTCAACCTATTAGCATATTAGATTTCTGGCCGGATTTGTACTAATTTTTATCCAACTCAAACTGGATTTTGTTAAGATGAAGGAAAAGCTGTCCTATAACAGTAGATGTCAAATGAGTCCAAATTTGTGAGCTCTAATTAATGATGTTCGAACCAATTTCCAGGTGCACTCATTGGAACTATCATGATATTCTGTGGCACATATGTTGCTAGTTAAATTCACTTGGCTGGGTGAAACGAATCTGACTTGTATTCAGTTAAATTGGAAGATATGGATCTCCAGAACTGGGGCAGTTTGTTCTTGCAAAATTCTGATGAATTTGGCCAGGGTTCCAGATGGGATTTGCGAAGGAGGAAAACTGGCACAGAATTTCCACAACTGATTCCCTGCCAATCTAGTTCCTGAGTTACAGGAACCAATGTTCTAAAACTGATAGTTGGCGATGAGTGAGATACTGCACCATGGTCACACCATGGATCGATGATACAAACTCAAAATTCAGACATTGGCTGATGACCAACTACCTGCAGACTGTATTGATTTAGCCTCAAGGGCATAGAAAAGCTTCCAAAGTGGTTTACTGAGAAGGGCACCATTAAAAAAAGGTTTTGACATTAAGCCACAGAAGGACTTTTCGGAACAAATGATACAACTTGGCCAACAAGTTGGATTTTAAGGAGCAAATCTGATTAAAAAGGAGGGAGGAGGAGAGACCTATGGAGAGAATTACAGCTATTGCCTTGGAACTGGAAAGCACGGCTCCCAAATGGTAGGGCTATTAAAAACAGGATATGTGTGAGCACAGGATATGGGGTTTGACATACAGAGGCCTTGAAGGTTTGCGGGACTGCAGGCAGTTAGCACAAGGGGGACACAAAGCTGTGAAAGGATTTGGAAACATGTTCTTCAAATGTCGTTAAAAATGTGATGTTGAAAATGACTGATGTTCTAAGAATTGGCACAGCACTTGACTGTGAGTCAACGCAGGTCAGTAACCAGAGGCGTCACAGGGTAATCGAATCGGGAGCAAGTCAGGATATGGGAAGCAGCAGTAGACAAGGTTGTTAACTGGCATTTAGTACACTTGCCATCATTGTTCAGACCTTTAAGTTTGGAGTTGGAAAGTCATGTTGAAGTTGTACAATTCTTCTGGAGGCCTCTTCTGGAGTGCTGTGTGCAGGTCTGGTTGCCCTGTTATAGGAAGGTCATTATTAAACTGGAGAGAATTCATAGAACATTTACCAGGATGTTGCTGAGAATGGAGGGTTTGAGTTGTAAAGAAAAGCTGGACAGGCTAGGAGATTTTTCACTGAGGCATAGGAGGTTGAGAGGTGACCTTTTAGAGGTTTATAAAATCATGAGAGGCGTAGATAAGGTGATTGTCAGGTGTCTTTTTCCAAGTGCAGGGCAGTTCAAACCTAGGGAGCATATCTTTAAGGTGAGAGGAGAAAATTTTAAAAAGACATGAGAGGCAAATTTTTTACAAAAAGAGTGGTTTGTGTGTGGAATGAACTGCCAGAGGAAGATATGGAAGCAGGTACCGTTATTACATTTAAAAGACATCTGGATAATTCCATTATTAAGAAAGTTGTGGAGGGTTATGGGCCAGTGCAGGCAAGTGGGATGAGATTAGTTTGGGAAAATGATAGGCCTAGTTGGACCAAAGGATCTGTTGCCATTCCCAAATGACTCTATGACTTTATTAGTTAACTAGTAAAATCTGGCTAACTTGTTTCTAATACTAAAATAGGTACAGTGTAAAACTTATTTAATTAGCCACATCCTCACCTGTGTTAAAGTAAATATTCATTGTTACCAAAGTAAGAGTGCAACCAGAAAGGGATCAATGCAAACTCTTCAATCTTAGGGTGTAGGTTTGCTTGCTGAGCTGTAGGTTTGAGATCCAGACGTTTCATTACCTGGCTAGGTAACATCATCAGTGGCGACTTCCAAGTGAAGCGAAGCTGTTGTCTCCTGATTTCTATTTATATCTTTCTCTTGGATGGGGTTCCTCGGGTTTGTGGTGATGTCATTTCCTGTTCATTTTCTGAGGGGTTGATAGATGGCATCTAGATCTATGTGCTTGTTTATGGTGTTGTGGTTGAAGTGCCAGGCCTCTAGGAATTCTCTGGCATGTTTTTGCTTAGCCTGTCCCAGGATAGATGTGTTGTCCCAAAATGGTGTTTTTTTTCATCTGTGTGTAGGGCTATGAGGGAGAGAGGGTCGTTTTTTTTGTGGCTAGCTGGTGTTTGTGTATCCTGGTGGCTAACTTTCTTCCTGTTTGTCCTACGTAGTGTTTATGGCAGTCCTTGCGTGGAATTTTGTAGATGACGTTGGTTTTGTCCATGGGTTGTACTGGGTCTTTTAAGTTTGTTAGTTTTTGTTTGAGTGTTGGTGGGTTTGTGTGCTACTAGGATTCCGAGGGGTCTTGGTAGTTTGGCTGTCATTTCTGAAACGTCTTTGATGTATGGTAAGGTGGTTAGGGTTTCTGGCTGTGTTAGGTCAATCTTGGTTGTAGCAAGTGTTTGTTTTGAAGTTTTAGAAGCAACCTGCTGATATCTTAAAATTTGGGATACATATTTCAATAGTTAGGAAAAACATGCAACACATACTGACCTTGGGTGTAAAGGGAATACAAACTTTTATCTGTAGCACTTGCCTGATCTAAATAGACCCATACCAATGGGGATGACTCTGAAGTGACTGAGTAACCCTCTCAGTATAGCGAGCTCATCATCACCAGTTCAAGCTTAATGAGAACTGGGCAATAATTGCTGGGCTTGTCAGTGGCATTTACATTCCAAACTTAAAATTTAAAATAAGTCATTGCAATTTCCCTCATTGTGTCAGTTCCTACGTATCATTTCTCTGCTCTTTAAAATAAACAGTGCCTAGGTGAATGTATAAAATGTATCCTTGTCCAGAAAAGTTAGTGGGAAGTGTTGAGTATGGGTATTAAAAACCAGCTTGTCTCTCAGCCAAAATGGGAGTGTTGGCATGTGTGATCTCCTATTACCAACCCACAATTTCCATCCTGGCACTGATTAGGCTGGTTCAACAGTAGCTGGGTGATATTGCAGTGCTGACAGCTGGCTGCCCTTTGTTTCAACATTGACTAACCCTGTGCTGCTGCCCAGCTACCCGTGTGGTACAAATTTGTATGGGTCTAATTAATGAGCATCATGTTATACTAAGTGAATGGCTTGCATTGCTTTTACTGTTGAGACAGTGGGCATTTTTCTTGACTTTTATCACCCTTAATGCTATCAAAGCCAGTGAGAACTCCATGTTGCATAGCACTATTGCTGCATTTGTAATGACCATACTGCTGCCTGGTTGACTTCACTTGGGCACACACTGGGAATTAAACTAGAATGCATCAGTCATTTCTTTTTTGCATGCCTGTTTTACACAGAGTCCCCTTCACCTGCCACCCCTATGTTCTCTGACCTGCAACAGCTTTCACTAGCTAAAATGTTTGATTTTAAAACACTTGCCTATATTTTCAAATTGTTCCATGGCCTCTCTCCCACTCTACGTTCATAACCTCCTCCCAGCTCAAGAATCTCCGTCCTCCAGTTCTGGATTTTTTTGGACATTCCTTCTTTGAATAATTCATCTAACAGCCCAGCTATATTCTCTGCCTCCATGTGTTACTGCCTTTTTTCTGTCCCTAATTGATGCTCCTTTTTCTATCATTTTATGTATTTGAGATTCCCTTTTGTGTTAGCTCCCTCCTTGCTTTCTGGGTTCTGTATCCTCCCTCTGGGCATTCTATATTCCGTTTTAGTTATCAATTCTTTCTCTAGCTGAAACCTGTCAAGTGCTCACACTTTTCTATTCATATTGCCTTTGTCATCCAAGAAGCTCTGGGTGTATGGGTTCAATTTCCGCCTCAGGCGACTGACTGTGTGGAGTTTGCACATTCTCCCCATGTCTGCGTGGGTATCCTCCGGGTGCTCCGGTTTCCTCCCACAGTCCAAAGATGTGTGGGTCAGGTGAATTGGCCATGCTAAATTGCCCGTAGTGTTAGGTAAGGGGTAAATGTAGGGGTATGGGTGGGTTGCGCTTCGGCGGGTCGGTGTGGACTTGTTGGGCCGAAGGGCCTGTTTCCACACTGTAAGTAATCTAATCTAATCTAATCTATTTGCCCTCTCTTTCCCTTTCAAGCAGATATACTTTAACTGTGCCCAGCCTTCAGCTGCCTTGAGCTTAATCTCTGGAATATCTTTCCAAATCATTTTCACTCTCCAACTGTCTTTCTTACAAAATGCTCTGTAAAACCTACCTCTCTGACCAAGCCTTTTTGATAGGAGCACATTACTGCAAATGCTGGGATTTGTACTGAAAGCAACAAATGCTGGAGATCACAGCGGATCAGACAGCGTCCATGGAGAGAGAGAGCAAGCTAACGTTTCGAATCTAGATGAACTCTTCATCAGACCCTGAAGCATCGGTGCAGACTCGATGGGCCGAATGGCCTTTTCTGCCCTGTAGGGCTTCTCTGATTCTGAAGTCTCTTCCTCTTTTGGTTAGGTGTCAATCTCTGTAGCGTTAAGCTGAGGACAGCATGGGGACATAGCATCATTGAGTCATAGAGTAGTACAGCATGAAAACAGACCCTTCAGTCCAATTTGTCCATGCTGACCAGATATTCTAATCTAATCTCGCCCCATTTGCCAGCATTTGGCCCATATCCCTCTAAACCCTTCCTATTCATATAGCCAACCAGATGCCTTTTAAATACTGTAATTGTACTAGCCGCCACCACTTCCTCTGGCAGCTCATTCCATACACGCACTACCCTCTGAGTGAAAAAGTTGCTTCTTAGGTCCCTTTAATATCTTTCCCCTCTCACCATAAACCTATGCCCTCTAGTTCTGGACTTCCCCACCCCAGGGAAAAGACCTACTCTATTTATCCTTTCCATGCCCAAAAATGCTATGCAAATGCAACTGGTTGTGTAGTTCTGAACAGTTGAGGGTGCTAAGATTTACTTTTTGCTTCCTTCCGGATTCCGCATCAGACTAGGTTGAAGCGTCAATCTAATGACATTCACTGTTTTAATTCTGCAAAATGACTGAGGGGATGCCTGGATATAGTCACTCTGCCAATTTTATCACTGTCTAAGGTGAAGTGCGCATTGCATCCTTGGCTCTGTGGCTGAGAATCTGTAACAGACTCTCTGTGAGCACACGCTGAGGTCAAAATGTAACTGGAGACCTGGGTAAGTTCCAGGACAATGCTGAATACATGTGGAGCCAAAATCCAAGAGAGGGCCTGAAGTCCGTTTGACAGACCTTGTTCTCATTCAGCCAGTTATACATAAGGTCTGTTCAAAACCTTCAGGGAATCTAGGCAGCCTGGGATTCAAGAAGGGCAGGTAAAGAAACGTAGCCACAGTTCAGCCCCATTCACTGTTGCACGTGTCCAGGCTAGTGCCATCAAATAGCTTCCAATGCCTTCACGTCTCTGTTAAAAATCACACAAAACCAGGTTATAGTCCAACAGGTTTAATTGGAAGCACACTAGCTTGCAGAGCACTGCTCCTTTATCAGGTGACAACCACCTGATGAAGGAGCAACGCTCCGAAAGCTAGTGCTTCCAATTAAACCGATTGGACTATAACCTGGTGTTGTGTGATTTTTAACTTTGTACACCCCAGTCCAACATCGGCATCGCCATCGCCGTATCATTCATGTCTCTGTGTTAGCCTCTATAATTGTGTCAGTTTTAATAGGCTATTGCCAATGAGTCTGCAGCAGCCTGCTTTTCACCTAGCAGGGACTTTATTTGCTGCAAATGAATGACTCTGTTAGTTTTAGTGCAATAAGCAGCATGATGCAAAGCGTGTGTTTCCTGGGACAACATATTATAAACTGGGTTAATTGCTTCTATTGGTGCCAGACATACGTTATTTGCATATGAGCAAAAGAGGTAGCTTTGAGAGCCGGCTTGGGCGCAGCTGTTGTCTGTAATCTCCACCCTGCAATCCTTTTAAGGTAATTACACCCTAACTGAGAATGATCAATCATATAATCAATGGCAACTTAACAAAAGGCACATTGCTGTGGGCCTGAGATGAGCCCAGTTGGCTTCTGTTCCTTAAAGCTCTATTGAAGAATGTTTCTGTGTTCCTTGGCCACCCAAGGTTCATTTCTTTTCCCTTCCTTTTTTTAATAATCTTCTCTTTCCCTTCTGCTCCTCCTCTTGAAGGAGCTAAACCCTGCTGTCAAATGGCTCGATGACAGCAATCTCCCTGTGGTGGCTCTCTCCCCACAGGCCCAGCTTTCACTCTGGATATTGACAGATACTGGCTCACTTACCAGGATGGACCCATGTCCCCAAAATCTGCAAACATAAGGCTTAGTGATCAGAAACACCGGTGTAATGGAGATGTTTCAGGCCATTCAGCCCATCCAGGCCATCCTCCCAAAGCAATCTGCGATTTCCTCACCCTCCCCCCAGCTACAGAAGCATCCACAATCCATCGTGTGTGGAATCAACCGTCAGAGCAAGTGTTAGATGTAGGTACAGCTACAACATTGAAAAGGCATTTGGATGGGGATATGAATCAGAAAGGTTTGGAGGGATATGGGCCAAACGCAGGCAAGTGGGACTAGTTTAGTTCGGGAACCTTGTCGACACGGACGACTTGGACCAAATGGTCTGTTTCTGTGCTACATGATTCTCTGAAAGGAGGCCAGAAATTTAATCTCCCCTCCTGTACTGCTCAGAAGACCATTATTACCTGTTAATCATAGCGAGAGTGAAGAAATGCTTCCTGATATCAGTTCTGAGCCTGCAAATATATCAACAAGGAATGAGAGTGGTCACTCAGCTCTTTGAGCTGCCACTATTCAATAAGCTCAGTTTTGCCTCATCCTCTACATTCCTGCATACCACCAAGCCAACCTTTATTGCCCTCTCTCTCTCAATAAAAAGAATTGAAGATTCTTCATCCACTGCCTTTTGAGGAAGGGAATTCCAAAGACTCACATCCCTCTGAGAGAAAATGTGGTTGCATAATCTGTGTTTTAAATGAGTGACTCTTTACTTTTTGATTTAATTTATTATTGTCACATGTACCTAGTTACAGTGAAAAGTTTTGTCTTATGTGCAGTACAGGCAGATCATGCCATATAAAGTGCATTAGGATAATTGAACAAAGTGAGCAATACAATGTTACGGCAGCAGAGAAGGTGACAGAGTGCAAGGATGACATTAAACGTGAAAGTTGAGAGGTCTATTCAGAAGTCTAATAAGAGCGGGAAGACTTTTAAACTATTTCAGCCAGTTCCAGATTTTCCCACAGGTGGAAACATCCTTTCCACCTCCACCTGGTCAAGACCCCTCAGGACCTCATCTATTTCAATCAAGTCATCTCTGGCTGTTCTAAACTCCAGGTGATATCAGCCCTGTCTATCCTTTCCACATAGGGCAATCTGCTCATTCCAGCTATTACTCCTGTAAACCTTCTCGACACTGCTTCCCACACATTAATATCAGTAACTATGGTGACCAGACCTGTCTAGTATTCCAGATGTGGTCTCACCAAAGCCCTGTATAACCGAAGTATAACCTCTCTGCTTTTACAATTAATTCCTCTCACAATGAAACATAACATTCCATTAGCTTTCTAATTACTTGCTATACCTGCATACTAAACTTCTGCAATTCAGCAACGAGTGTACCCAGATTCCTCTGCATCTCAGAGCTCTGTAACCTCTTACCGTTCAGGTAGCATGCTTCTTTTTCATTTCTTTTTCCAAAATGGGTGGCACAGTGGCACAGCAGTTAGCACTGCTGCCTTACAGTGCCAGGGACCTGGGACCATTCCTGCCTCGGGCAACTGTCTGTGTGGAGTTTGCACATTCTCCCCGTGTCTACATGGGTTTCCTCCGGGTGCTCCGGTTTCCTCCTACAGTCCAAAGATGTGCAGGTTAGGTGAACTGGCCGTGCTAAATTGCCTGTAGTGTTAGGTGCAAGGGGGAATGTGTCTGGGTGGGTTGCTGTTTGGAGGGTTGGTGTAGACTTGTTGGGCCGAAGGGCCTGTTTCCACACTGTAGGGAATCTAATCTAAAATGTACAATTTCACACTTTTCCACGTTGTAGTCAATTTGCCAGATCTTAAATCACTCACTTAAGCTGGCCATGTGTAGTGGCTCCTTCAGTCCTCTGCACAACTCAGTTTCCTACCTATCTTTGTGTCATTAATAAATGTAGTCACTATCCCTTTATCCAAATCATTTCTATAGACTGTAAAGAGTTAAGGCTCCAGGACCAACCCCTGTGGTACACCACTTGTGACATCCTGCCAACCTGAAAATACCCATGGTCTCATTGTTAGGTTTTTCACAATGTCCTCTGGTCTTTTGGTTAGTGATTTATTTGCTATCATCTCAGGCAAATCCCTTACCATGCAGCCCAGGAATACCCAATAGATGGAAATAATATGGACAACAAACTGGAAGAGATTATTAAGTGCCCAAATAGATCCAACCCAATTAGACCGAAAGAAACTCTGACATGTTTTTGCTGAATTGACAACGACAACATGAACTTTTACTCAGGTATTTGTAACACAAAAGGCTCCAGGTACTTTGAAAGATGGTTTCATGCAGGAAGGGAAGAAGAGGTCGTTAGAGGTGACTAAGACATGGCTGCGAGTTATGTGTTGAAGAGACAGGTAGTAACAAAAGGAAGAAACTCTCCAGAGGGGGAGGAAATGGTCGAAGGCTGTCCAACTAGTGGTGAAAAATTTGGAAAGTATGGTGGCCAGTGAGAACAGTGGTATTGGGATTCCAGATTGGACAAGATAGCTTTGACACTGTCAAATATTGGAACTTTGGAAGCTGGAAAATACATTGTTGGGTAGATCACACTTGGGTGTGACAGAAACAAAGATGCAAAAGGAAACTTGCATCCAGTTCCTCATTGTCGTTGTTCATTACACATGATGACATTATATTCAGAAAACAGTCTGGGAGATGTCCATTTCGGTTGAGAGAAAATTATGAAGAAACAGGTTTGCAGTTGGCACAGCACTTACAGCTTACATTTAAAATGAACAACTAGAAGGCCCTGTTTGTAAAGGCAGACTGGAACTAAGCCAGACTGACTAGACAGGAGCTTCCATTTGATTTCTAGGCTGTGCTGAGTTGGCTAGATGCAGTCAGGATCCTTAAATTAATCCTCGGGAGCCCTGTACTCAGGAGGAAAAATAATCAGCAAGAGTTCTTGCTCTTCCTGGCGAGTATAATGGTCTCTCCTGGAGAATGGGAATGGGTCTGCTTTGATGCCAATTCCAGAGCAAATGACCCACTTGGGACACCCACTCATTTGTGAAGAAAGGCTGTTTCAGAGAGGGTGACCATAATGCAGAAGGATTTAGTACATTCAGGAGCGGAAGAGAAGGGAAATCATATAAACAATCTTGTATGGTTTTAAAAAAATGTAACTCAGGCTGTTAATTCTAAATACTCAGCCGATGTGTGGTATAAATTGAAGAGCTGAATGAAGACCCAAGGGAAACAATTCATGGCATTAACCATATGTTACCTGGGATGTTTCAAGTTATCAGATCATTATTTGAATAAAAGTCATACATCAGGCAGTTTTTATCACAAATCTATAGCAAGGACACATGCTGTATTGGAGGCAGATCAAGTTCATCAACATTCAGGACTGGTGGCCACAGTGGTTAAACCAGTGGGGGAGTCATGGGCTGTGCACTTGGAATATGCCAGTGGGTCTGTGTGGGGCACTTTGTTGCTTCTGCACGATTTCTATGTTCATTTACACAGTATCACCTGATTAAAAGCCAGCAAACATGGGGCAATAATCCCTGAAATTTGCTTAGCTGTCATGTGAGACTCTAAGGTCCATGTCCAGCAACACACTCTGGATGTGGAGGCCATTTGTTGGCACACCTGTCAATGTTACAAAGCTTCACAGAAACCCTGAAGCTTACAGAAAGGACATTGTTGTGGGTATACCCATCCCTCAAAGGCTATAATAGCTTACGAATGCAGAGCCACCACCTTTTCCATGACTATTAGGGATGGACAATAAATGCTGGTCCAGTCACAGGCGAATAACTTTTAACAATCCTGTTTTTTAAAAAAAATTGCAATGGCCAGGGTCAACAGTACTTTGACCTGTTCTGCTTAACAGCAGTGCCATTTTGGTTCATTCTCTTGAAAACCATCCAGCTGCTGTTGCATGTTCCAAGTCCCAAAAACTTAAGCCATCTTATCTCTCTCCAAATGCTAGTAAACATGGGATTTGCATCTTTTTTCTTCTTTGTTTTTATCTCTACTTTTTTGACGCATTTGCAGCTACAGGGAAAATACAATTCCTAATCCTCTAGTTTGTGTGAATAAAATTACGTTCAGTTCCTACTCTTGCCCTGAAAGAGATAATTTGTTAGAATGGAGTCCCTTGGGGTTGTTCCGAGTTCTCGCTGCCAAAAGGATCAGTCTGGCTGATGCTACATTTCCCACTTTCATTTAATCATTCGTCTAGCTTTCTGCATTCTCGTACAATGCACTGAGGGGCAACCATCTCTCTTTTTCTGCTGTTAACATGCTAATTGCAGACATGTCAACATTTTGCATAAGTTCATTAAAAAATTCTCACATAAAAGCAAAATACAAGATTCCAAATGACAGTCAATTTGAAATGTTCACTCCACCATGCCTCTCAACCTGCTGAGTTTCAATTCTGTCTTTAAACAAAATGTTAAGCCGAGTATAAAACCCTCAGTTCGTTGTGGCAATGGTTCCGGCTTTTTTGGACATTTTTAGCCTGGCTGATTTGCCACTAAACATAAAGTCAGCACTCCAAGCCAGACCTGAGTTCTGCCTGCCTGAGCAATCTTGCTGCATTGCCAACCTTATTATTTTAACACAACCCCATGGGTGCAATTCTCCTCAGTAATTTACACGAGTCCTATTCAATTTGCTTGTCTTTGAACACAGTGACCTGTGACTCGCGTCTTCCAACCGTTCATTTAAAGAAACAAAAATAACTAGGGTCACGGCAATGTGGCAGCTACCTGCGGTGGCTTGTTGTTGCGGACTCAGTGAGTCATGGGATTGGAAGGTCAAAGTTGGGCAATGACTTGAAATGCAAAACACCTCCTTTTGTGCCTGGCAAGGCAAGCACGACTTGCGAACCGCAGGGAGAGAGTTTGGGACAAGTGTGTAATGGGAACTCTTGCACTCACACTGGCCATTTCTCGAGACGATCGTGAGGGAAATAGCAAAGGGTTGATGGGTACTCTCTGAGGCACACTGCTATCAAACTGAAATTGATTATCTTCAATTCAAGTGAGATTGTACATAGGGCTTTATGCTTTCTTTTACTTTTAAAGCACCCTCAACATGACTTTGGCAATACAGAGATGTCTGATGACAGACAGAATGAATCAGTACTTTTTGGCTTGTGATACTGGGCTCGGGCATTGGTATGCAGGCTATGGATGAGTTCGTAGGCTCCCTGTGGAAAGCCAGGGTTACTCATAGGTCACGGGTGTATCTTGTGATTCCGTTCCTATTCAGTTATAATGTTGGCAGATTATTACTAATGCCTGTAAACCACAAAGTGTCTCATTGGTAAGCTGCTTTGCTAAGAACGCTCTTTGGCAGCATTGAGCATGCATCAGTCCCACAATGGGTCTGGGAATGTGTCTGTAAATTCACCCAGAAGGAAATGAACAACTTTACATTTCCAATTTGCTGCTCCAGACGCAGTCACCTGCTGGGGGTATAGTTCCACAGGCACCTGCTGCCCTCTGTGTGTCCCTCGCGCAGTGGCCATTCATCATTTGTGACCTGGCTAGACGCTATGTTTTGTCTAGTTACTCTCTCTGGAGGCAGATCACAGCTGAGCCTTGCAGTGGTCATCAGAGAGCATCTTGGCTAATTTACCCCTCCTCACCCTCACCTTCCCCACCACCACCCACTCCTTTTAGTGGGCAGGTGTGGTTTCTCCACATTGGCCTCAATGTAGTTTACAGGCATTGCTCATGGGGACTGCACAGCTCAGTGCCGCACTTTACGGCACACCTCCTGTGAAGGAAGGATATTGCTACTACCTTTAATGTTTGTGTTTGAAACAGGTCTCCTCAAAACACTCTCACTGTGTAGCAAATGGTACTATTTATGCAACACAATGAAGAAAGATTCTCTAAATGTACATTTATATTTTTCAAAATGCCATGAAAATTTCACGCTTCATATCCACAAACCTATTTTCTCTTCATCTTAACTTTCTCTTTACATTACCATGTAGTCGCAGTCTCTGACCATGAGGTACCTTGTTAGTTATCAATATTTAATTACTGCATGAGGGTGTGAAAGGCACTGTTTATATGCAGGTCTGACTTTCTGTCTTCTTTATCCCGTGTCCAACTCCATTGTATATTTAAAACAAAAACAACATCACCATCTGACCGTTGGTAATGCCACCCACAGTTCACTTGCTGTCAGCAGTGTTATACAAAAGATTAATGTGATCAGATTTAATTCCTTTCTGCTCTTTTCATGGAGGTATTAACCTGTTTGTTTTAACTGAGCTAATATCTCCATTATAACATTTGCAAACAGTAATGTGTAACCCTTAACCTCCCTGAATCCTCCAGGATTGACTGTTGACAAATTCTAATTGGCTGGGAATGCATCATGCCTCAGGATTAATGCTTCTCTTGGGTCCGTGCAATCTTTTCTTTTCCCACAGAACTTGAGACAGCAAAGTAGCACAACTGGTTAACCCAGGATATTGGAAACCAAGAAACAAGGAGTAATCTGCATATTGACAAATGTGATCTTCCTACATCTGCAAATACATGGCTCACATCTCAATTAAACAACCATTGCCTTTTACTCTTTCTGACTTATGAGCCGACAGAGCAGGAACAGTCTTCAACTAGAAAGTGCCCCACAGTGAGAGTTGAATGTGCAGACTGGGATCAGCCTGATAATGTGGGCTCTCAGTTCATGAAGGATGAGGTTAGGGCTGGAGGGAGGAATTTAATAACTGCCTTCATCAGAAATCTCCCTTGCACCCATTATTGCACCAAAACGTTTGACTGATTCTTTCCAATAAAGCTGCTGTTGAATATTATTGCTCCCCCATGAACTATTTGGAGCTGTTCCAATAAATATACAATCATGCATGTGAGGGCTATTGTGGTGCAGTGGTAGTGCCCCTACCTTTGAGCCGGGGGGGGCTGGGTTCAAGTCCTATCTGTTCCACAGGTGTGTCAAAGTGTCTCTAAACTAGTTGATTAGAAAATATTTCGAACAGTGCAAGCTGTTATTCTTTCAAGGGTCGACTTGGCCCCAGGTATCGAACTGTTGTTACAAATTGGTTACTCACCTTTTATTGATTTTTATGAAAATGTGAATTAGGTTGCATCTAGAAGAGGAAAGGAATTTGTAATGGTGCCCAGGAGGTAGCTTGGAAATTCACTATTAGGATTTAAAAGCGTCTCTTTGAACCATTAACATTCCAAATACTATTCGGGTTAAACCACACTTTACATGTTCAAATCTATCCAGCTGTGAAATAGTTTTAATCATCATATTAAGACCAACAACGTCCTTCCTTCTTCCTGTAGTCTTTAGTAGACCTGCTGCTCTTTGCTGACTCAGGGCTATGGTCTTGCTTTCATAGGAAGGGTTTGGAGGGATGTGGGCCGTGTGCTGGCAGGTGGGACTAGGTTGGGTTGGGATATCTGGTTGACATGGACGAGATGGACCAGAGGGTGTGTTTCTGTGCTGTACATCGCTATGACTCTATGGCTCTAAGTGAGATTTGGTGCTTTCTGCACTCCCTTAATTGCTTTTTTAGTGAAAGGAAGTGAGGTCCAGTGATAAAGGGAGGCTTGCTTTTATATAGCCGCGCTCATGGCCTCAACCATTTGAAGTATGTTCACCATTTTATTGCTAGAAGCAGTGGAGATAATTTACACATATCAATGTTCATAAAAAGCAGTGAAATATCGACCTGGTCATCTGCTTTTTTCTAGTATCATTGCTTGAGGGATAAATGCTGGTCAGGGCGGTTGGAGGATTGGATCTTTTATGTCCCACTAAGGGACATAAAAGTTAGAGCCTCAGTTTAATGTCTCATCTGAAAAACTGCAGCGTGCAAGTTGTGCTGCACTGAATTCATTCAATCTGGAGGCAGATTTGTCCTAGTACCTTACCTGAAGTGAATAGAACCTGACTAAATAGATCTATTGATGTAACCATGTGTGGCAGCCTTCTAGATACTGAAGCTAGACACAAAGACAACAAAGAACACTAACCCAAGCTTGAGTTTAATTGTCAAAGTCAGCAATGTGCATTTGCGTGCCTGGGCTTTTCCTGTGTGTGACATATTTTCCATACAATGCTCGATAGTGAAGAAGGTGTTTGGTATGCTTTCCTTTATTGGTCAGAGTACTGATGCTGTACAGGACATTGGTTAGGCCACTGTTGGAATATTGTGTGCAATTCTGGTCTCCTTCTTATCGGAAAGATGTTGTGAAACTTGAAAGGGTCCAGAAAAGACTTACAAGGATGTTGCCAGGGTTGGAGGATTTGAGCTACAGGGAGAGGCTGAACAGACTGGGGCTGTTTTCCCTGGAGCGTCGGAGGCTGAGGGGTGACCTTATAGAGCTTTACAAAATTATGAGGGGCGTGGACAGGATAAATCGACAAAGTCTTTTCCCTAGGGTGGGGGAATCCAGAACTAGAGGGCATAGGTTTAGGGTGAGAGGGGAAAGATATAAAAGAGACCTTAAGGGGCAACTTTTTCACGCAGAGGGTGGTGCGTGTATGGAATGAGCTGCCAGAGGAAGTGGTGGAGGCTGGTACAATTGCACTATTTAAGAGACATTTGGATGGATAAATGAATAGGAAGAGTTTGGAGGGATATGGGCTGGGTGCTGGCAGGTGGGATTAGATTAGGTTGGGATATCTGGTCGGCATGGACGGGTTGGACCAAAGGGTTTGTTTCCATGCTGTACTTCTCTATGACTCTATGACTCATGTATCACTGATCAGTAGCAGCCAACTAATCCACAATGTTGAGGAAAGCTGACACAGTGCCTAAATGATGATCACTCAAACAAAAATATGTACAAATTGGAAAATGAGCTTTGAATAAAGACCTATGATCAAAATCATTACATCAATGTAGACGTAAGTTCTTGGGTTTCAGGATTTGTATTGGTACTGTGAAGACGATTTTTAAAAATTTGTTCAAAGGATGTGTGTATAGCTGCGTCAACCAGTATTTGTTACCGTTTATAATTGCCACATAGAAGCTGGTAGTGATGAGCTACAATTCTTGGGCGATAGAGACATCCACAGTGCTGTTTTGAAGGGAGTTCCAGGATTTTGACAAAGGACACTGAAGGCATTTTAGTTCCAAGTCAGGATGGTGTGCAGCTGTTATAGAGGAGAAAGCAAGGACTGCAGATGCTTGAGATCAGAGTCAAAAAGTGTTGTGCTAGAAACACACAGTCGGTCAGGCAACATATGAGGAGCAGGAGAGTCAACGTTTCAAGCATGTGCATTCCTGATGAAGACCTTATGCTCAAAATGCCAACTCTCCTGCTCCTCGGATGCTGCCTGACCAGCTGTGCTTTTCCAGTACCACACTTTCTGGCTGTTAGGAAGGAGCTTGGTGTTCCCTTGCATCTGTTCCACTTGTTTTTCTGATTGGTAGAGGTTGTGGATACACCTGTGGATATTGGTACTGTCGAAGGAAGCTTGGTTAATTGCTTTAATGCATCTTGCAGATGGTACACACTGACATCACTGTGCATTGGTAGTGAAGTGGGTGAATGTTGAACATCGTAGATGGGGTGCTACCGAGTGGGCTGCTTTGTCCTGGATGGTGTTGAGTTTCTTAGGTGTTGTTGGAGCAGCATTCATTCAGGTGAGTGGAGAAAATTGTATCAAACTCCATTATCTCAGTTTGGTGAAACAGGAACATGATAATCTCAGTGGTGATAGGAAGAGCTCAGGGGGATATGAATTTGTTGCAATGTAAGCCACAGATGGACCTAAGATTTCCTTAGTTGTGCTATGTGGGGTGAAATTGGGCAGAGGTGCAAGACTGGTAGCATTGTATTTTTCCTGCATCTGCAGCACATCTGACTTTCAGTTCTTAAAATCAGTACGATTGAATACCAGTGTCTAATGTGATTCTGCATGATTTGTGCCTTTACCATGTCATCTCTGACCAGACGCAGAAGTAGAACTTTCAAAGTGGTGAATTTCATAATTTTGGAAAGGAAGTGATGGTGGAGATTTAGTTCTGATGGTCAATCAGGTGTGATAGCTGTTTACTGTCTTAGGCTCACTTCAAGAATATTTAAGCTGTTGGTGTTACGTCACAAAATTATATACCCTCTGGTTCTGATGGAAATTCAGGAAATAATTGTTTATTTCTAGCTTAATACGGTGCTGCAAAGTAGAGACATGAGGATGGATGGTGTTATCTCTGACAAGTCATTCCTGGTATTTTTTCACTTGTGTGCATGTACGTGAAAAACTAAGTGGACATAAAGCATAACCTGGATAAAATAAAGCAATACTATTCACTCCCTTGTTCCTTAAGTTCCTTGTTCAGAACTGTCCGTGAGGACTTGCAATATGGACCCATGTGAACAGTCCAACTTCATGTTGTGCAGGTCCAAAGGCTTGAACGGAAGGGAGAGGAACATTCATGAATGCAGGGCTACCACAGGTTGAAGTGACACAGTGGTGACAGAGCTGCATGGGAAAACAGAGAGGCTGTCTAAATTAGACAGAGGGTAGGACCAACATGGATGTGATGAAGGGCAATGGTGAACACATAACAAAACATATTGAGCTGCTGGCCTGGTGAATTTATTTATCAACACTCTTGGATTCTGAATTTGTTTTTTGTTAGAGTTGTTTTTATTTATAGTGGATTAATGAGAATGCAATATGGTTGTGGGTGGATTCTTTTCTATATTTGAGTGAGTCACATGATTCTTTGAACCTATCACATCTATTTTGGGTCACAAACATTTTTAAAGCATGACGTGCTTCATAAAACTCGTATTTTTATCTTCCTCACTGTTTATTTTTTGAACCATGATCCATCAATGAACACTATGGGACAGTTTATTATATTAAAAGGTAATTTAAAAATATAGTCCGCTGGTAGTGCAACCTCAGGAAAGAAAAGCAAGATTTTCTATATTACATTTTCAAAACACATTTTAATAAAATTACCTTTTTAGCTTTGATTCCACTCATAATTATTTGGGTTAAGAAATAATCTAACATTAAATTCATTGGCAGGTATTAGAAATTTGAAATACCCACAATTTTAATGAATGACATTTCCTTTCAAAAGGGCTGCCTAAATTTATACAAGAGACTGTGTAGTTCAGGAGAAATGAAGATTGATTGGAGTTGCAATCCTTGATGCGTAGTGCGTCTTTCTTTTTTAAATTGGAAAACTTAGTCATTGAGGAAACATTCCCTGCCATCAATATATTTGGTAATTTTCATTAAAACTACTGACTTGAGTAAACTCAGCAGTAACAAGATGGATGTGTGTAGTGGTAATGACTTCCAGATGTCTTTGCAGTAGGTTAAACGCAGCTTGGTGTACTTTTATTTTAATGCTTCATCCATCAAATAAGGAACAGCAGTGGGAGGTGGCAATGGAGGAAGCGCCACACATTTATTTCAAATTTCTGGCCACCCCAATTACTTTCTTTTCACTATAAAGTGAAAATCCGCATTTAAATGTACTGTTCCCTCTCACTTGGCTCGGGAGGTCTTTATGCTCAACAACAATAAATGAAGAATCCCTGTGGTTGACTTGTTCTTGTATCGCTGCCTGGCACTGAACCTGAACCTCTCCATTGGAACGGTTAGTTGTTCTTCAATTCTTTCCACTTTCAAGCTCCGTCCTTTGATGAGGTCGATACTGGAAAAAGACTGTCTCCCACCTGCCTTCATGACACAATGTGTTACTCCATGAATGTATTTCATGAGGTTGTTAATATAGTGAGTGCTTGGTCATATGCAAAAGTTTATCTTTTTCAAAAAAATTACATAATAGGAACAGGAAGGCATAGAGGACCAGTTTGAAGATATTTTTCTCTTCACAGAAGCTTCTTGATTAATTTCTCCTTTTTCTTATTCAAACCACCAATGGTCCAGAGAATGTCTTCTTCAGTTCTCTACCTGAAGACTAAGCCGGACCCACAGTGCTGTGATTTTCACCTTGTTTGATCAAAGATGCACATCATAAATCCTCTCCATCTCCAATGGGGAATCAAACAAATCTAATTCACACCAGCCGTACAGCAATATGCACTTCTGTGACATGTTGAAGTACAGAGCAATGGATGGTGATTGCAGAGGCTTCAATTAACTTCACATCACATACATGACCAGAAATCGCTTCCATTCTTACAGTTTGTCATTGGTAGATTTTAGTCATGGTTAGTTCCTTGGTCATCAAGCCCTGAAATGGGATTTGAATCTGCAGCTTCTAGTTTAGAGGCAGGGATCCTACTCAATGTTTTACAACTCATCCTCGAGCTAAATTGTCAAAATAAAAACAGCAAATGGTAAAGATAATCAGAGCGTCAATCAGTACAAGGTAGACAATGACTAGACAGGATAGGCGCAGAAAGGATGTTCTCGATGACTGTAGAGTATGGAACAATGGAGCACAGATTAAGAATATGGTGTCAGTCATTCAGGAATGAGGTGAGGAGAAATCTCTTCACCCAGAGAATGGTAAGCCTATGGAATTCCCTGCTACAGAAAGCAGTTGAACCAAAACTTTGCATGGTTTCAAGAAGGAGTTAGATAAAATTCTTAGGGTTAAAGGGATCAAAGAGTATGGGGAAAACATGGGAACAAGGCACTGAGTTGGATGATCAGCCATGATCATATTGAATGATTGAACAAATGAAAGGGCCAAATGACCTACTTCGGCTCCTTTTTTTTGATGTTTCTATATTTCTATGAATGAGAGTGGACTGATGGGCCAGTCACTGGCTGCTGTAGATTTCTCCTGCTTTTTGTGTGCAGGACATACCTCTGCAATTTTCCACATTATCGGGTCAATGCCAATTTAAAAAGAGCATGTTTTATTGATTTCTCTGTAAATATCACTGTGAAACTGGTTGGTCATAAGTCAGTGGCTCAAGGTCTCATACTTTGCTGATAGACATGATACCCACAACCCTCCAATTACCCATGCATTATATGGGAGATCCTGCCAGTGTTGTGCGTGCACAGGATGTTTCACTTTGTTCTTTTACTAACCTATCAATGTCAATCTTCTGAACAGCCAGTGCATTAATGCAAAATTTAGGGCTGAAACATTCACAACAATCTTTTGTCAGAAGTGCTGAGAAGGTTATTCACCTCAGCATCCTCAGCAGTCTTCAATATCACACATCCCGGTCTTCAGCCAATTCGATCCACTCCGCGTGATATCAAGGAATGGTTGGAGGCATCAGGTATTGCGAAGGCTATGGACCCCAACAACATTCCAGCTATAATACCCATGCTCCAGAACTTGCTGCACTTCCAGCCAAGCTGCTAAAAATTGGCATCTACCTGACAGTGTAGAAAATTGTCCAGGTATGTCCTGCACACCAAAAGCAGGACAATTCAACCACCAACCCATCAGTCTACTCTCCATCATCAGTAATATAATGAAAGGTGACATCAACAGTGCTATCAAGCAGCACCTGCTCAGCAATAACCTGCTCAGTGACACCCAGTTTGGATTCTGCCCAGACCACTCAGCTCCTGACCTCTTTACAGCCTTGGTTCAAACATGGACAGAGAATTCTCGAGGTGACATGAGAGTGACAGCACTTGAAATCAAGGTTGCAATCAACCGAGTGTGGTATCAATGAGCTCTAGCAAAAATTGAGTTAATGGAACTCAGGGAAAACTCTCTCTATTGGCTGGAGTCACATAGGAAGGTGATTGCGGTTGTTGGAGGTCCATCATCTCTGCTCCAGGACATTTCTGCAGGAGTGTCCTAGGTCCAAACATCCTCCATCAATGCCCTTCCCTCCATCATAAGGTCCGAAGTGGGGATGTTCACTGATGATTACACAATAATGACTCTTCAGATACAGAAACAGTTCACGTTCAAGTGAAGCAAGATTTGGACAATATCCAGGTTTGTCCTGACATGTGGCAAGTAACATTTGTGCCACACAAATGCCCGTCAATGACCACCTCTAACAAGAGAGAATCTACCCTTTGCCCATGGACATTCAATGGCGTTTACCGTCTCTGAATCCTCCACTATCTACATTCTTGGAGTTACCATTGACCAGAAACTGAATTCAATTCACCAAATAAATGTAGTGGCTTTGAGAGCTATCAGAGACTAGGAATCTTGTAATGTGTAACTGACTCCTGAAGAAGGGCTTATGCCCTAAACATCGATTCTCCTGCTCCTCGGATGTTGCCTGGCCTGCTGTGTTTTTCCAGCACCACATTTTTCAACTCTGGTACTCCAGCATCTGCAGTCCTCACTTTCTCCCATGTGTAACTGACTGCTGACTCCGCAGCTTCCACAATCTATAATTCAGGAGTAGTTGAGTGTTGCTCCCACAACATGCAAGAACCTTGACGTCATCCAGGCCAAAGCAACCTATTGAAGGGCCCCACATCCAAAAACATTCACTGCCTCCTGCGCTAATGCTCCATACCAATGCTCTACCAACTGCAAGATGGACTGCAGAATTGACCTAAGATCCTTAGACAGCACCTCCCAAACCCACAATCACTTCCATCTTGAAGGTCAAGAAACAGCAGATACTTGGGAACTCCTGTACACTGCCCTGCAATCCACTCACCACACTGACTTGGAAATATATCACTATTCCTTCACTGTCACTGGGTCAAATCCTGCAATGCCCTCCCTAACAGCATTGTGGGTTAACCTGGAACACATTGAGTGCAGCGATCCAAGAAGACAGCTCTGCACCATCTTCAGAGCAGGGAGGATGGACAATAAATACTGGCCTAGTCAGCGCCACCTACTTCCCATGTGCGAATGCAAAATAAAATCTGCCTGTGAACTCCTTTAAACATCTTTGAATTGAACATTCCTTCTTTGTTTACACTCAGTAACTATATAGATTCTTATTGAAGCCACTCAGGCATATTATAACACAGCTCTTGGATTTAATCCATGATTTTCTCATTCAGAGGTACCAACACCAGTGCTACATGGCCATTATCCCCAGGAGTTATAAAGCTTAATCTACTCAACCTATCCCCATGATTGAATTTTTTTAGCCCCAGTACCATTCTGTCCATGGCAGGCACTAAAAGGACCTTATGTCTACCTGGTGATGCAATGTTCAGAACTAAATACAGTTCTCTGAAACAAATTCTTACAAACCTACATAACTGTAACAGAAATCCTGTCCCTCTCTTCATTCCAGCTTTCTCAAAACCAAAAATTCTGCTGCAGAATAAATACACCATTAAGCAAACAATGAGTGGTCACCTGTACACAGTATTGCATTAACTCAGCAGTGGTCCACTCTTCATATGTATGCACAGTCCATGAAAATGATATTTCCCAGCACAGAATGTACATTCAATTCTGAGTGGTTTGACTACAGTGTAATTGACAAATTTAGAGGAACATCATGGAAATACTCAAGCGGATTCTCATTGTTGTCTGCCTCCTGAAGGTACAGGGATATGGTTTTATGGGACCTTTCTCAAGTGTCATTCTTTGTATTGAAATAGTGAATACCAGCAGGTTACATAACTATAGGGCATTACCACTAAGGTTCACCTGGTCTTCAATCAAAGCAGCTTAAACTTGTATTCCGGAGATCCTGCTTTTGCTCTGCAGAAATTAGGAGTGGCATAAAAATAGAGAATGCGGGAGAACCTCAACAGATCTGACAGAATTACAGTGAGAGAGACCAAAATAATGCTTTGAATTCAGTTTGACTCTTCAGTTCTGAAGAATAATCATATCAGACTTGAAACATTAACTCTGTTTTTCTTTTCACAGATGTTGCCAGACCTGCTGAGTTTCTTCAGTATTCTCTGTTTGTTTTTTTAATTTCTGATTTATAGCATTCAGAGTATCTGGCTGTTGTTATGAGTGTCACAATGGGTTATAGAAGTTGATTTTCACAACCAAGAGAATGCATGTTGCTCAGGAGATGGCTTCTGTTCTGTTTACATAATGGAATTTATAATTACTTCCTAATTTGTCTCATCATTATTTATGGATACATTACCTAAGCATCTTTCCATAGAACCATCAGAAATAAGTTATAAGGTATCACACTTTAAAAATAAAATGTTTCCATCCTTTAATTTCACTGATTTGACAAATAGTGGGCTCAGAACTCTAGGAGATTGGTCTTAATGCAGCTGATCACTGGAGGTCAACTATCAGCTAAGATGAAGCCTGCTAACTGTTTTTTGCCTTTTTTCAGGGTTAGTCATGCAACAAGGCAAACACTGGGATACAGATGCAACTGCAACACCCTTTGTCACCCAATGCCTTTTCGAATCATAGTGTCATAAAGTCATAGAGAGGTACAGCAAGGAAACAGACCCCGCAGTCCAACTCGTCTATGCCGACCAGATATCCTAACCTAATCTTGACCCATTTTTCAGCACTTGGCCTATTTCCCTCGAAACCCTTCCCCATCCAAATGCCTTTTAAATGTTATAATTGTACGAGCCTCCACCATTTCATCTGGCAGCTCATTCCATACATGTACCACTCTCTCTGTGAAAAAGTTGTCCCTTAGGGCAATGGAGTCATGGAGATTTACAGCATAGAAACAGACTCCTCAGTCCAACTTGTCCACATCAACCAGATATCCTAAATTAATCTTGGCCCATTTGCCAGCATTTGGCCCATATTCCTATAAACCCTTCCTATTCATATACCCAATATACCCATCCAGGTGCCTTTTAAATGCTGTAATTGTACCAGCCTCCACCACTTCCTCTGGCAGCTCATTCCATACACACACCACCCTTTGCATGAAAAAGTTGCCCCTTAGGCCATTTTTAAATCTTTCCTCTCTCACCTTAAACTTATGCTCTCTAGTTTTGGTCTCCCCATGCACTTTATGATCATTAGATTAGATTACTTACAGTGTGGAAGCAGGCCCTTAGGCCCAACAAGTCCACACCGACCCGCCGAAGCGCAACCCACCCATACACCTACATTTACCTCTTACTTAACACTACGGACAATTTAGCACGGCCAATTCACCTGACTCGCACATCTTTGGACTGTGGGAGGAAACCGGAGCACCCGGAGGAAACCCACGCAGACACGGGGAGAACGTGCAAACTCCACACAGTCAGTCGCCGAGTCAGGAATTGAACCCGGGTCTCAGGCGCTGTGAGACAGCAGTGCTAACCACTGTGCCACCGTGCCAACCACATGATATGGTATGATAAGATGTTGATAGAAATATGTTGATAGACACGGTGGCTCAGTGGTTAGTACTGCTGCCTCACAGCACCAGGGCTCCTTGTTCAATTCCAGCTTATGGCGACTGTCTGTGTGGAGTTTGCACATTCTCCCTGTGTCTGTGTGGGTTTCCTCCGGGTGCTCCTGTTTCCTCCCACAGTCCAAAGATGTGCAGGTCAGGTGAATTAGCCACACTAAGTTGGCCATAGTGTTAGGTGTGTTTGTCATAGGGAAATGGGTCTCGATAGGTTATTCTTCTGAGGGTCGGTGTGGACTTGTTGGGCCGAAGGGCCTGTTTCCATACTGTAGGGAATCTAATCAAATACATAAGTGTATCTTCAGGGTCAAGACCACATGACTGGTATTGATTTGCTTGACTTTGAATATCTCTCAGTTGCCATTACTAATTTACTGGAGTTTTCTTTTGAAGAAGAATGGCTCATTGAGGGTAATGCTGTTGATGTGGGTTCCATTGATTTCTAGAATGCATATGATACAGGTGCCGCACAACAGACCTGTGAGGAATGTTTGGGTAGAAATATTGTGTAAAGTATTTGATTAGCACTATGTAACAATATTCATTTGATGAGCTGGTGCAGACACGATGGGCCGAATGGCGTCTTCCTCCTTTGTAACAATTCTGCGATTCTGCATCAGACCCAGAGGAAGTTCTGATGTGAGATCAAATTGATTCTGTCCAATCTGCTTTCTAAGAAAATTGGAAGAGCGTAAATGAAGAATTGAAAGACACATACACTATATTAAATAAAACATAACAAGGAAGCTTTAGCCAGACTTCTACAAATGTACTGAAATGGATTCTAAATAAATGGAATACACACTGCATGGGACAGAAACATAACAGGGTGGTGGCAGGTAGAGACAATATAGGGAAACAGAAATTTTAGATTATGATACAGTCTAGATATACTTATTCATTTACATTTTATCTTGGTTCAGACAGGAATAACCATGGAATAAATGGCATTGTGTTTATAAGACACCATATAAAAGTTGCTTGCTTTCTATTGACACTAACAATGTGAATGCTACATTAACATGATGTCAGGTTAATGTTTGATATCTTCGTTATGCTGGGGTTCTCCCATTTCTTTAAAAATTAAATTTCAGTTAATCTTGTAAGCAACCTTTGCACCTCTCTGATACACCCTACCTTCTCAGATTGTTCTCCGGGTTTTCAAAACTGGAAGGTGAGGCTGTACGGGTGCAGTCAATTATCACATCTCTCAGGAATGTTTCTGATGTTATATGACTAAATATAGTAGATACTTTCTGAATAGTTGGATCCCTCAAGCAATGAGATGAGTTACCAGTTAATCAGATAGGTGAGGTACTGGGGGTAAAATATTGCCCAGCATTGGGGCAGGATTTCCTGCTTACCTAATGCTTCTGTGGTATCATTAGAAGCCACCTAAGCCAACAGTGTTTGGGGGCCTCAGTTCTGTGTCTTCTGTGATGAGCCTCATCTCCAGCAGTGTAAGGCTTCCTCAGTACTGCACTGTATTGTGTGCCGAAATAGAGGATGGAGACACAGCTTTCTGATCCAGAGCCAAAGTGTTAAAAACTGAATCAATCTAACATTTGTGACCACATTCAAATAGAGATGGATGTGAGGAATTATAGACAGCCTAAATAGATGTTGACAGATTTGTCAATAGCAGCAAAGGTGACTGATCTGGAACAAATGTGTTTGAAATATTAACTTATCACTTGTGAGGATAGAACCTCATCTGTGCTTTACTAATATTATGCATTTCATTTTCCTGCTTTTCTGAAATGTTGCCACATTTCTATATGGACGCTGGCTACCGTTTAATTTTGATCTGTGACAGGTTAAAAAAAAAACAAGGACAGAGAATGCAATCAAACTAACTGCCGCAGTGACTAGGATCGATAGACACCCCATTTGACCTTGAGTTGAAATGAGTATCAAAATGCTTAGCCCTGGTCAGTAGATATTCAGTTACAATCAGCGAGGGTCACATCCTGTTTCAATCTAATTTGTGCATTCTCCATGGAGATTCATGTTCCACTAGTAAGCACTCTGTGATTTCAGGGCCTATCAATAAACTGCAGAGTTCAGTGCAATGCTGGTGAGACTGTTGGCACAGACAATGTTCCAAGGAATTCCTGGCAGTGGAGAAGGTGATTAAAACTTTTCTGTTTTGTGGATAGACCAGCAAAGGTGAAACTGCCTTCCTTAGACGGGAAAAGATTGAGAGGAGATTTGGTCGAGTTGTTGAAATTCTTGAGGGGTCCCGACAGAGTAGTTGAAAATTGTTCCCACGGGAAGGATTGTGGAGGAGAGGGCACAGATTTGAGGTAGTTGGTTTAAAAAAAAGCAACAGGGAGAACTTATTTTCACACAGCTAATGGTTATGATCTGGAATGCACCAGCTCAGAGTGTGGTAGAGGCAGATTCAACTGAGGCATTCAAAAGGGGATTAAAATCTGAAAAGGGAGTACATGCAGGCTTTCAGGACAAGGCAGGGGAATGACACTGCCCACTCAGAGAGTCCCTCTTCACTGCTGTAACAGTTCTGTGCTTCTGGTTGGCTTTGTTGATGTGGAATCCCTGAGTAGACATAGAAGAAATAGAGCGGCAAAGAGGAAACAAATCAAGTTTCCAGCCTGCAAATCCCTTTTGTTGTTGTACTTTAAAAACGCAAGAAATGAAGACAATGTCGTTCAAGCCAGTCAGCACATCCTCCTGGTTAAACTTTCTAATATGGAGTTTACCCAGGTCCCTTCATCTCCTGCAGGATACTCCTATGTGTTTGCTTCTCCATCCACCTGAGAATGAGTAAAACTAAATTGGGGAACGCGTGCTGAAACACAGAAAAGAAACATAAGTGGAAACTCTCAGTGGGGTCAGGCAGTATCTGTGGAGATCAAGATATGTCACACTTTCTGAGTGTGCACTCCTTATCTCATAATCCTGAGATGTTGATTTACATTTTCTCTCCACACACCTTGCTTGATCCTCTGGGTGCTTCTGTCATTTTTTTTTGTGTTGCTTTGATATTTTTGATATTTTGTTTCTGGCCCACAATGCTTATTTTTACATACAGCCCATTTATCTCTCTCTTCCTTTTAGCAGCCATTAGTTCTTATTTGGCACGTACCTTGCCTTCGAGAAACTACATTTTACTTCTTTGTTCTTGCACTGGACGTGGGCATCTGTCACCCATCTCTAGTTGCCCTTTGATTTTCTAGGCCATTTCCGAGGGTGGTTGAGAGGCAAGCACATTCTTGTGAGTGTGGAGTCACATGTAGAACAGACCCAAGCAAGGATGATAGCTTTCTTTCCCTCAGGGGAAGTGGTGAACCAGATGGATTTGTACGATTATCAACAGTCACCGTTAAGTTAGCTTTAATTCCAGATTTCACCTTTTATTGATTGAATTAAAATTTCACCAGCTGCTGTGGTGAGATTCGAACCTCCTGTCCCCTGGAACATTAACATGGGGTTCTGCTTTACTAGCCCAGTATACATTCCCCCTAGCTTTGAGGGGGTGCGGATGTGAACCACATTTGAGTCAGTAGGTTTCAAGACTCTATCCTAGACTGCCATTTACATGCAGCACTGAGGGAGTGCAGGCATGTCAGAGTTGTGTGTCTTTTGGATATGATATTAAATTAAGCTCAGGGAATTAGTCACTGTTATAGTGATCAGTTTGCCTTAGATCTGTTTGCTGTGATTGATTAACAATACGCTATGCAGAAGGAAGGAGGTGAAATACAAGGGGTTGAAATTTTTTTTTAAGAAAAGTGCTGACCCTATGGTAAAAGACAAATACATTGTAGATATGGTGTAAGCTTCATTGCAAATCACAAATTGCTGGTTGCAATTTTATAAAATCTATTACTGGTTTACTGCACATTGAATAAAAACATGTTTAATGAGGAAGGTATTCCTGATTTTGCAGATAATAGGGAGACTCTGAATGCCCCAGTGAAAAGAGTGTGAAATGTAATTTATCTATCAGATAATGATTTGACTTGAGAAACGAATGGAAAAAACTACAGTTTCTTTTGCATAATTATGTTATTAATGCACTTTAAACATTGATGTATAGCTTGCAGCTATGTATATCATCTAGCCAGCTTTCTGCTTACTCCCATCAACAAAGAAAAATGTAACAGGGGTCATTAGTTGCAGTCTTAACATTATTTATTGAATTAGCCTGCATTCATTTGTTTTGCCTCCATGTAATTAGTTTCCTTTCAGAATCTGTACTGCCATTAAAGAGCCATTGAGGTAAGTTTAACTTGAACTGAACGTTAATCAAAGGTTTATAACCATTTCCATTCAATACAATTACTGTCGCAGGCACTTTCTGCATCTTTCAGCAAGTATATGATACTGTTCGTAAAGAATACTTTCAAGATGGGAACTTTTGTTTTAGCCAGTTCAAGCATAGTGCTAATAGAATTTATGTTTCATTGATACATTTGTTCTTTCAGAATTGTTGATAGCGTGCTGTTTGGAGATTTGTTTTCAATGTCATTGCCCTCAGTTTTGCTTTTAGTTTTGGACATGTAGAAGTTGTTGGTGACTGTGAACTGCAAGGATCTCCAATGTATTTAATAGAGTAACAAAAGCATCTTGCATCTGTATTGTGCTTTGATGATAAATAACCTTCAGAGGAAGCATTATTGAACAATTTTAAAAAATTAATTTTGTGAAATGTGGTGTCGTTGGCAGGCCCTCCCTAGTTACCCTTCACAAGGTGGTGGTGAGCTGCCTCTTAACCATAATGTGGAGGTGCCCGGTTTTGGACTGGGGTGGACAAGGTTATAAATCACGCAATATAACATGGGTTATAGTCCAGCAGGTTTATTTAAAATCACAAACCTTCTGGGCATTGCTCCTTTGTCAGGTGAAGGACTCTTGATCATCACCTGACAAAGCAGCAACACTCCAAAAGCTTGTGATTTCAAATAAATCTGTTGGACTATAACCCAGTGTCGTGTGATTTCTGTTCTTAAATTGCTGCAGTTCATCTGCTGTGGGTTGACCCACAATGTCATTAGAGAGGGAATTCTAGGATTTTGACCCAGAGACAGTGAAGGAACGGCGACATATTTCCAAGTCAGGACAGCTAGTGGCTTGGAGGGGAACCCAAAGATGATGGTGTTCCCATATATCTGCTGCCCTTGTCCTTCTAGATGGAAGTAGTTGTGGGTATGGAAGGTCCTGTCTGAGGAACTTTGGTGAATCCCTGCCGTGCATCTTGTAGATAGTGCACACTGCTGTTACCAAACATCGGTGGTGGTGGGAGTGGATACATGTGGATCTAGTGCTAATCAAGCAGACTGCTTTGTCCTAGTTGGTAACAAGCTTTTTGAGTGCTGCATACATCCAGGCAAATAAGGAGTATTCCATCACATTCCTGAATGTGACACTGATGATTCCAAGGAGATGTTAAGCTGGATGAACAGAGGCTTGGTCAAAGAGGCAAGTTCTGATGACTATTTTACAGACAGGTAGTTAGGTCCTCACATTTAGTGAGGAAATTCGAGAGCTTGAAATTGGGACCATGGTGGCTGAAACCAGGGCCACCTATAGCAGAGCGATTAAAATTGGGAATGCTCAAGCAGTTAGAATTGGTGGGGCACTTGAACTCTAGGGGAGTCATGGAGTCGAAGGAGAATACAGCGGAAAGGAAGGGCCAGGCTCTGGAGGGATTTGAAAACAAGGATTAGAATTTTAATACTAACATTGCTTGATCAGGAACCATCATAGGTGAATAAGAGTTTAAGGGAATTGGTTGAGAGGCATTTGATTTGAATTAGGACAGTGGCAGCAGAGTTGAATGATCTCAGGTTTATGGAAGTCAGAACGTCGGAGTCTGGTCATGAATTCTGGACTATTGGAATAGACCGGTCTGGAAGTAACAAAATTATGTGTAAGAGTTTCAGCAACTGATAAACTGATAAAGGTGGAGCTGCTGGGAATTCAGTCATAGCCATCGAATCGGATCCAATGGCTAATCAGTGGCAGTATGGAGGCTAAGTGGTTGAACTGCTATCTCGCAACACCAGGGACCTGAGTTCGATTCCAGCCTCAGGCGACTGTCTGTTTGGAGTTTTCACGTTCGCCCTGTGTCTGTGTGGGTTTCCTCCAACAGTCCAAACTTGTTGCAGGGAAGGTAGATTGGTCATGCTAAATTGCTCATAGTGTCCAGGGGTGTCTAGGCTAGGTTATATTGATGACAGTGCATCCTGTGTACCATTATGAAGAAAGGCACTAGTTCAGTCAATGAAGACAGCTGCGTGTATTAATCAGAGCTAACCTGGTTCACTGCTCGGAGATTGTGCAGGGCGAACAACAATGCAGCTGTCCTCTAATGCAATAATGGTAGTCGTATGTATTTTTGATATACATGCAAGAAATTAAATTATATCTACCTTATTGCATTATAAATCAAATTCTTTTCTGTTAACACACAATTGCTTTTAAAGGGTCACCAGTTGCAACTTGGCTTGCCTTTTATATTGATAACACTTTATCTCAGCTCCTTTCATGTTCCTCTTGAACACCAAGTATATGTTATGCTTTTGTTTCCCTCTCCCATATACAGTCATAGAAATGTGTTTAACTCATCCACGTTGACCTGATATCCTAATCCCGTCCTATCTGCTAGCTCTTGGCCCATATCCTTCTGAGACCTTTCTATTCATATACCTATCCAGATGCCTTTTAAATGTTGTAATTGTCTCATATTCCACCAATTCCTCTGACAGCTCATTCCATACACGCACCACAGTCTGTGGGAAAAAGCTGCAGCTTGGGTCCCTTTTATATCTTTCCCTTCTCACCCTAAACCAATGCCATCTAGTTCTGGACTCCCCCACCCCAGGGTAAAGACCTTGTCTAGTTATCCTATTTTCCATATGAAGGAATAAGTAGCAGTTCTAACCTGACATGCCTGGCAGAAAATTCACAGGACTGTGATAAATGCTGAATATGTATCTTAATAATTCTTTTGCTCAAAATGTATTGTTTACACTTCTTCATTCTGTCATTGTGTTGCAGTCAAAATTCATCACTCAGTCTCCTTACATTTTGAGCCTAACCTAACCAATCTTTCCACAGCCAATTATTAAACCTTAGTTTGTGTATCCTGCAACTTAAACCATTTTCCATTTGAATGAATGGATGGACTCACCTTTGCAAATAAATATCAGTGCAGTCCAGTTGAAGAAGGATAGTGTGTCAATACCAATAGTGCAAACTGAAAAGGGTCAGACCAAGCCAATTGTGGTGGTTAGTTGATGCTACAAACACAGCAGGGCAAGGACATTGTGGGGCAAGTCAAAACTGAGTTCCATGGATAATTGACAAGATCATATTCAATTTTGATTTTTCACCCTACCAAATATTATTGACTTAGTGGCAAAAGAATAATTCAGGCAAGGTGTTAATCCAACATTGCTGCTGATCTCCTCATTGTCTGGCAAGTTTAATATTTCTCCCAATTAAGCGTCAGCAAACAGATGGGTTATCATTCTTTGAAGACTTTAGAGCTATGGAAGTCACATTTTTCCAAATAATTGGCCTTGATATTTTCTAATCAACTTATTCAGAGCTGCAGTAATACACTTCTGGAGTAGACGGGACTTGAACCCAGTCTTCCTGGCTCAGCAGTAAGTACACTACCACTGTGCCACAAGAGCCCGCCAGTTAATCTCCTTAGCTATCGAGGATCAAATAGAGGACATGAAAGATAGGTATAGAATCATAGAGTTCTATATTTCCACGATTACGGTCTAACTGGTCCATGTCACCAGATATCTTAAATTAATCTCATCCCATTTGCTAGCATTTGGCACATATCCCTCTAAACCCTTCCTGTTCATAAACTTATCCAGATGCCTTTTAAATGTTGTAATTATTCCAGTTTCCACCACTTCCTCTGGCAGCTCATTCCATATGGACACCACCATCTGCCTGAAAATGTCACCCCTAAGGTCCCTTTTATATGTTTCCCCTTTCACCTTAAACCTATGCCCTCTAGTTTTGGACTCCCCTACCCTGAGAAAAAGATATTGACTGTTCACCCTATCCATGCCCCTCATGATTTTATAAATAGCTCAGCCTCCTACACTCCAGGGAAAATAGCCCCAGCCTATTCAGCCCCGCCCTATAGCTCAAACACTCCAAGCCCGGCAACGTCCTTGTAGGTGAGTTTGGAGAACTCCTTGTTGCATCCTTATAAATCTACTGTGCACACTTTCAATTGAATAACATCTTTCCTGTAACTGGGAGTCCAGAATTTAATGCAAGTATGCCAAAAGTGGCTGAACAGTGTCCTGTAGAGCCAAACATGACATCCCAACTCCTCTACTCAAGATGTTCACCGATGAAAGCAAGTGCCTTCTTTACTATCCCATCTACTGGCGACTCCACTTTCAAGAAACTATGAATCTGCAAGGTGGAAGAATCAGATGGTTCTCGTGGTCCATGTGCAGTTTTCCATTCAGCTATTTAAATGAATGCAACTTTGTGTTTGCAGTATTCCAAGCTGTGATACTTCAGCAAGGGCAGCAAATGAATGGGGACACCACCAACTGCTGGTTTCCTTCCAAGTCACACACCATCCCGATTTGGTAATGAATCACTGTTCCTTCATTGTCACTGGGTCAAAATCCTGGAACTCCCTCTCAAGCTGCTTTGTTGGTGTCCTCCACCCCAAGGACTTCAGTAGATTCAAGAAAGTAGCTCACCACTTTCTCTAAAGCAATTAGTGATTGGCAATAGATTCAGATTCCTGAAGAAGGGCTCATGCCTGAAATGTCGATTCTCCTGCTCTTTGTATGCTGCCTGACCTGCTGCGCTTTTCCAGCCGCACATTTTCAGAATAAATTCAGGTACAACAAACGATGTCCATATCTCAGCAACGTATAATAACTTTATTTCCCACAGTATGCTTTTGCCAATTGTAAATTAGAAAAAAAATCACCCACTGAATTCCTGTTTCACCTCATTAATTCCTCATGCTATGTACTACCATGTTTGAAATGCATTTTTGATGGTACTTAATACCAACAAATTGATGTCTTACTCTTTTCAAGTTGCAATAAGGCTCTTGGCGTCTCACTTTACAAAATAGTTTTCAATTGGGTAAGCAGCAGCCATTAATTGCAAAAGCATTCCCAGAAAACTGTTCATCTGTCAAGTAGTTTCACTACTAGAGTAAGCAAGTTATAAGTTAGCTGGGAGTAGAAGGTAAAGGAAAGAATAGAAGTTGGACATAAAAATGTAAGGAGACTGCCATTAACAAGACTCAATAAAACAACCCACCAAAGCCACTTCAGCAGCACCTTCCAAACCCATGACCTCTACCACTTGGAAAAATAAGAGCCATAAGGCTATGCAAACATCACTACCTACAGGTTCCCCTCCAAGCCACACATTATACTGACTTGGAACTATATTGCCATTTCTTTAGTGTCACTGCGCAAAAATCCCAGATTTCCCTCCCAAACAGCTCTGTGGGTGTCCCCTTCATCATGTGAATGGCAGTGGTTCAAGAAGGGCACTCACTTGTCCATCATCCGGCCCAGGGCAAGTAGGGATGGTCTTGGCAGTGATAGCCATATCTTGTGGACACATAAACTATAAGGAGCCTGTGTGGTGAGTCTTGGTTTCACAATGGGAGAAGGAAAGAACATGGTAGTGTATATGGTGCTAAAAAATGATACATTTTTAAAAGAACCTTGTACTGTATGACATAAATCGATTCAAAAATAGATTTGACGTGTTTCTGGAAAGAAAAAGAATTGACAGAGAGAGGAAGAAGCTGAATGGATGTGTATTGATGGTCTACTGAGCCTAGTAACCTTTCCTGTTTCTAAAAATTCTTCTGTTATGTATCACAGCATTGTGTCACTGAACTGAATAACCATTTACTTTCAAGTTATAATCCTGTTATTGAATTGCAACCTGTAATGGGAGTACAAACCCTGATAACTGACAGTGCAGTAAAACTCATTAATATTCTGCAATGAACATGATCACTCATCATCGGCATAGAGCAGACTGCCGTACACACTGGAGATGAAACAGAAGCCTCCCACAAATAAAACAGTAGATATTATAAAAATATAGTGGACACGAGGGAGCAGGTTCTAGGCTTTGAATCTAATCAAGCAGGTCAGGTGCTGGTTATTAACTGCAGGAGTGTCTTGATTAGATTACAGCTTTGTAACTCATTTACGGTTATATATTTTCACAGGATAATTACATCAGATACTGCTCTGGCCACTGTCTACATAATATCACAAATGTATTCTTTTAGAATGCATTACCAATGTCACCACAAGCAGTTCTCCTAACAGAATTGTTCAGAGTTGGCTTGTTCTTCCGCATAAGATATGGCCAGTCCTTTTATCAAATAATTCTGTACGTTAAAGTTTCTCGAGTAGAACATTACTCAGGGGCATACAGACTTCAATGGTCTATCCATTAGTTTCACCGGACGGTGAAGACTGGCTTTTTGCCAAGTTTTTAAGACCCTGTAAATCCTTCAAAGACAGCAGGATGTCTGGATTCAGAAGCCCCACCCTGGTTCTGATGAGCCGTACTTTTGCTGGTAAGGGGGGTCAGGAATGATTCACGCTGGAGGAAAACGCAAACTCACCTGGGCCAATTGGTTGCAAAGACTTCAGCCTTGTCTTTTGCGTTGATGTTCTGTGCTCCCCATCATTGAGTCATGGAGCATGGAAACAGATCCTTTGGTCCAACCAATCTATGCAGAACATAATCCCAAACTAAACTAGTCCCACTTGCCTGCTCCAGGCCCATATCCCTCCAAACCTTTCCTATTCACGGACTTATCCAAATGTCTTTTAAAAGTTCTAACTGTACCCACATCCACCACTTCCTCAGGAAGTTTATTCCACACACAAACCACCGTGTAAAAAATTCCCCCCCTCATATCTTTTTCAAATCTATATCCTCTCACCATTAAAATGTGCCCCCTAGTCTTGAGATACTGCATCACAGGGAAAAGACACCGACCATTAATCCTACCTATACCTCTCATGATTTTATAAACCTCGATGAGGTGACTTCTCAGCCTCCTACGCTCCAGTGAAAAAATGTCCCAGCCTATCCAGCCTTTCTTTATAATTCAAATCTTCCATATCCATCAACATTCTCCCAAGGATGAGGAGATTTGTGGACCCTCCTCAACCTGTTGTTTAATTGTCTACAAATATAAGTGGGCATGAGACAAACAGAACTGCAGACGCTGGGATCCCAAATAGACAGACAGGAGGCTGGAAGAACACAGCAAGCCAGTCAACATCAGGAGGTGGAGAAGCCGACATTTCGGGTGTAATCCTTCGTCAGGACTGGGGGTGGGTGTAGGGGGAGCTGTAAATAAAGCGGGTAGGGTGGTCAAGTGGGGATAAATGAAGACAGGTAGAGGGTACGACCTGGTTGGTCAATGGGAGGAATGAATCTGGTACTGGGTGTGGCCGAACTGCAGAGTATAATTCTAAATCGCTAGTTGTAAAATTGCTTCATCCAGTCCATTACATGATGTTGTTGCTGTTTGGTGTGAAGTAGTTCAGTATTGTAGCTTCACCTGGTTGACACCCATATTTTAATTTGTATTTAATGTTCCTCTGGCATGCCCTCCTGCACACTTAGTTCAGCCAGACTGGGTTAGTCTCCCAGCCTGGTGGTAATGCTCGATTGGCAGATATGCCAGACCACGAGGTTACGGATTGTGGTCGAAGACAATATTGCTGTTGCTAAGGACCGACAGTGTCCCATGGATGCCCAGTTTTGATTTGTGGAGTCTATTGGAAGTCTGTCCCATTTGGTACTAACATGTGGCATGATGGAATGTATCCTCAGTGTGAAGGCAAGATTTTGCCTCTGCAAGTGGCTTCTCCTCCTGACACTATCATATTTGGCTGTCTCTGTAACAAGTAGATCAGGGAGGATGAAGTGAAATAATTCTTTTCCCCCTCTTGGTTCCTTGACCACCTTCTTTGGGGCCTATCTAATAGTTCTGACCTTCAGGACTTGACCACTTTGGTCAAAAGAGCTAATGAGTTACTCTGGGTGATGGAGATTGAAGTCCCCAAATTGGAGTATGTTTTGCACCCTCAGTGTTTTCTTCGTGAAGTTTTAAACATGAGGAGTATTGATTCATCAGCTGGGGGAGGACAGTGCATGGTATTCAGCAAAAGAGGTTTCCTTTCCCATGTTCAACCTGACATACTCCAGGAAGGGGTGATGGTGGTGTCTGAGACTAACTTTAATCCCAATAACTGACTGTATTTATATAACACCTTTATAGTATTAATAATTTCAACAGGTCATTCAAAGGAGAAGTATAAAGCAGAATTTGACACCAGACTGTGTAAGGTGATATGAGGACTGAAAGGCATGTTATAGAGGTAGGGAAAGGATGAGAGAGAGGCCACAAAGATAAGTCAGAGAATTCTTAGGGTCTAAGGAGCTAAAGGTACAGCCAGTAAGCCAAGGCCAGAATGAGATGAACACAGATATCTTAGGGAGTGTTCATGGAAGGCGGGAGTGAGAGATAAGGCCCATAGCGAAATCCCCCTGGACATACACAAATGTCTTATAAGCTACAATGCACAAATATTCTTCAATTCCTAATCCTATCACAACTTTAAGTGTAAATGTCCAGTGGAATTGCATCTGGTTGCATATACATTTCAGTCATTAGTTCTAAGCCCTGGGGTTAGGGGAGGGGTTTTGCAAGGCCTGTGCAGTTTAAACAAGGCCGGCAGATAACAGCTGAAGGAAAGATGGCTTCCTAATTGCATGCACATCTGCTAGCACACAACAAGCAGCTGATGGGATCAGCTTTAGTCTATGTCCATGCTCCAGCTGCCAGTTTTTCACCAGCTGAGGCCTACATTAGCATATGCAGCCTGCATTAATCAGCCTTCTCTGACAAAGTTAGCAATTTTGACCTGATTCTCCACATGCTTGTTAGGGCTTGATTTGACTAAATGATGACGTGGAACAGCATCGCCCAGCAATATGGAGTAAGCAACTAAATGAAGGGCACTGGGACTCTCTGCTTGAAGATTAACAAGCAATTATTTATGTCCACAGGGCTGCAGATTTTTTAATTGCAAATTCTGTCATCTGAAATTCATTGGAAAAAGGAGTTGGCCAAAGATTTGCACTTGGAAAATAGCAATGTGCATTGGTTGCTTGAAAGGTTTTTGACATCTTTGTATGATTTGGTTTTGTTTGTGTTATCATTTATACGGTATTGTGTAAGATAATGGTTCTGAAGGGGTTAATGTTCACGGTACATTGTCTCCACTAAATCTACGGAGTCACACAATCTGTGGGTGATGAAAAGGAGCTTTATTCTAGCTTTCTGATGGAGTAGATTTATTTGCACTAGCTCCCTGACCAACATAAAGAAAATACAATATAAAGATAGGCTAGGACTTTTCTCATTGGTGCATAGGAGGGCAAGGGGTGACTTTATAGGGGTTTATAAAATCATGAGGGCCAGTGATAGGGATAACAGCAGGAGTCTTTTCCCCAGGGTGAGGGTGTTCAAAACTGGAGGAGCATATTTTTAAGGTGAGAGGAGAAAGGTTTAAAAAGGACATTAGAGGCAACTTTTTACACAGAGAGTGGTTGATGTGTGGAAGGAGCTGCCAAAGAAAGTAACGGATGAACAGGAATGGTTTGCAGGGATATGGCCAAATGCAGCCAAATGGGACTAATTTAATTTGGGAATATGGTTGGCATGGACTAGTTGGAGTGAAAGGTGTGTTTCCATGCTGTAAGACTCTATCTGTAGAGCTTCTGTAGATAATCAACAGTGATGTTTCCTTTAACACTCCTCACTAGATCAGCCTGAGACAAATCAGAGAGAAAGGAGGATTGGTGGCAGTGAACCAGCTGAACTGCCACTTTACTCAGTCCTGCAGGCTGGAAATGTAGGGAAATGCCACATGCCTGAAAGGCAGGACCTGAGAAACACAGTGGCCAAGCTGCTAGATTCCAATTACACTGGCAGGGGTTATCATCAGGGAAAGTCTAGCTTAACAAAGTGTTACTAGCTGGTGACCACATAGTTGAGGGACAGTTAACTACTTGCGTTGAAGATGATTATCAGCAAGGTTTATCTTACTGACTGGCTTTTTATTTGTTCGTGGGTTGAGGGTGTCACTGGATTATGGGTGTTGCTGGGTTATGGGTGCCACTGGATTACGAGTGTCGCTGGGTTATGGGTGCCACTGGGTTGTGGATGTCACTGGGTTATGGGTGTCACTGGGTTATGGGTGTTGCAGGTTGTGGATGTCACGGGGTTATAGGTGTCACTGGGTTATGGCTGTCACTGAGTAATGACGGTCACTGGGTTCTGGGTGTCGTTGGGTTATGGCTGTCACTGGGTTATGGCTGTCACTGGGTTATGGGTGTCACTGGGTTGTGGGGGCGTCATTGGGTTATGGCTGTCACTGGGTTATGGCTGTCACTGGGTTGTGGGGGCGTCATTGGGTTATGGCTGTCACTGGGTTATAGGTGTCACTGGGTTATGGGTGTTGCTGGGTATGGGTGTTGCTGGGTTATGGCTATCACTGGGTTATGGGTGTCACTGGATTATGGATGTCACTGGGTTAACACTGTCACTGAGTTATGACAGTCACTGGATTCTGAGTGTCATTGGGTTATGGGCATCACTGGGTGATGGCCGTCACTAGGTTATGGCCGTCACTGGGTTATGGCTGTCACTGGGTTATGGCTGTCACTGGGTTATGGATGTCACTGGGTTATGAGTGTCGCTGGGTTATGGGTGTTGCTGGGTTATGAGCATCACTGGGTTATGGGCGTCACTGGGTTATGGGCGTCACTGGGTTATGGGTGTCGCTGGGTATGGGTGTTGCTGGGTTATGGCTGTCACTGGGTTATGGGTATCACTGGGTTATGGATGTCGTTGGGTTATGGGCGTCACTGGGTTATGCGTGTCACTGGGTTATGGGTGTCACTGGATATGGGTGTCAGTGGGTTACGGGTGTCACTGGGTTATGGGTGTCGCTGGGTTATGGGTGTCACTGGATATGGGTGTCACTGGATATGGGTGTCACTGGGTTACGGGTGTCACTGGGTTATGGCTGCCACTGGATTATGGGTGTCACTGGGTTATGGGTGTTGCTGGGTTATGGGTGTTGCTGGGTTATTGGTGTCGCTGGGTTATGTGTGCCACTGGGTTATGGATGTTGCTGGGTTATGGGTGTCACTGACTTATGGGTGTTGCTGGGTTATGGTTGTCACTGGGCTATGGGTGTCACTGACTTATGGGTGTCACTGACTTATGGCTGTCACTGGGTTATGGGTATCGCTGGGAAATGGCTGTCACTGGGTTGGTTGATGTTTTTTGCCCAGAGGACAAATAAGCAGTCACTAAATTGTTCTTGTTCTGGAGCACACGGAGCCAGAAAGGGTAAACATGACAGATTTCCTTTCCTCAAGCAAACTGCATGGGTTTTTACTACAATCGACAATGGTTACCTGGTTCTCAGTAAAGCTGCCTCATTGACCCCGATTTTTATTAGTGTTAAAATTTCACTGTCTGGCACAGAAGGAGGGTTGGGCTGTGGTGTTTCATTTTGATGATCTACGTAATGAAGCTGTCCTTTAGGAACTCTCCAGTGCATTGGTTTGCTCACATAAGCTGTTATGAGTGTAAAGTTACAAAGATGGCCTGCTGGTTGTTTCTCCTTCATGGACACTGGTAGCTTCACAGTCAGAATTAGGTTCACTCCTCCATTCACTCGAACCCTGCAGCATAATCGATCTGGTGGCATTCGGTTGTATCTGATCATTATGTATATGATTGAACTTTGCACATGAGCTTCATAAGTCAGGTCGCCAATTCAACTGTTTTGAACACATCCAGATTTGGTTGCACTCCTCCAATGGGTTATCAGTACAAGTTTATAACAGGCTTTGCTCTTTGTTCTGCAGTCGTTCACCTCGGTCCCGATGGTGAGTTGTGTGCTCCCCAGAGAAGCCTAGGCCTCATGATTTTGTTATGACGATGTTTATCACACTCGGGCTGCAGTCTCTGACTCCCCCCATCCCCTTTCCCCACACAGGAAGTCCCCAGGTTACGAACGAGTTCTGTTTTTTCTGATGTTCATAAGTCAAATTTGTATGGAAGTCAGAACAGATACGGGTTAATTAGTTGGCCTGTTCATTAGGACAAAGCATTGTACGTAACTCGGATTTTTAAAAATAATTTTTAAACATGAGAAGCCGGGGGTTGGTTTGTAAGTATGGCATGTTCGTAAGTCGGGTGTTTGTAACCCGGGGACTTCCTGTACAACATTATCTTGCTTTCTTTCAGTATCTAATGAACCATTCTTAGTTATTCTCGCAATGCTGAGTGGGTGAGTGAGGGGTTCCTGCATTCAGCACTGACATAATAGTAGGTCTGTTTCTGTTTTCTGGATTATATCTGTCATCTACTTCCAACTTCATCAATAGTACTGCTTCCAAAACAAATCTCTGCTGCATTCACCTGGTTCACCCCACTCCTCCCCTCCCTCTGGAGTCATTCCAATTGCCTCCACCCCACCCCCTCTTGATGCCTCTCTCTGTGCTCACGTCAACCCCGTCTGTACTGCCTCTCTCTAGATTCTTGCCCCAGCCTATTCCCACACCTCTTCCCTCCTCACCTCCAATGACCATCTCTTGGCTCACCAACCCTTCCCATACCTGTCTCTGAGAGTCGCCCAACTTCCCTTATTTCTCATCCTCATGGCCTGCAATCCTCTGTCACATCTTGGCTCAGCCCCCTCCTCACTCTTGCCCCATCCTTTTCTGAACTTGGCAATCTCTCCCCACCAAACATGCATCTCTCTCTCTCTCACCTCGAACCCTCTCCAAGCTTGCCTCCTCTCACCTCTGGATGACTGCCTTTACTTTCCCCTCTAGAGCACCTGCCCCATTTGATCTCTGGACTGAGGATCAATGGGTTCAAACACCCTTTCCGCCCTTGGTAGAACTGTTCTCGCCCGCACCCTCACCTGACTCTTTCCCTGGAGTCAGGCCCCCAGTGGATTCAGACCACACGTCCAATAAAGTTGCAGCCATTTCTGTTAGCCAGTCCTGAACTTTTGCAGTTTTAACTTACTCTCAGGCAATTCTCTCCCTCCAACACCTACGTGTTTCTAACTAAATCATTACCACACAATCCAGGGAACAAGTCATTAAAATGCCAAGGCTGTTGATGCCAAATTTGTCTCTGCAATGACTTTATGTAAATCGGGTTACTGAAACCACGTTTAATCTTTGAATTATGAATTGCCTTCATTTGAAATTAGTTTTGGGTGCAGAGATTAGAATCCACAGTGACTTCTGAATAATGTCGACATTACTGTTAACAACTGCATCATTCATCACAGCTCCACTGTACAAACACAGAACTAAAACAAAATGGAATAAGATAAACTGTTTTGGGGGCAAAAGGAGGAGCCACATAACACTACCATTTGTTTCTGGAGTCATTTTATTAGTTATTTTCCAAAAGAGGAGAGACACATTGTAACACTCATTATTTGCCTGTCAGAAACTCTGGTCATATGTTAGATGTTTGCTTTGATTTTCATGTCCACTTGCTTCGTGTGGGTGTGATGCTTCCTTGCAGTGTCAGTTTGTACCTTCATAATGAACACTGCCTCTCAGTCACATTTTATAACCAAGATTGCCAGGGATTGTTTTTCTTTTTCAAAGCAATCACTTTTTGCATCCCCTGGTGTCTCCCAAGAATCATTGAAAGGTTGTTGTCACTGAGCTTTTTCCCATGCACAGCCCTTCTTTAAAAGGCATTTGGACAGGTACATGAATAGGAAAGGTTTAGAGAGGTATGGGCCAAACATAGGCAAATGGGATTAGTTCAGTTTAGGACATGGGTGGGTTAGGTTGAAAGGCCTGTTTCAGTGCTAATATGACTGTTGGAACAGGAGTTGGATGTCCCACCTATTGAGTTTGTTCATAGAAGATCACAGAATCCCTACAGTGTGGAAACAGGCCCTTTGGCCTATCAAATCCACACCAACCCACAAAAAAGTAACCCATCCAGACCCATTTCCCGAATCTATTAGTCTACATTTACTCCTCACTAACACACACATCCCTGAACACTACAGGCAATTTAGCATGGCCAATCCATCTAACCTGCACATCTTTGGACTGTGGGAGGAAACCAGAGCACCCAGAGGAAACCCACGCAGACACGGGGAGAATGTACAAACTCTACACAGCCCGAGGCTGGAATTGAACCTGGGTCCCTGGCGCTGTGAGGCAGCAGTGCTAACCACTGAGCCACTGTGCCGCCATTGAATTAGAAAGCAGCTGTTTTGTAGTCCAACTGCATCGACTCACCTCTGCTCAATTTTCACTTTGAAATCTTACTGAACTAAAATCTATTGATTAAACATTTCTGGTTGATCTGGCTTTAATTTCTTCATCTAAAGAGTTTCAGAGTTGTACCATCATCTGTGTTCCGAATTGCTGCTTACAAACGCATTGGGTTAGGTGGAGTGAGGAGGGGAAGAAATTTGAAGGAGATTGGGCAGCTGCATGGAGTTTGTACGTTTTCTGTACGGGTTTCTTCCAGGTTCCTCCCACAGTCCAAAGATGTGCAGATTAGGTGGATTGGCCACGGTGCGATGCTATTCAGAGGGTCAGTGTGGACTCATTAAGTCGAATGTTGAGAGTGTGGTGCTGGAAAAGCACAGCAGGTCAGGCAGCATCTGAGGAGCAAGAGAATCGACGTTTCGGGCATAAGCTCCTCATGAAGGCCTTATACCCGAAAGGTCAATTCTTCTGCTCCTCAGATGCTGTCAGCCCTGCTGTGCTTTTCCAACACCACACTCTCAACTCTGAACTCCAGCATCTGTAGTCCTCACTTACTCCTTGTTCAGTCGAATGGCCTGCTTCCACACAGTAGGGAATCTGTAATTCTTCTGTGAAAAGTTGGAAGTGTCATGGAGCAGAAGAAATCCCAAGAGGGGAGAAACTTGGAGGGACATGTGGAGAGAGTGGGAGATAGGTTAGTAACTCAGAGTGGGGAAGGGGAGATGGGAGTGCTTGGTGATAGAAATTGCGCTTAACACCTGAGGGAATGGAAGAATGTGTGAGAACTGTTTGGCAGAAGAAGCCATGGTGCTAGGGCGGGGAAAGTATGGAGTGTTACCTCAGGCAGAAAGAGAGCTCCCTGGTACCTTCCAGCAATCGAATTTCCAATGTCCCATTTCAGCCTTCCATGTACTTAAATGAAGAAAGGCTGAGTCTACTCACAGCTCCAATCCGAGATTCCACTTCACTTCCAGGGTAATTATTTGACTTCGCATTTCATAGGATTTTGTTCACAGTCTTTTGTTTTAAGAGTTATCAGAATTTTCTCATGGGAAGTTTCTTCTGTTCTTCTGGACTGGATTCTAATTCCACCTCACTGACTAGGTTCACACCATGGTCATCACATTCCATGAGTTGTGCCACAGGAAGTTTTTGATTTTGAATTTGATTTTGATTTTATTGTCATGTGTACTCAAGTGCAAAGCACAGGAATACAGTGGGAAGTGTATAATGCCAGCACTCAAGGCACCATCTCAGGTACAATTGCCTAGATACAGAATCTTAAGCACACAATAAGAAGAAAGGACACAGTTAAAAGTTAAACATTGCCATAATTAGAGGATTGTAGTAAAACATGCAAAATAAAGTTAAAAGTTACACATTGCAGACCTTCTTAGTTTTAAGTAGCAAATAAAGAAATAAAGCTGAAATTAGAAAGTTTGACTGGTTCTTATTTTGCAATAAGTCTGAATCTGCTGTGATTTCCCCAAGCTTTACCTAAAGAAACATCACACTTTCCAAAAATCCTTTCACAAATCATAGAATTATCTCTGACATGTTTTTGTTCAGTTCTGTTTACTCCTTCCAAAGCGTTGAATGCACTCCTTTTATGAAGTAGCAATGATTTGATCAATGGGGAACCATTGGGAGGAGTTACAGTGGGAGACAGAGTGCCATTAACAGCAGTAAAGCTATCAAGGTCTGAGCTGCTTCTTCAGCCCATCTCCCTTGATGACCATATTGGCAAGCACTGTTGAAAGAAATGTACTTTCAGAAATTGACAGCAGCATTGTAAGACATGGCATTGAAAGGGAATGCATGCTGACATTCAGAAAGGTGAATAAAGCAGCTGAATGCTTTTACCCACAGGAAGGTATAACAAGGTGGGTTTTCTTTACAGCAGCTCACTCAGTATGCATGATTCAATTACCTATATGGTGAGACATCAAACTATTTGCTACTTGACAACAGAAAATGTCCATGAAATCCCAAATGCCTTTCCGTATTGACGGATCTCAAACCTCTTTCTCAAATTTTTACTATAAATTCTGTGTTAAGATCGAGCCCTCCACAATCACCTGATGAAGGAGCGTCGCTCCGAAAGCTAGTGTGCTTCCAATTAAACCTGTTGGACTATAACCTGGTGTAGTGTGATTTTTAACTCTCTCAATGTGGCCGTTTAAGGGTCTAGCTCCAGAAATTCCTTCTTGATTCCATGTCTGTTATCCCATCAAAAGAATTACCTAGCTTTTTTTTTTGTTTCAACCCTTTGGAAGGAGAAATCCTCCCTGATTTCAATTTCTTGCCTTCAGCCTATTCCTTATTAGTGCTGCCTGGTGTTCGTCTCTCAACATCGGTAAGCAATTTACCTGGATCAATGCTATTGTAATCTTGCATGTTTGAATTCTCTGCAAAACCGTCTGTTGCACAGAAAGTATGAACAACTTCCTTAAGACTGATTTGATCTATTGATTCACAGAACTGTCTTCCTTCCTCACCCTCAAAATGACCCCGCACAGTATCCCGTATATATTAGAAACCTTCAGAAACTGTGGATTCATTTTATGTTCGTCTTTTGTTGAGAAATAATATTGTCCTTCCAGTGTCCTGATGCCATTGCTGCAGTCAGGTCAAACACGTTGTAAAAAATAATTTATGGTCCTAATCATCGTGACAGCTATTGGTGAACCTCACAAAGAATGCAACTCTCTTAAGAAATGCCCCTAAAAAGAAAGTGTAATATTGATTTGAAAAAGGATACTGGGTTTGTGGTAATGCCGATTTTTAAAAAGACTTTTTCACTTTATGGATACATCCTGCAGGCTATGAGCTTAAGTGCAGACAACCATTGTTCACTCCTTGGAATTGTTGCGAGTTTAATGTGTCATTATTAAACTACACTTTTATATGGGTGAAAGAAGGATTTGCAAGGAGATGCCAATGCACAGAGTCAAGCAGGTTTCCCATGATTTAACAACACTAGCATAAGTACAGGGTCCCAGGGTCAATTCCAGCTTCAGGCTGTGTGGAGTTTGCACATTCTCCCCGTGCTCCGGTTTCCTCCCACAGTCCAAAGGTGTGCAGGTCAGGTGAATTGGCCATGCTAAATTGCCCATAGTGTTAGGTGAATTTGTCAGAGGGAAACAGGTCTGAGTAGGTTACTTTTCGGAGGGTCAGTGTGGATGTGTTGGGCCGAAGGGTTGTTTCCACACTGTAAGGAATCTAATCTAAAGAAAAAGCCTATAGTCCTAGCATGATACAATGCAACCTGTGGGAGCAGAACAGCAAGGAGCAGAGTCTGATCCATTCTCTACCTTACACTTTCCACTGAACCTTCCTGCTCTGGAAGTCTGTGAGTGGTGGTGACATGGCATAGGCAACAGAACATTTAGGACCTTGGTGAATGACAGGGCTAACAGCCTATCTCCTGAGCTGATCAGATTTCAGAGAAGGTACTGGCAGTTGGAAGCTGGGTGAATTTAAATCAAAACGGGGCCAGAAATATAAATTGGACTAAAGATTGATGGAGAGTGAGAAATGGCACAAATAGTCCACTATCAGCAGAAATGAGTCCTCATTTAGAATTCTTATTTTTTTAAAACAGCAAGGTTGAATGGTGTCATGGGAATGCAAATGATAATGTAAGGGCTTTAGGATCCTATAGCAACCTTACCATGGAGCTGCTCTTCACTAGGTAGAAATAGCACAGTATAAGTGGAGTTAGAAAGGAAAAGAGAACTGTGCAGAAAAGCATATGGAGCAAACTGATCAACATAGGTGGTAGATTTCATGTGATAGCCTTTCAATACTGTATCAGTGAGATTAGAGCCAGGTATCTCAGGTGACTCAATATGTAGATAGGCCGACTAGAGGGGAGGCCATATTGGATTTGATGCTTAGCAACAAACCAGATCAAGTGTCAGATCTCTCGGTGGGAGAGCATTTCAGTGATTGTGATCACAACTCCCTGACCTTTACTATAATCATGGAGAGAGTTAGGAACAGAGAGTATGGGTAAGTAGAGCATGGGTAAGTATTTAATTGGGGGAGGGGGAAATTACAAAGCCATTAGGCAAGAACTGTGGAGTATAAACTGGGAACAGATTTTCTCAGGGAAATGCACGACAGAAACGTGGAGATTGTTTAGGGAGCACTTGCTCCAAGTGCTGGATAGGTTTGTCCCACTGAGGCAAGGAAGGGATGGTGGGGTGAAGGAACCTTGGATGACCAGAGATGTGGAACATCTAGTCAAGAGTAAGAAGGAAACTTAATTAAGGTTGAGGAATCTAGGATCAGACAGGGCTCTACAGTGTTACAAGGTAGCCAGGCAGGAACTGATGAATGGACTTAGGAGAGCTAGAGGGGGCATGGAAATGCCTTGGTGGGTAGGGTTAAGGAAAACTCCAAGATGCTCTATATTTATGTGAGGAGCAAGAGGATGGTCAAAGTGAGGGTGGGGCTGATCAGGGATAGTGGAAGGAACATATGCCTGGAGTCAGAGGAGGATGAGGAGATCCTTAATCAATACTTCAATATTCATTCGTGAGAGGGACTTTATTGTTTGTAAGGGCAGTGTGATACAGGCCGATATGCTCAAACAGGTTGATGTTAATGAGGATACGCTGGAAATTTTGATATACATGAGGATAGATAAGTCCCCTGGGCCAGATGGGATATAGAAAGAGTGAGGATTTGTCATCCTTGGAAGAGGCTTCGCAGTAAGGTTATAATCAACTGGGAGAATGTGAGGACTGCTCCTCGGAGGCTGCCTGACCGGCTATGCTTTTCCAGCACCACACTCTTCGACCCAGACAGGATATACCCAAGTGAGAGAAGAGATTGCTGTGCATTTGGCGATGATCTTTGCATCCTCATTGTCTACTGGAGTAGTACCAGATGATTGGAGGGTGGCAAATGTTATTCCCTTGTTCAAGAAAGGAAATAGGGATAACCCTGGCAATTACAGACCAGTCAGTCTTACATCGGTGATGGGCAAATTATTGGAGAAGACTCTGTGAGATAGGATTCATGATTGTTTGGAAAAACATAATTTAGTTATAGATAGTCAGCATGGCTTTGTGAGGGGCAAGTCATGAATCATAAGACTTATTTAATTCTTTGAGAATCTGACAAAACACATTGATAAGGTAAAACAGTGGCTGTGGTGTATATGGATTTTAGCAAGGCGTTTGATAAGGTTCCCCATGGTTGGCTCACTCTGAAAGTAAGGAGCCATGGGATACAAGGAAATTTGGTGATCTGGTTACAGAATTGGTTGGCTCAAAGAAGACAGAGGGTGTTAGTAGATGGGAAGTATTCAGCCTGAAATTCAGTGACCAGTGGTGTTATGCAGAGATCTGTTTCTGGGACCTCTACTGTCTTGATTTTTATAAATGACTTGGATGAGGAAGTGGAAGGGTGGGTTAGTAAGTTTGCCAATGACACGAAGGTTGGTGGAGTTGTGGATAGTGTCGAGGGCTGTTGTAGTTTGCAACGGGACATTGACAAGATACAGTGCTGGGCTGAAACGTGGCAGATGGAGTTCAACCTGGATAAGTGTGAAGTGATTCATTGTGGAAGGTCAAATGTGAATGCAGATTATAGGGATAAAGGCAGGATTCTTGGCAGTGTGGAAGAATAGATGGGTTTTGCGTCCATAGATCCCTCAGAATTGCCACTGAAGTTGATAGGATTGTTAAGAGGGTGTATGGCTTTCATTAGCAGGGAGATTGAGTTTAAGAGCTGCGAGGTTATGCTGCAGATCTATAAAGCTTTGGTTAGACCACACTTGGAATATTGTGTTCAGTTCTCGTCGCCTCATAATAGGAAGGATTTGGAAGCTTTAGAGAAAGTGCAGAGGAGATTTACAAAGATGCTGCCTGGACTGGAGGGCATGTCTGATGGAGAAAGGTTGATGGAGCTGGGGATTTTCTCATTGGAGTGAAGAGGGTGAGAGGAGACTTGCTAGAGGTGTACAAGATACTGAGAGGCATAGATAGAACGGATAGCCAGAGACTTTTTCCCTAGGCAGAAATGGGTATCATGAGGGGACATATTTTAAGCCGATCGGAGGAAGGTTTGGGGGAGATGTCAGAGGTCGGTTATTTATACAGAGAGTGGTGGGTGTGTGGAATGCACTGCCAGCAGTGATAGTAGAGTCAGAAACATTAGGGACATTTCAGCGACTCTTGGAGAGGCACATGGATGATAGTGCAATGAAGGATATGTAGTTAGTTTGATCTTCGAGTAGGATAAAAGGTCAGCATGACATCAAGGGCTGAAGGGCCTGTTCTGTGCCGTAACATTACCTCATAAGGTAATGTACCTCATAAGGTATCTCTTCCTCATTTTAAGCTGCAGCTCAACTTGTGCATTATGGACAGTGATGACATTTATAAAAGTTGCTGGCATTTTGGTAGGATGTGCTGAGTCATGAGTATCCCTCCGCATTCTCAATTATTAGCAACTCCTTAACTGTGCACATGCTTTATATGAAAACCCTTGGCAGTAATCATAGCAGAACGTGATTCCTTCCTTGCACACCAGCCACTTGTCTGGCGGAGGTCACTATCTGGCAATGTGTACTCTTGAGTGTTTCCCTGAGCTCTGAGCACAGAGCTATCAAAAACCAACCACAATGGCTTCAACTAGTCAACAACGGGAGTAGTGTGAGATATGACCTGAATGCTGCAGAAACATGTATAAGTGTAGCACATTTAATGCAGCAAAGAAGCGGGAAGAATAATTGTATGAGACCAAACCACAAACTGGTAAACTAGGGTAGGGCTTGATCCAAAAGGTATCTTATAGGGAACTGACTGAAGGATTAGTGAAGTGGGGAGGGAATCCCTTTGTTGTAAAGACATAGCCACAATATAGGGCAAAGCAAGTGAGGGCTGCAGCATATGTCAGAGTTGGAGGAATGCAAATTTTGAAGGGAGTTATGTTGACTGTTATAAATGATCACTGATGAATTTCCCCTCATGGGGTGTCATCTGAAGAAAGAATCCAGAACTAGAGGCATAGATTTAAGTTGAGAGGGGAAAGATTTAAAAGAGACCTAAGGGGACAACTTTTTCACACAGAGGGTGTGTGTATGGAATGAGCTGCCAGAGGAAGTGGTGGAGGATGGTACAATTACAGCATTTAAAAGGCATCTGGAAGCGTATATGAATAGGAAGGGTTTAGAGGGGATTGGGCCAAACGCTGGCAAATGGGACTAGATTAATTTAGGATATCTGGTCAGCATGGATGAGTTGGACTGGAGGATCTGTTCCCATGCTGTACATCTCTATGACTTTAACTGGACAAAGTTAAAAATCACACATCACCAGGTAATAGTCCAACAGGTTTAATTAGAAGCACTAGCTTTCGGAGCACTGCTCCTTCATCAGATGGTTTACAGTGCTCCGAAAGCTAGTGCTTCCAAGTAAAGCTGTTGGACTATAACCTGGTATTGTGTGATTTTTAACTTTGTCCACCCCAGTCCAATACCAGCGTCCCCGAATCATATCTAATTGGACAGGCTGTGTAGCCCCACATAGTTGAGTCATCTGTGACTGTCCATTGCCTTGGCTAATCTACGAGAAAGTACCCACACAAGACACTAGGAGGTTATTGAGAAGATTAAATCTGTGAGGAAAGGGATGATTAGGCTCATGTATTGATCAAACAGTGACAAATACACTCAGTTCTTTGAACTAATTTGTCAAAACAGGAAACCCGTCAGCATCCAGTTAGGCACAGCTGTCACCTCCACCACCCTCCCAAGTGAGCACCTCACATCTGTGTCCATCCAGGGAAGGAAGATGAATGATTGTCTTCTTTCAACACAATGCTTGGAGTGCAGGTGCAGAACCTGACTGCAAAGAAAGGGGGATGGTAGGCTGGGGAGAGACCCATTTTTAACCCTTGTACCACTGAGCAGTCATTTTAGCCTCAACACTTCTATAGATAACTTTTCTCTATACACTGTCTGCCTTTCTTTTTAAATGCAGTCCACACACACACCCACTCTTCGACTCTTCCCTGTCAGCTCTCAATGAATGACCATTGTTCACTTAAGGACATAGATGTGGGAAATGATCAGCTTTTCCTCTTGGCCTGCACATTGTTTCTGTTTAGATAAATCGCCCTCTTGAATGGCTGAATTGAACCTGCCTACACCACTCTTCCAGACCCTTGATTCTGCTGTGTGAATTTTTTTCTCTCCCACCTCATATTTGTTTATCTTGCAAAACACTTTAAAAACTGTACCCTCTGTTTTTTTCCCCAAATGGAACAGTTTCTCCCTATCAACTCTGTCCACACCCATTGTGATTTTCTAAACCTCTATCCAGTCCCCTCTTTGTTTTCTCCTCAAAGGTAAACAGTCCCAACTCCTCCAATGTTTTGTCATAACGGAGATGTTTCTTTACTTGAACCGTTCTGGTAAACTGCTTCTGCATTCTCTCGAATCCATTCACATCTTTGCTATAATGTGGTGTCCAGCACTGTACCAAATCCTCCAGCTTGGCCCTAACCTCATAACCTCCTTGCTCTTATACACTGTGCTCTTATTAATGAAGCTGAGAATGCTATATTAATGCTTTATTAACTGCTCTCTCTGTCAGGCCCATCACTTTCAATACTCTGTGTACATATACACCTCGATCATTCTGCTCTTATATCTCGCCCTTAGAATTGCTTCATGTCGGCTTTCAATGAATTTTCCACCAAAATGCATCATCTCATGCATTTCTGCATTTTAACCTATCTGCCACCTCTCTGTCCACTCCACCAACTTGCAACTTCCTTTAGAAATTCAACATTGTTTTCCTCACAGTTTCCAATTCTCCCAAGTTTTGTGCCATTTGCAAACTTCGAAATTGTCCTTTGCACAATAGAATCTTCATCATTTATCTATATATTTGGAGAAGCAAGGGTTCTGAAACCAAACCCATGTGAAACTACGCAACAAATTTTCTTCCAGTTTGTAAAATAATTGCAGCCTTTACTTTCTGTTTCCTGTCCCTCAGTCAATTTTGTACCTGTATTTGTACTGTCCTTTTTATTCTAGGATCTATAACTTTCCTCACAGGCCTGTTGTGTGGCATTGTATCAAACACCTTTTGGTAGTCCATATTCATCACATCAATAGACTACTCTTCTTCAAATTTCCATACTATCTCTTCAAAAAGCTCCAACAAGGTAGTTAGACATGACTTTTCCCATGACAAATCCCTGCTAACTCTTCTAAATCAACCCACCATTTTCCATGCAACTATTACTTCTATCCCAAGTAATTGTTCTAGAATCTGCCCCCACTGTCAAAGTTAAACTGATCTCGATTGTCAGGGTCTGTTGCACATAGAGTCATGGAGATGTACAGCACAGAAACAGTCCCTTCAGTCCCAACTCGTCCATCCAACCGGATATTTGAACCCTATCTAGTCCCACCTGCCAGCACCCAGTCCAAATCCCTCCAAACCCTTCCTATTCATATACTCATCCAGATGCCTTTTAAATGTTGCAATTGTACCAGCCTCCACCACTTCCTCTGGCAGCTCATTCCATACATGTACCACCCTCTGAGTGAAAAAGTTGCCCCTTAGGTCTTTTTTATATCTTTCCCTTCTCACCCTAAACCTATGCCCTCTAATTCTGGACTCCCCCACCCCAGGGAAGAGACTTTGCCTATTTATCCTATCCATGCCCCTTGTGATTTTATAAACATCAATAAGAACATAGAACACTACAGTGCAGTACAGGCCCTTCGGTCCTCGATGTTGCACCGACCTGCTTACCAATCTAACCTACACTATTTCATGTATGTCCATATGTTTGCCCAATGACGACTTGAATGCGCTTAAAAATGGCGAATCTACTACCATTGAAGGCAAAGCATTCTATACCCTTACTACTCTGAGCAAAGAAACTACCTCTGACATCTGTCCTATATCTATTACCCTCAATTTAAAGCTATGCCCCCTCGTACTCGCCGTCACCATTCTTGGAAAAAGGCTCCCCCTGTCCACCCTATCTAACCCTCTGGTTATCTTATATGTCTCTATTAAGTCACCTCTCAACCTTCTTCTCTCCAATGAAAACAGCCTCAAGTCCCTCAGCCTTTCCGCGTAAGACCTTCCCTCCATACCAGGCAACATCCTAGTAAATCTCCTCTGCACTCTTTCCAAAGCTTCCACATCCTTCTTATAATGTGGTGACCCGAATTGTACACAATACTCCAAGTGCGGCCGCACCAGAGTTTTGTACAGCTGTAGCATAATCTCATGGTTCCGGAACTCGATCCCTCTGTTAATAAAAGCTAAAACCTTCGTAACAACCTTGTCAACCTGGGTGGCAACTTTCAAGGATCTGTGTACATGGACACCGAGATCTCTCTGCTCATTTACACTACCAAGAATCTTACCATTAGCCCAGTACTTTGCATTCCGGTTACTCCGACCAAAGTGAATCACCTCACACCTGTCCGCATTAAATTCCATTTGCCACTTCTCAACCCAGCTCTGCAGCTTATCTATGTCACCCCTCAGCCTCCAACGCTCCAAGGAAAACAGCCCTAGCCTATTCAACCTTTCCCTATAGCTCAAATCCTCCAACCCTGGCAACATCCTTGTAAATCTTTTCTGAACCCTTTCAAGTTTCACGACATCATTCCAATAGGAAGGAGACCAGAATTGCACACAATATTCTATTGTGCAAACACTTCTCATCATAGTGAGGAGATGATAACTGCTGAAAAGGTGTTGCTGGAAAAGCGCAGCAGGTCAGACAGCATCCAAGGAACAGGAAATTCGACATTTTGGGCATAAGCCCTTCATTAGGAATGAGGAAAGTGTGTCTAGCAGGCTAAGATAAAAGGTAGAGAGGAGGGACTTGGGGAGGGGCGATGGAGATGTGATAGGTGGAAGGAGGTCAAGGTGAGGGTGATAGGCCGGAGTGGGGTGGGGGCGGAGAGGTCAGGAAGAAGATTGCAGGTTAGGAGGGCGGTGCTGAGTTCGAGGGAATTGATGAGACAAGGTGGGGGGAGGGGAAATGAAACTGGAGAAATCTGAGTTCATCCCTTGTGGTTGGAGGGTTCCTAGGCGGAAGATGAGGCGCTCTTCCTCCAACCGTCGGGTTGTTATGTTCTGGTGATGGAGGAGTCCAAGGACCTGCATGTCCTTGGTGGAGTGGGAGGGGGAGTTAAAGTGTTGAGTCACGGGGTGGTTGGGTTGGTTGGTCCGGGCATCCCAGTGGTGTTCCCTGAAGCGTTCCTCAAGTAGGTGGCCCGTCTCCCCAATATAGAGGAGGCCACATTGGGTGCAGCGGATGCAATAGATGATGTGTGTGGAGGTGCAGGTGAATTTGTGGCGGATATGGAAGGATCCCTTGGGGCCTTGGAGGGAAGTGAGGGAGAAGGTGTGGGCGCAAGTTTTGCATTTCTTGCGGTTGCAGGGGAAGGTGCTGGGAGTGGAGGTTGGGTTGGTGGGGGGTGTGGACCTGACGAGGGAGTCACGGAGGGAGTGATCTTTTCGGAACGCTGATAGGGGAGGGAAGGGAAATATATCCCTGGTGGTGGGGTCCGTTTGGAGGTGGCGGAAATGACGGCGGATGAAACGCTGTATACGGAGGTTGGTGGGGTGGTAGGTGAGAACTAGTGGGGTTCTGTCCTGGTGGCGGTTGGAGGGGCGGGGCTCAAGGGCGGAGGAGCGGGAAGTGGAGGAGATGCGGTGGTGGGCATCGTCAATCACGTCAGGGGGGAATCTGCGGTCCTTGAAGAAGGAGGCCATCTGGGCTGTACGGTATTAGAACTGATCCTCCTGGGAGCAGATGCGGCGGAGACGAAGGAATTGGGAATATGGGATGGCGTTTTTACAGGGGGCAGGGTGGGAGGAGGTGTAGTCTAGGTAGCTGTGGGAGTCAGTTGATTTATAGTAGATGTCTGTGTTGATTCGGTCGCCCGAGAAAGAAATGGAAAGGTCTAGGAAGGGGAGGGAGGAGTCTGAGACGGTCCAGGTGAATTTGAGGTTGGGGTGGAAGGTGTGGACCTGACTCCCTCGTCAGGTCCACACCCCCCACCAACCCAACTTCCACTCCTGGCACCTTCCCCTGTAACCGCAAGAAATGCAAAACTTGCGCCCACACCTTCTCCCTTACTTCTCTCCAAGGCTCCAAGGGATCCTTCCATATCCACCACAAATTCACCTGCACCTCCACACACATCATCTATTGCATCCGCTGCACCCGATGTGGCCTTCTCTATATTGGGGAGACGGGCCGCCTACTTGCGAACGCTTCAGGGAACACCACTGGGACGCCCGGACCAACCAACCCAACCACCCCCTGGCTCAACACTTTAACTCCCCCTCCCACTCCACCAAGGACATGCAGGTCCTTGGACTCCTCCATCGCCAGAACATAACAACACGATGGTTGGAGGAAGAGCGCCTCATCTTCCGCCTGGGAACCCTCCAACCACAAGGGATGAACTCAAGATTTCTCCAGTTTCATTTCCCCTCCCCCCACCTTGACTCAGTCGATTCCCTCGAACTTAGCACCGCCCTCCTAACCTGCAATCTTCTTCCTGACCTCTCCGCCCCCACCCCACTCCGGCCTATCACCCTCACCTTGACCTCCTTCCACCTATCACATCTCCATCGCCCCTCCCCAAGTCCCTCCTCCCTACCTTTTATCTTAGCCTGCTGGACACACTTTCCTCATTCCTAATGAAGGGCTTATGCCCGAAACGTCGAATTTCCTGTTCCTTGGATGCTGCCTGACCTGCTGCGCTTTTCCAGCAGCACATTTTCAGCTCTGATCTCCAGCATCTGCAGACCTCACTTTTTCCTGAGGAAATGATAAGCCATAGAACAAGATACTGACAAAGATGAGGAGAGAGAAGACTCGCATTAAGTTTGTGCTATGGAATCCTTAAAATACAAATAAATAGGTAGGCATCACATTGAAGTAGAACTTGATTCATTCACAGAATTATTGGATTAGATTGCTCACTTCAAATGTTGCCCCCTTTCGAGTTAATGCTGGGTTACCCTGTTCAGCAGCAGTTAGCACATACAGGCACTCCTGCTGAGGGAGAAGCCTGGTTAGCCATCACTAAGGATTGGTACACAGCTTGAGTTCCATTTTATCATTTTGGACAGGACTGAGTGTGAACTCTTCATAAAGGCAAAAAACATTGGTGTGAAAATCTCTCTTTTCTGATTGTCTAAAAATAACAATTCCTCACAGTCTTTGTCTGTTCAAAACCCTGTTAGATTTTACCAAACTTGTTTGTCCATTCATGGCATTACGGACTGAATGACACATCAAATTCTAGTTCATAAAAGTGAGTGCTAAAAGCAATTGTACACAGCGTTACACCATACATCATATGTTACCATCACAATGTACACTGGCATATATGTGCTGAGGTGATGTGTGCCTATAATACAGGTGCATTATTTGTACATGCAAAATTGTTTTCACCAGTTAAAATAGAGTAGTTATAATTACATCACATATGAGAGTGATAGCACAATAACACAACACGTCATATAATATGCAAAGCCGTGTTGGGCTATTATAAAATATTGCTATTGAATGTTGTGTGTAATATTGAGGTACAATTTGTACTTTGCAGTTGGTGTGCCATTCTGTAGAGTTGACAGTGTATGGATTAATGAGAGTTCAGACATTTTTGAAACGAGGTCTACTAGCCAAAATTTCTCTTACCAAACTAATGTGCCAAACTTTTATTTTCACTCATTTGGGGTAACCATGTTCATCAATGACTTCCCCTATCATAAGAGAAGTAATAAGAATTGATGTTTGCCCAGTGTTCAATTCCAACTGCAACTGAAACAGTTTGTGCCAACATACAGCAAGATCTGGACACCTTTCAGGTTTGTACTAATGTTTGCCAGACTATTGCTTACCACCTATGTATCGAGCAATGACTATATCCAACAGTGGGTTGCTTAGTTTGGATGGCTGCTTTGCAATGCAGACTGATGCCAACAGTGTGGGTTCAATTCCTGTACCAGCTGAGGCTACAATGAAGGTTTCACCTTCAGCTTTAGGTTCATTTTTCTAATCTGGAACTGTGTCCAATAAATTCCCCTTGTTGTTCAATTCTGTAACCATCACTGAATCTTTCACATTCCTGAAGGTCAATATCTGAATAAGGCTTAAGTGTAGGCCACTCTGCTGTTTGAGTCAGCTTCAGCATTCAATAAGATCAGGGCTGATCTGACTTTTAACCTCACCTCTACATTCTTGCAAATCCCTGATAATCTTTCATTTCCCGTTGAAATCCTTAAAATATTGAAATATTCTGCAAAATACTTAAAGATTCTGTATCTTTTGAGGAACGGAATTCGAAAGACTCTCAAGTCTTTGAGAGAAAAAAGTGGTTTCTCAACTCTGCCCTAAGTCGGTAACCCATTTATTTAATGTAGCCTGCTTGAACAGAATCCCATTTGCCGCGGGAGTGACATGAAGGTTTAGTGGTGAGCACTGCTGCCTCACAGCGCCGGGACCAGGGTTCAATTCCGTCCTCGGGAAACTGTCTGTGTGGAGTTTGCACATTCTCCCTGTGTCTGTGTGGTGAATTGGCAATGCTAAATTGCCCATAATGTTAGATGCATTAGTCAGGGGTAAATATTGAGTAGGGGAATGGGTCTGGGTGGGTTGGTCTTTGGAGGGTCGGTGTGGACTTGTTGGGCCGAAGGCCTGTTTCCATGCTGTAGGGAATCTAATCTAATCTTAAATATTTGTTCCCTCTACTGCCTACACACACATAGGCAGCTAAGTATAAAACCTCTGCAAAATACACTGTAACAACTTACTGTAACTCCTTCGACAGCAGTTCCCAAACACTTGACCTCAATGACTAGAAGGACAAGGGCAGCAAATGCATGGGAGCACCACCACCTGCATGTTCCCTTCCAAGGTCCTGACTTGGAGTTTCAACCAATGATAGGGTCGGTGAATGGAATGTTGGCTATTATTTGAAAAGGAATGAAGTACAAAAATAGGTGCTCTTGTGAAAACAAGTCCAGGTAAAGGGCTTATGCCCGGAATGTTGATTCTCCTGGTCCTCGGATGCTGCCTGACCGGTTGTACTTTTCCAGCACCATGCTCTCGACTCTGATCTCCAGCATCTGCAGTCCTCACTTTCTCACGGTCTTTGAGAAAACCTAGCGTTAACTTGAAGTGGGAAACATTTGGAGTGAGCAGCCTCATCCAACAATTCTGTAAATAAGTCCAGTTCTATTTCAATGTGACGAGCTAGACCACACCTGGAATGCTGTGATCAGTTTGGGTTCTGTTATTTAAGGAAAGAAATACCAGCATTGGAAGCAGTCCGGATAAGGTTCACTCAACTGATCCTGGGTATGGAAGGGCTATCTGATGAAGAGGGGTGAGTAGTTTGTGCCTGAGCTCATTGGAGTTTAGAAGAATAAAGATGACCTGATACAAGATTCTTCATACTTGATAAGGTAGATGCAGAAAGAATGCTTCCCCTTGTGGGAAAGACTAGAACTAGAGACAATAATCTCAGAATGAGGAGGCCCCATTCAAGTCAAAAATGAGGAAGACTTTCTTTTTTCAGAAGGTAGTGAATCTAGAATTCTTCACTTGAAGAGGATAGGTCATGAAGTATATTCAAGGCTGAGGTAGATCAGTAAGAGAATCAAAGGTTATGGGGAAAAGACAGCAGAGTTGCATTATCAGCTCAGTTATGGTCTCATTGAATGGTGGACTAGTCTCAGTAAGGTGAATGGCCAACTTATGTTCCTATGTTTTGACGTCTTATTGAACAATGCTGGCAATTCCTTCAATGGGGCTGACTTAATAACCTAGAACTCCCTTCCAAGGAGCACTGTGACAGTATTTCCACCAAATGGACTATCGTGGTTCAAGAAGGTGACTTACTGCCATCTTCTCATTAGCATTTAGAGCTGGGCAGTAAATGCTGGCCCAGCCAGGGCTACCCACCCCCTAAGAATGAAGCAAAAAGCCTGAGGAATGAGATGCAATCAATTTCTGTCACTCCATAAAGCAATAAAGCACCCAAGTCATTGTTAAGAATTAAATTACAAGCCCCTTGAATTAATACTAACTTTTTCTATTCAAGGCAAATACATTCATATTTCAGCTTGTATCTCTCATTTTCCCTCCGGCTATTAGAAAGTGAGATCCTCTGCCTCTTTAAATATTTCAGGTTGGTATTTCCCAGATTGACGTCTGCAAAGAGGCACAGTGAGTCAAAGACCGATGTGTGATCGATCACTCCCCTCAATGCTGTGCTGTGGAGAGCTGTCAGTCAAAGTGACCACCGTGAATGAAAGCTTGCTTCCTCCGGCTGCTGCCCCATTCTGCCACTGAGTGCCTCAGGCACCTGAGTGCTCTGATTAGCTCAGCCCCTGCTGGGTCCATTGAATGAAACTCATTTGTGCATTAAGGCTGCCAACTGTGATGGGATGTGCTCAACAACTCCCCATTGTCTTCAAACTGATGTGATATGCGGCACTACACAATTTTGATGGCAGATTCACCTGGTAGTCAGTTTAATTGTCTTAATCAGCATTCTGAATGAATTTGTATGTATGGGATTTAACTCTTCACAAATGATCATGACCAAGTAAATGAACGGAATATAGAATTATGTAAAACTACTTCTGGTTTAAATAGGTAAAATATTGTGGGAGTAAAAAGTGAGGTCTGCAGATGCTGGAGATCAGAGCTGAAAATGTGTTGCTGGTTAAAGCACAGCAGGTCAGGCAGCATCCAAGGAACAGGAAATTCGACGTTTCGGGCCAGAGCCCTTCATCAGGAATGAGGAGAGTGTGCCAGGCAGGCTAAGATAAAAGGTAGGGAGGAGGGACTTGGGGGAGGGGCGATGGAGATGTGATAGGTGGAAGGAGGTCAAGGTGAGGGTGATAGGCCGGGGTGGGGTGGGGGCAGAGAGGTCAGGAAGAAGATTGCAGGTTAGGAGGGGGGTGCTGAGTTCGAGGGAATCGACTGAGACAAGGTGGGGGGAGGGGAAATGAGGAAACTGGAGAAATCTGAGTTCCTCCCTTGTGGTTGGAGGGTTCCCAGGCAGAAGATGAGGCGCTCTTCCTCCAACTGTCGTGTTGTTATGTTCTGGCGATGGAGGAGTCCAAGGACCTGCATGTCCTCGGTGGAGTGGGAGGGAGAGTTAAAGTGTTGAGCCACGGGTGGTTGGTTGGTCCGGGCGTCCCAGAGGTGTTCAGGGCTCCTCTATATTGGGGAGACGGGCCGCCTACTTGCTTTAGGGAACACCTCTGGGACGCCCGGACCAACCAACCCAACCACCCCGTGGCTCAACACTTTAACTCTCCCTCCCACTCCACCGAGGACATGCAGGTCCTTGGACTCCTCCATCGCCAGAACATAACAACATGACGATTGGAGGAAGAGCACTTCATCTTCCGCCTGGGAACCCTCCAACCACAAGGGATGAACTCAGATTTCTCCGGTTTCCTCATTTTCCCTCCCCCCACCTTGTCTCAGTCGATTCCCTCGAACTCAGCACCGCCTTCCTAACCTGCAATCTTCTTCCTGACCTCTCTGCCCCCACCCCACCCCGGCCTATCACTCTCACCTTGACCTCCTTCCACCTATCACATCTCCATCGTCCCTCCCCCAAGTCCCTCCTCCCTACCTTTTATCTTAGCCTGCCTGGCACACTCTCCTCATTCCTGATGAAGGGCTCTGGCCCGAAACATCAAATTTCCTGTTCCTTGGATGCTGCCTAACAAAATATTGTGGGAGGCAGGGAGGTGAGCAAGTGCTTGGTGTGCATCCCTTAAAGATAGGCCCATGCTTGCAGTGTATTTGTCTTTGCACTGATACCTGCTTTAAGTTGTGATAAAGTTAAAAATCACACAACACCAAGTTATTGTCCAATATATTTATTTGGAAGCACCAGCAATCTACATTTGTTCATGACTATGTAAGCTTTTGCTTTAAATTGTCTCATAATCTTGTCCCACAACCACCTGATGAAGGAGCGGTGTTCCGCAAACTAGTGCTTCCAAATAAACCTGTTGGTCTATAACCTAGTGATGTATGATTTTTAACTTTGTCCACCCCAGTCCAACACCGGCTCCTCCACAATAAGGTGTGATGGCACTGTGCTGTGTGTGTGGGGATTTAATGTTCCTGAGGGTCTCACGTGTATTCCTCAAGGACAAAATAACTTGTGATAATACAATGTGTGATACAGCAAAAGCCATTTGACCCAACATGCTTATGCCAGCCTTTTGACTCACTCAATGCAAGTCATAGAGTCATAGAGATGTACAGCATGGAAACAGACCCTTTGGTCCAACCTGTCTATGCCGACCAGATACCCCACCTATAGATACCAAATCTAGTCCCACCTGCCAGCACCCGGCCCATATCCCTTCATATTCATATATCTATCCAAATGCCTCTTAAATGTTGCAATTATACCAGCCTCCACTACGTCCTCTGGCAGCTCATTCCATACACGTACCACCCTCTGCATGAAAATGTTGCCCCTTCAGTCTCTTTTATATCTTTCCCCTCTCACCCTAAACCTATGCCCTCTAGTTCTGGACTCCGCGATCCCAAGGAAAAGTCTTTGTTTATTTATCCTATCCATAATTTTGTAAACCTCTATAAGGTCACCCCTCATCCTCCGATGCTCCAGGGAGAACAGCCCCAGCCTGATCAGCCTCTCTCTGTAGCTCAAATCCTCCAACTCTGGCAACATCCTTGTAAATCTTTTCTGAACTCTTCCAAGTTTCACAAAATCTTTCCGATAGGAAGGAGACCAGAATTGCACGCAATAGTCCAACAGTGGCCTAACCAATATCCTGTACAGCCACAACATGACCTCCAACTCCTTTACTCAATACTCTGACCAATAAAGGAAAGCATACCAAACGCCTTCTTCACTATCCTATCTACCTGCGACTCGACTTTCAAGGAACTATAAACCTGCACTCCAAGGTCTCTTTGTTCAGCAACACTCCCTAGGACCTTACCATTAAGTGTATAAGTCCTGCTAAGTTTTGCTTTCCCAAAATGCAGCACCTCACATTTATCTGCCATCTGCCACTTTGCAGCCCATTGGCCCATCTGGTCCAGATCCTGTTGTAATCTGAGGTAACCTTCTTCACTGTCCACTACACCTCCAATTTTGGTGTCATCTGCAAACTTACTAACTGTACCTCTTATGCTCGCATCCAAATCATTTATGTAAATGACTAAAAGTAGAGGGCCCAGCACCGATCCTTGTGGCACTCCACTGGCCACAGGCCTCCAGTCTGAAAAACAATCCTCCACCACCACCCTCTGTCAAGTAACAGAATGAAAATCAGATAAAATGTACAATGGATGTATAAGCTGATATGGCCTTTACATACTTAATGCTCAAAGTCATAACTACCTCCACTATCTGCTACTCACTCAAATTCTTGTTTCCTGTTGTACCTGTCCCTTCCACCCATTTTAAGTAAATTGAGGGTATTCATCAAATCTCAGTTTAGTATGTCCATTAAATAGGTAAAAACAATGACTGCAGATGCTGGGAACCAGATTCTGGATTAGTGGTGCTGGAAGAGCACAGCAGTTCAGGCAGCATCCAAGGAGCAGGAAAATCGACGTTTCGGGCAAAAGCCCTTCATCAGGAATAAAGCTTTAACTGCCTGAACTGCTGTGCTCTTCCAGCACCACTGTCCATTAAATAGCCTAATGAAAAATAAGATTTAATTAGGTCTGAAATCAGTTACAGTTAAAACATAACTTGCCCCTTTCTGATGTTCTGAAAGAGGTACATTATCAGGAAGCTACAAGGAAAACTACTGCTATTGGCCAAGGAAATGCTTCTGTACTGATCTGGTCACTCAGACACAGTCCTGGAGTGGACTATGTGGCCTGGACATCACCACTGGCATGACAAGAGGCCAGTTTATGTTTCTCTAGGTCACAACATTGAATAGGTCACTTTCAGATTTTGGATACATGGTGCACACTTTACATAAAGGATGGATTTGTTTTATCTGCTGACAATGTGAAGTGGTAACTGAATGTTTTGTTGGGCCTGACTTGTTCAAATGATGCCATTTAATTCACTTCATTTTAAGTGAAATCTGACTTGCTCAGAATAATGGAGAATCAAGGAGTTGGTTGGGGGTGAATCTCTTTGTATTTACATGCTTTCATCACTTAATTCTAGTTAAAAGATAACAGCGGCTGCAGCCTAATCCCTTTCCGTTTCAGTGCTGTATTTTTATGCTAGCTCTGGGAACATACAAAAGAAGATAACACAAGAGGATCAAACGTCTCTTGTCTCCACAGCAGAGAGGTCAGAACAATAGAGAGAGAGGAGGTGGGGAAAAAACATTGGCACTTACAGAGATATTGAGTTTGCAGAGAGCATGTCTGAATAATTGATGCACAGCTCTAATAGACTCCACGGCTCCCTAATGGGACAGGGTAAACACTGAAGTGTTTGAGGCAAGGCCTGGCAGGAGTGAAGGAATAGATAATGTATCCTGGCAGGGGATTCGATGAGCTCCCACTGAATTCCGTGTACTGAGGGCCTATACTCAGCTGTAGGCCTTCCCTTGGAATCAATATCGACATCAAACATGAACCAAGAATCAGGCAACAAAAAGTGACATTTTAACATGGGAGAACTTTATAGACATATTTTCTAATTTGTTCTATTACAGTTTATTTTTGTCTCCCTTCGAGTATGGAGGCATTGGATAGGATTTCTGTTCATGGAGTTTATTAGACATGAATAGAAGACTTTAAAAAACTTTGTCATTTTTTTCCATTCTAATTTTCTCTCTTTTTCGTATGAGTACACTGAGCAGTGCTGGGTTTGCTATTTCTAGAATTGGATGGGTTATGGAAGTTATGTTGACATGGCCCCATGCCCCAGCAACCAGGATTATTCCAGCATCTTCACGTCTTGCTGCGCTGTTTGACGACAGGTCCAGCAGCTGGCCCACTGGATAATCCACTTCCTGGCTTCTCAAAGCCCGTCGACAAAGGCGCGAGTTGTTGTGAGATGACTCCTCACCTTCCCTTGTCATGTTGTATGAGCTAAAATGAAAGCAAAGACTCTGTGGCTGCTGCAAATCTAGCACAACACCACAAGGCAGCATGGCAGATCTGGAGACAGAAGCAGAATTCACAATTTGAGTCTGGTGAACATGAGTCATTAACGGGACTGAAGCGTTAATGTTGCAAAATGTCTCACTAACATCCAGTTTCTCATCATTCATAGAGTCATAGAATCATACACACGGAAACACACTCTTTGGTCCAACTCATCCATGTCGTCCTAGTTTCCCAAACTAAACTATTTGCCCCCATTTGGCTCCTATCCTTCTGAACTGTTCTTATTCATAGACTTACCCAAATATCTGTAAAATGTTGTAACTGTACCTGCATCCATTACTTCCTCTGACAGTGCATTGCGCATTCGAGCCACTTGCCCCTAGTATTGCTTTTAAATCCTTCCCCTCTCACCTTAAAATTATGCCCTCCAGTTTTGAACTCCCCTACACTATGGAAAGGAACTTTACTATTCACCTTATCAATGCTCCTCATGATTTTATAAACCTCTAGAAGGTCACCTCACAACTTCCTACGTTCTCAGCCTCTTCAACCTCTCCTTCTAACTCAAACCCTCCAGTCTTGATAAACCCTCCAGTCTTGGTAACATCCTTGCAAATCGTTTCTGCATCCTCTTCAATTTAATAATTTCCTTCTGAGAGTTTGCCAAACAAACCGAGCGTTGATAATATCCGACATGGAAATCAGATCGGGTGTGGACACGCGCGCACACACACACCCGCATTAGCACGTCTCTCCATATCATTGCTGTTAGGTCCGTGTGCACTCAGGGACACATATTCAGATTGTGGACTGGACCAAGCTGCATCTCTGAGCTGTTCACTTACCCATTCTGTTCCCTCACTCTGAGCTTACCTGAATGTTCACAGCATTACAATTCTTTTTATATAGAATCCCTACAGTGTGGAAAAAGGCCCTTCAGACCAACAAGTCTACACTGACCCTCCAAAGAGTAACCCTCCCAGACCCATTCCCCTACCTTATTATGCTATATTTACCCCTGACTAATGCACCTCACCTACACATCCCTGAACACCATGGACAATTTAGCATGGCTAATCCAGTTAACCTGCACATCTTTGGATTGCGGGAGAAAACTGGAGCACGTAGCGGACACTCACACAGACATGGGGAGAATATGCAAACTCCACATAGACAGTCACCCGAGGTTGGAATGAACCTAGATCCCAGGCTCTGTGAGGCAGCAGTGCTAACCACTGAGCCACCATGCCACCCACAGGTTTGTCTTGCCTGGCCTTGACCTTTGTGCACTTTGTGCTGACAGCCAGAGATACCAGGCTTATGGTATTTTTGTATTAACAAGCTGTTTAGTGCAGGCACAGAACGAAGCTGTTGGCCATCCTCAGTCAAGCTGAGATAGATGGTCTTCGCTCAGGGGCTCTGGCATAGGACTTCAAATACAGCCTCAGATCTCAGTTCAGGAGCTTGGCCACAGTCAGATAGTCAGTTAGGGCAATCAGAGTCAGGATGTTCTCCACGTATTAGAGAGAAGATGCTAACACTTACACAGGAGGAGTAACAAAAGTCATTGACCTTCTTCATACAGTGCTCGGCATTCCTCCAGACAGCTGACATACTCAGACCATGGCATGGTATGGTGTAATGGCACCCACTGTTCATCCTGGGGAAGCAGGAAGTCCCTTTTCAGCAGCACTCCATCTAACAGCAGGCTGCCACGTTTGGGACAAATGACAGGAAGTATGCAGGGCAGTTACAGACTAACAGTCCTTGTCTGGGTGCCCAATGGGCTCCTTAAAATGGCACTAGCAACAGGGATGCTAGTTATTCCAGGATATCGTGGCAGTATTGAGCTGTTGCAGGAACAGTGCATGATAGAATAGGGATGGAATTAGATGTGAGGGACACCATAAGTTTGGGGTTGGTACTTACTGAGGTGCAGTTGGTAAGATATTAGGAGAGAACCTACCTGGACTCACAGACAGAAACCAGGATTTGATGAAACATACACAACCCTTTATCATTAGCTGGACGTGATCTCTCCCTCTGAGATGCTGTGGACAGATTGCCTTGTTGGCTTCCTTGATAGAGTATTAATCTCCACCTATCCTGGCAGCTTTGGTCATGTCATGCTGATATCTAAGCCTGCCATTGTCCTTACACTGGGTCAGTGTTAACGTGATTGATACTTACTGGGAGGGAGGTGGAGAAATTATTGACTGCCTACAGCTTTCCAGATATGATTAACACACCAAAAGACTTTATTTGACACATCTCATCTTCAGGGAACTGACAAATCTAATAGCCATTTTTCTTTAACTCTCTGCCATGCGAATGGAGAGAGATAGTCAATTAGCTCTCAGGAAACCTATTGACGTTTTAAAGCAATTTCCCCAACATATCGACTCTGTGCAGAAGTCACTTGACTTTCTAGAATCCATTTTGGAATGGTTCAGTGTCTATTATTCCATATTACTTTTCAAAAGTACAGTGTTCACCATCCTCGCATTACCGTCACACACTTCCAAAGTACTTAGTGAAGTTCTTGGTGTTATGAGAGCTGTTGTGCAAGTGCAAAGCTTCTTTCTTCCTAATGGAAACCTTTTTCTTTTCACTGAGCTCTCTGTGCATATTAAACTGGTTTCATAAATCCAAATGATACATTGTCAACAACCCAACCTGGCACTAACACCTCGATAGGTCTCTGCAGTGGAAGAGCTCCTACTGAGTCTGACAAGAAATGAATTAACAGGAAATAATAAAGGGATTGGCACACGATGAGCTTTCCATCACAGATATTAGCAATTTGTTCCAGTGTGCATGTTTATATTTGATTCCCCCCAGTTCTTTGTAGTGGGTCCAATTCCTCGCCTCAGATAATAAGGTTGTTTCAAGTCCTCTCCAATGCATGGGCACATAACCCAGATTGCCTACCCAAAATGGTACTGATAGAGTGCGTTGGAACCAAACCCAAGGCCTACTCTTCAGTTTTAAATATTCTTAATCAACATGTTGGATGATGTCATTGCACTCTGACAGATGTCAGAGGTAGTTTCTTTACTCCGAGAGTAGTAGGGGTGTGGGACACGCTGACTACAATAGTAGTAGACTTGCCAACTTTAAGGGCATTTAAATTGTCATCAGATAAACATATGGATGAAAATGAAATAATATAGGATGGATGGGCTTCAGTTTGGCTCCACAGGTCGGTGCAACATTGAGGGCTGAAGGGCCTGTACCACGCTGTAATGTTCTATTTTCTATATTTCAGGGTCATCATTGAGAGAATCAGGTTGATAACAGATCCCAAGAAAAAGTATTTGGGGAATGTCTGTGAGATTTTTTTTGGAACTCACTAAGGAACAGGCAATTCTAGATTTGGTGATGTGTAATGAATTAGGGAGCTTAGGGTGAAGGAACGTGTAGAGGACACTGATCATACTGTATTAGAATTCACCCTGCAGTTTGAGGGCAGTGGGGATACTGGAATCAGACATAACGGTCCTCCAATTAAATGAACATAACTACAAAGCTATGAGGGAGCTAGCCGGAGTTGGTTGGAAGTAGAGCTGGGCAGGGAAGACAGTGGAACAGCAATAGCAGGACTTTCTGGGAGTAATTCGGGATTGACAGCAGAAATTCTTCCCAAGGAAGATGAAACATACTTAGGATGAGGTTACCATGACTGACAAAGGGAAGCCAGCAACAGCAGCATACAATGTGGTGAAGATTAGTGGCATGCCAGAGGATTGAGGAGCCTTTAAAGACCAACAGAGGACAATTTAAAAAAACAATAATGGGTAGCACGGTGGCTCAGTGGTTAGCCTCACAGCATTAGGGACCCAGGTTTGATTTACCCTCAGGTGACTGTGTGGAGTTTGCACATTCTCCCCGTGTCTCTGTGGGTTCCCTCTGGGTGCTCTGGCTTCCTCCCACTGTCCAAAGATGTGCAGGTCAGGTAGGTTGGCTGTGCTATATTGCCCATAGTGTCCAGGGATGTGCAGACTTGGTGAATTAGCCATGGAAAATACAGGGCCATGGGGATAGTATGGAGGTGCCTTTGAGGTTTAGGTTGAAATTAAATGTTTAGTCATCTTGGGAGGTCTGCATTGAAAAAAGTCTAATGATGTTGTTTCAAAAATGAGCAGGGCAGTTCTCCTGGTCCATGGTCATTTCTTGAGCAACATTCAAAGACTGATTGTCTTATTGTATTTGTTTGTGGGATTTGCTGTGCTGCACTAGAAAGGGTAAAGTCACCTTCGTTCTGACAGACCACAGGGCTGCTCTCATTAGACAGTGACAACTGGTTAACCTGAGGTCCACCATGCCTCAGGCAAGGGGAGAGGCCTGCATGGGAACCTTAATCACCATGGGAATTGAACCCATATTGTTGGCGTTATTCCATATTGATAGCCAGCAGACTAGCCAACCGAGCTTACCATGATTCCCTAAATGACAGGCAGGTATTTATTTTCTAAAATAGACCCAGGAAGCAACACAGCACAACTGTACAGAAGAGACACTTCCCAGTGCTGTCATCCTCCAAGACTGGCATCTCCCTGGAGGCAGGGGTAGTTATGAATGGAACACTTTGCGTTGACTTATCTACAATGCAGCAACATTTTGTTTTTAATCACTCAGGATGTGTGCATCACTAGCAAGGCCAGCATTTATTGCCTATCCCTAATTACCCAGAGGACAGTTAAGAGTCAACTACATTGCTCTGGGGTTACATGTAGGCTAGACCAGGTAAGGATGGCAGATTTCCTTCCCTAAAAGACATTAGTGAACCAGGTGGGTTTTTCTGCCTCTGACAATGGTCATCATTAGATCCTTAAAATTCCAGATTTTTAAAAATTCAAATTCTGCCATAATAGGATTTCCTGAACCTAAGTCTCTGAATTAACAGTCTAACGATAATATCAGCAGACCATTACCTCCCCTGCATATAGGATCAAAAGAGTTTTGTCTGTAATGAAGCAAAACTACATATTTTATGAATTATTTTATAAATTGAGAAAGGCAGGTGAAAATTCAAAATGCACAGGCCAGGGACTTGGCTGTAGAAGCATTTTATTGCCTGGAAAGTACTTTGTGGTGTTTTGAGCTTGTGAAAGGTGCGGGGAGAATGGAAGTTCTTTCCTGCATCTTTCACGTCTCCTTGTGTTTGCCTCAAGTGCTGGAGAAACTAAGAGCATATCAGGCACAGTCATGTCAAATCAGACTCCCTCCAGACTCTCCTGCCACTGAAAATGTTTGAGACCCAAACTTGGCATCAGCTGAACAGTACATTTGGATTTACTCTGTCTCCTCCACTAGCCTTTGTGACACTGATGTGTTCCTGCAGTCTGGGTTTGATTCTGCACCTGCCTTTCCCAATTTATAAAGCAATTTTTTTTTAAAAAAGCGCTTGGTTTGTTCCAGCGACAAAATCCTTAGCCAATTCTTCTGATCCCATATGCTGCTCTATTGTAGATAAGTCCTCCCATAATGTTACATTCAGAGCACTGGGGAGATGCCATTGTAGATAAATGGCATTACTGGGATCTGTTTGTACTGTGCAGCTGCACTGTGTTGTTTTTTTGGCTCTGTACGAGAGGATAAGTGTCTGAGGCTCGTGCCAAGATGCTGCGCAGAGTTAATTACATGCCACAGCTGCGGAGTGCAAGCTGGCATGGGGTGGTGCCAAGTGAAAGCAATGGCATCCGCCTGGTGGCAAAACCAAGTGCCACACTGATGACAAGGACGTGTCTGCGTAAACACATCTCAGCTTTGTGCACCCCGCTACAACATGCGGCGGTTCCTTCTGCCACTTGACGGTGTAACAGATCTCTCTCTGATCCTCCCACACCTCCCAGTAGCACCGTAGTGGTTTGGCTGGTACTGAGCTCAATCCGTGGTGTTTCAAACCTGGCATCATCCTGGCCTGACTGTCAATGGGAAGAATCTTCCCATTCCCTGAACATTGGCAAGTCAGTTTGGAAAATACAGGAAAAAAACATTCGAAGCCAGACCTTAAAGGCCCAGAGTATTTCTGCCTTGTCTTGCCAGTTAGCACAGACACAGATCTAGGTAGCCTGTCATGGTTGGCTCTATTTGCTGGAGGTCAATCATCTCAGCTCCAGGACATCTCTGGAGGAGTTCTTCAACGTAGTGCATGAGGCCCACCCATCTTCAACTTCTTCATCAATGACCTTCCCTCCACCATTAGATCAGCAGTGGAGATATTTGCCAGTGATTGCACAATGTTCAACACCATTCATACTGCCTCAGACACTGACACAGTCCATGTCCAAATGCAACAAACTCTGGGCAATATCCAGGCTTAAACGGGAAAGTGCCAAGTAACATTCATGCCACACAAATGCCAGGCAATGACTATCTCTAAGAAGAGAAATTCCGGCTATTATTCAATGACATTGCCATCACTGTACTTCTATTATCAACATGTTAGGTTACTGTTGATCAGAAACTGAACTGGACTAGCCTTATACATATTGTTGGTACAAAAGCCAGTCAGAGGCTATTAATTATGAGATGGGTGACTCGCTTCCGGATTCCCCAAAGCCTGTCCATCAGCTACAAGACACAAGACAGGAGTGTGATGGAATACTATACTCCACTTGTCAAAAGTGAGGACTGCAGATGCTGGAGATATCAGAGTCAAGATTAGAGTGGTGCTGGAAAAGCACAGCAGGTCAGGCAGCATCTGAGGAACAGGAAAATCGACGGTTCGGGCAAAGTCCCTTCATCGGAAGGGCTCCACTTGCCTGGTTGGGTGCAGCTACAGCACATTCAAGAAGCTAGACACTACCCAGGACAAAGCAATCCCTCAACTGGTATCCCATTACCAGCTTCCAGATTTATTGCTTCCAACATTGATGCACTGTGTCATCAGTGTATTATTGACAAGATGCATTGCAGCAACTTAACAAGGCTCTTTAGATATCACATTACAAACCCATGACCTCTTTCATGCAGAATGACAAGGAAACCATTTGTATGGGAATACAACATCTTGAGGTTCCTCCAAGCTACACACAACCCTGGTTTGGAAGTAGGTCACTAGTCCTTTAATGTTGCTGGGTCAAAACCTTGGAACTCCCTCCTTAATAGCATTGTGGGTGTACGTACACCACATGGACTTTGGAAAAAGTCAATTCACTGCCAACTACTCAAGGACAATTAAGATGGCTAATGCTTCCCACATCCTGTGAGCACAAATTCAGGTTCAGGTTGGAATTCAGAAAGATTTACTGTATGAATGATTTCTATTCATCAAAATCCTTACATGTTAACCACACAACAAACAACACATTCATCTCTCCAATAGGGCTCAGAACTTCTGAGGGTGATAGGACTAGGTTGAGGGAGAGTTAAAAATCGACCGGGTTTCTGTCAGCTCCTTGCATGACCATTGAGTCAGAAACTCTGTGTGGACATATTCCTCACTCATCCAAAAAGCAATTGCTTCCTCCCCTGAAACCTCTCACCTTTATCAACTTACAAAGTGAAACTGTGCACTGGATGACAAAACATTTTTTTCTCTCTAATTGTGTGCACTTTGATCCCAGGAGGTTCCTGATCACTCCAGTAACCAGGCAACCACCTGACCCCCACCCAGTGACCACTGTGGGCCCTCCTGTTTTGAGGAGATCTGGGTGTTGGGATGTATCTGTAGAACCTTAGCCGAGTACAAATCAGCAGCTTTAAGATGAAAGGGATAAAATGAGATGGGAAAACAATCAAAAAGAAATTGCTCAAAACATATAATTATAGAGAGACGCAGCACGGAAACAGACCCTTCGGTCCAACCAGTCCATGCTGACCACAATCCCGAACTAAACCGTCCCATGAACTTGCACTTGGCCTGTATTCCTTCAAACCTTTTGTATTCATTAACTTATACAAATGTCTTTTAAATGTTACAACTGTACCAGCATTCACCACTTCATTCCACACACAAACTACTCTCGGTGTAAAAACTTTGCCCCTCATGACTTTTTAAAATCTTTCTCCTCTCACCTTAAAAATATGTTTCCTAATCTTGAAATCCCCCTATGCCAGGGAAAAGGCTCCTGCCATTCACTTTATCTATGCCTCTGATGATTTTATAAACCTCTATGCCACCACTCAACCTCCTACGCTCAGGTGAAAACAGTCTCAGCCTATTCATCCTCTCCATATAACTCAAACCCTGAATTCCCAGCAACATTCTGATAAATTGTTTGTGAACGGCACGGTGGCACAATGGTTAGCACTGCTGCCTCACAGCGCCTGAGACCTGGGTTCAATTCCTGCCTCAGGTGACTGACTGTGTGGAGTTTGCACGTTCTCCCTGTGTGTGCGTGGGTTTCCTCCGGGTGCTCCGGTTTCCTCCCACAGCCCAAAGATGTGCAGGTCAGGTGAATTGGCCATGCTAAATTGCCTGTAGTGTTAGGTAAGGGATAATGTATGGGTGGGTGGTGTGTTGTTGTGGACTTGTTGGGCTGAAGGGCCTGTTTCCACACTGTAATGTAATCTAATCTAATGAACCCTCTCCAATTTAATAATATCCTTCTTAAAACAGAGTGACCAGAACTGAACATAGTACTCCAGAAGAAACCCCACCAATGTCCTGTCCCACCTCTATTTGACGTGTTTTGCAGTACTGAAGGGTTTGAGAATACTGCATTCATCAGACTCTGTGAACTTTGGCCTGACACTCCTCAGCTCATTAAACAAGAATATCACCATTTGTTGTTTGTTTCTGTGGAAACTCCCTAAATTTGCAGGATGCAAACACAGAGCGGCAACATTGGGAAAGGTTAAATAGGAAGCAGAGATTGCTGGCAATACAATTCAGGCAGCATCTGTGCGGTAGAATTGGGTCTGGATTCTAGAGTCATAGTCACTGAGTCATACAACAGACCCTTCAGTCCAACCAGTCCATGCTGAACATAATCCCAAACTAAAGTAGTCCCATCTGCCTGCACTTGGCCCATAACCTTCCAAACCTTTCTTCTTCATGTTTCTCTCCAAATGTTGTCTTTTAAACGTTGTAATTGTACCCACATCCACCACTTCCTCAGGAAGTACATGCCACTACCAAACCACTCTCTGTGTAAAAAAATTAGCCTCTTATGTCTTTTTAAAATCTCCTCTCACCTTAAAAATGTGCCCCCTACTCTCGCAATCCCCACTCCTAGGGAAAAGACAACTACCATTAACTCTATCTACACTTCTCACTATTTTATGAGCTTCTATCAGATTGCCTCTCAACCTCCGACGCTCCAGTGAAAGAGATTTCAGTCTATCCAGCCTTTTTAGAAAGTAAACCGCACCGATATTGATAAATATCAACAACTTTTATTAAGTTTATATGCTATTTATAGGGCTCTTGTGACACAGTTTAGGGAAGCAATGACCTAGTGATATTATCACTGGACTGTTAATCCAGAGACCCAGAGAATGTTCTAGAGACCTGTGTTTAAATCACACTATGGCAGATGGTAGAATTTGAAGTCAAACTAAATCTGGAATTAAGAGTCTAGTGATGACAATGAATTGATTTTTGGGGACAAACTCTTTCGGGACATTCGTGTTTCACTCCTTTAGAGGAGAAAGCTGCTGTCCTTACCTGGTCTGGCCTCCATGTAACTCCATACCCACAGCAGTGTGGTTGATTCTTAACTGCCCTCTGGGCAATTAGGGATGGGCAATAAATGTTGGCCTAGCCAGTGATGCCATCATCCCATGAATGAATAAAAAACACATTGGTAGTGTCCTACCACTTATCATCAGGATGAAGGAAGTTATGAATTAGGAGGGTTCGAGTCCAACCCTCTCCAGAGGTATTTAGTAACATCTCTGGTTAGATTAGTGAGGAAACTAGGTTCTTGGCAAAAGGTAACAGTGAATTTAATGTTAAAACAAAAGCAAAATGCTTCAGAGGCTAGAAAACATGAAAATCTAGGTGTTGATTAAAGCTGAGAGGCTTAAAACTTTAACTCTGTGTTTATTCTTCAACAGAGAGGTTGAGTATTTCCAACATTTTCTGTTTCCCCTGAACTTTGCTGTTGTATTAATGCTTGAACGGGGCATCAAGGGTTGCAGATTGGCTGAAAAACGAGTGTCCTTTGAACAATCTCTTTCAGCCATGTGATCAGCACGTGGGGACAAGAATCTAGTCTTCTTGCTGATGCGTTTTGAAATAGCTTCCATTTTTGAGGCTGGAACGTTAAATCTTTGAGGGCCACTGAGCAGAAAAAAAACCTTGAAGCAGGAGGAGAATAAAGACGTCATTGTGTGCAGCCGAGTTAATGAAGTGAAAAATAAATGACGACAGCTATGTTCGCTGAGGACAAGACGCTAATCATTCGATCAGTCACACCTGGACCTGACCCATTAATTGTTTCGTCGAATGTGCAGATGATCAGAAGATTCAACACCAACAATTTATCCCCCGGTTGTCAAGCTTTCAGTTAAAAAAAACCCTTTAGCGCATCCATCTGTTAGCCTTTATTCATTCACATTATTCAGTGGAGAGATGCATTGTACAAATATCTAAATTTAATCAGCTGCACCTCTCTGCACAGTGAGGATGATATTAAGAGGGCTCTCTCACAGATGGTAAATCTTTTATGCTCCCCTCTACAAAGTTGTGCCTCAAAAGGAACTCGCATCCTTCTAACTTTTGTAAATCTAAACCTAACTCAATTTAGATGCTAAAAAAAGATGTTGCCAATGGTTAAGGGCAAGGGTTCTTAGCAGACTTCAAAATGGCTGAATGGGGCTAGAAGTAAATTAGGAAGTAGTTATCAAAGTTACCCAACTAAAAAAAAATAAAAAATCAGAGTTAATGTTTTAGCCCCAGTTAACCCCCTCCTCAGAACAGATGCTACCAGACCTGCTGAGCTTTTCCAGCAACTTCTGTTTTTGTATCAGCGTTACCCAGTTGAATCTAAGCTGGTTATAATAAGGGAAGAGAGACCTCGCTTCTTGAGGCACAGTGTTAGTATCCCTCCCCCTAGACCAGGAGACCTTGGTTCCAGAGCTGTGTGTCATAAGTTGATTAAAATGTATCTGCTTGTTTCACAGTTTCAGGAAATCCCTGCGGGTTTGACAACACTTTTGAAACACATAGTCACCACTGAAAGAAGAAACTTGACAGCCAAGTTGTGGAGATAGCAGCAAATAAATAAGGACCATACGTTTCTTAAGTCTTTTTGCAGAGAATTCTGGGAATCCTTAGGTCAGGTAGTTTTTGTGAGATGTTTCAGCTGATTGTTAAAACTGCCACTTGACCTGATGAGGGTTTTTCACATTTTCTGTTCATGTTTCACATTCCCAGCATCAGGATGCATTGAATTTTGTAATCTGTGTTCGTGATACTGTTACTTGTTCAACAGATGTGGGTGTTGCTGGCTAGGGCAGCAGTGATTGCCCTAGAGAAGGTAGTGGTGAACTGCCATCTTCAACAATTGCAATTCTTCAATATATCTACCAGGATAGCTAAGGAGAGCTGTGTTCATCCTCTTTGAAGTCGTGCCTATAGATGTTTTACCTTCATTGGACAGGGTAGACATAGTCTTGGTTTAACATCTCATTGGATGGTCCATCCTGTAGAGATTTATATTCCACAATTGGGCTTGAATCCATTACTTTTTGCTTCTTTTGTTTTCTATGGAGCGGGAGCTAACTCCTTGTGTATCTAAAAGATCAAGAGGTGTGTGATTCCCTATTTGAACTTGTCAATGTTCTATGTTTATTGAGTTAGACCATGGCATGAGCAAATACTCTCAAGACAGAAAATCGAAAGGAAAGCTGGAGAAAGGTAATAAGTCAGACAAGAGTGCCATGGTAACCAAAATCAAATTGTAAAAATATTGAGGTGCTTGTAGCCACCTTGAATATTATCCTTGGAAGTCTTTTGAAAAGGAATATGTACTGTAAGTTCTCCATTTCTGAAAAATGAGTTGTTCCAATTGGGCCACAACAGAGGTTTGCAAATTCAAGTGAATCCAACCACGTTTGAGGAAATTCATAGGTTTGTGCCCATGATCCCTAAGGTTTGTTTCATGAGCTCAGTCTAATCAGTAGCAGGAAGCCTCTCGCACATGTCAAACATTTCCCCAGAGATAAGAAAGTAAATGTTGAGGGAAATGAATGGATGTAACACCCCCTTTCTCCAGCTACAGTGGAATATGATTTCATACTGGCCCTGTCACAAAACGATGTGCATTAAGAATAGAGGGAAAACACAAAATAACCAACTGAAAAGAAGAGAAGAATACGAATTCTGTTTCTTTGTCAGCTTGCTGAGTTTCAACCAATCGATTGTCCATTTTGAGACTTTGGCTATGAATTGGATTTTAAGAGGCTTATATATTGTTCTTGCCCTGAATATCTTTCTTGCACCTGGGTGAGGAAGGGGGGAGAGACCTGGAGAATTTATAAAGGTGGAACCGGGGTGGTGGGGGGTGGGGTGTGTGTGTGTATGAGGGGAGGTGGGTCTGAAGAGTTTTGGAATATTCAAGTTCCCCAGTGACAAAGGAATGGATGAGGGTGTCAGAGCCATGAGTGGAGTAGGACAGTGTTACAAAGGTAGAAATAGGCTATCTGAATGTTGGCAGGGATATCTGGCCATCTCCAGGTCAAATAGGACAGGGAGAGGAATGGCTGGGGAACAGAGTTGATGGTGAACACTGGCTTTGCCAATATTCAGCAGACAAAATTACCCCACGTATTCAAAGACAGGGTGTTGATTGGGCAGTATGACAATTTAGAGACATTGGGGATGTGGGCAGAGTTGTGCTGTGGTAAAGTTGGGTGTTGTAAATGTACCTATGCAAACTGACATTATGTGTTAGATGTTGACATTGAAGGGTGACATAGCAATGTGGGGGAGGAGTGGGTTAAGGATAAATCCTTGGAGAACACCAAAGATACCACTGCATGAAAAGGAAGAGAAACCATTTGCAGATGTGGCTATCACATTATAGATAGGAATGGATCAGGAGAATACTAACCCAAAAGGTATTGTGCTGGAGAACCTTAAGCCGGTCTGGCAGCATCCAAGGAACAGGAGAGTCAACGTTTCGAGCACAAGCTCTTCATTACTGACTCTTGTGCTCAGCATTTCTAACACTTTCCTGATTCAAATGGGGGATAAATAACCCCTTTTACCAACTCTCCACCAAACAATCTGAACTTTTCATTCTTTTCCTGCAGTAAGCCAGCAGCAGCTGCCTGAGATTTGCTTTGGCTGTGTTATAACATTACACGTGAATTTCAAAGATGTTAAAGTATTAAAAAAAAGACTTGTTGAACAAAATACAGCCGGCATAATTACATTGACAATTATAAAATTACTTGGATTGAACAGATTGCTCCATGAGGAAATGCCAGACCGGTACCATTGGAGATATAAATATAGATAGTAGGTTTGCAACTGACACCAAAATTAGAGGTGTAGTGGACAAGAAGCTTACCTCAGAGTACAATGGGATCTTGATTAGATGGGCTGAGGAATGGTGGATGGTATTTAATATAGATAAATGTGAGATGCAACATTTTGGAAAGGCAAATCAGGGCAGGACTGAAACATTACATGGTAAGGTCTCTGAGAGTGTTACTGAACAAAGACACTGTGGAGGGCAGGTATATGGTTCCTTGAAAGTGGAGTCGCAGGTAGATAGGATAGTGAAGAAGGCATTTGGTTTCCTTTCCTTTATTGGTCAGAACATTGAGTAAAAAATGAGGTCTGCAGATGCTGGAGATCACAGCTGCAAATGTGTTGCTGGTCAAAGCACAGCAGGTTAGGCAGCATCTCAGGAATAGAGAATTCGACGTTTCGAGCATAAGCCCTTCATCAGGAATAAGAGAGAGAGAGCCAAGCCGGCTGAGATAAAAGGTAGGGAGGAGGGACTAGGGGGAGGGGCGATGGAGGTGGGATAGGTGGAAGGAGGTCAAGGTGAGGGTGATAGGCCGGAGTGGGGTGGGGGCGGAGAGGTCAGGAAGAGGATTGCAGGTTAGGAGGGCGGTGCTGAGTTGAGGGAACCGACTGAGACAAGGTGGGGGGAGGGGAAATGAGGAAGCTGGAGAAATCTGAATTCATACCTTGTGGTTGGAGGGTTCCCAGGCGGAAGATGAGGCGCTCCTCCTCCAGCCGTCGTGTAGTTGTGTTCTGCCGGTGGAGGAGTCCAAGGACCTGCATGTCCTCGGTGGAGTGGGAGGGGGAGTTAAAGTGTTGAGCCACGGGGTGATTGGGTTGGTTGGTTCGGGCGGCCCAGAGGTGTTCTCTGAAGCGTTCCGCAAGTAAGCGGCCTGTCTCACCAATATAGAGGAGGCCACATCGGGTGCAGCGGATGCAATAGATGATGTGTGTGGAGGTACAGGTGAACTTGTGGCGGATATGGAAGGATCCCTTGGGGCCTTGGAGGGAAGTGAGTGTGGAGGTGTGGGCGCAAGTTTTACATTTCCTGCGGTTGCAGGGGAAGGTGCCGGGGGTGGAGGTTGGGTTGGTGGGGGGTGTGGATCTGACAAGGGAGTCACGAAGGGAGTGGTCCTTGCGGAACGCTGATAGGGGAGGGGAGGGAAATATATCCTTGGTGGTGGGGTCCGTTTGGAGGTGGCGGAAATGGCGGCGGATAATACATTGTATGCGCAGGTTGGTGGGGTGGTAGGTGAGAACCAGTGGGGTTCTGTCTTGGTGGCGGTTGGAGGAGCGGGGCTCAAGGGCGGAGGAGCGGGAAGTGGAGGAGATGCGGTGGAGGGCATCGTCGATCACGTCTGGGGGGAATCTGCGGTCCTTGAAGAAGGAGGCCATCTGGGTTGTGCGGTGTTGGAATTGGTCCTCCTGGGAGCATATGCGGCGGAGACGAAGGAATTGGGAATATGGGATGGCGTTTTTACAGGGGGCAGGGTGGGAGGAGGTGTAGTCCAGGTAGCTGTGGGAGTCAGTCGGTTTATAATAGATGTCTGTGTTGAGTCGGTCGCCCGAGATAGAAATGGAAAGGTCTAGGAAGGGGAGGGAGGAGTCTGAGACAGTCCAGGTGAATTTCAGGTCGGGATGGAAGGTGTCAGTAAAGTTGATGAACTGTTCAACCTCCTCGTGGGAGCACGAGGCAGCGCCGATACAGTCATCGATGTAGCGGAGGAAAAGGTGGGGGGTGGTGCCAGTGTAGTTGCGGAAGATGGACTGTTCCACATATCCTACGAAGAGGCAGGCATAGCTGGGGCCCATGCGGGTGCCCATGGCAACTCCTTTAGTTTGGAGGAAGTGGGAGGATTGAAAAGAGAAGTTATTCAGGGTGAGGACCAGTTCAGTCAGTCGAAGGAGGGTGTCAGTGGAAGGGTACTGGTTAGTGCGGCGGGAAAGGAAGAAGCGGAGGGCTTTGAGTCCTTCGTGATGGGGGATGGAGGTGTACAGGGACTGGATGTCCATAGTGAAAATAAGGCGTTGGGGACCGGGGAAGCGAAAATCCTGGAGGAGGTGGAGGGCGTGGGTGGTGTCCCGAACGTAGGTGGGGAGTTCTTGGACTAAAGGGGACAGGACCGTGTCGAGGTATTGGGAGATGAGTTCGGTGGGGCAGGAGCAGGCTGAGACAATGGGTCGGCCGGGGCAGGCAGGTTTGTGGATTTTGGGCAGGAGGTAGAAACGGGCGGTGCGGGGTTGTGGGACTATGAGGTTGGAGGCGGTGGATGGGAGATCCCCTGAGGTGATGAGGTCCTGGATGGTCTGGGAGATGATGGTTTGGTGGTGGGAGGTGGGGTCGTGGTCAAGGGGGCGATAAGAGGAGGCGTCCGCGAGCTGGCGTTTGGCTTCAGCGGTGTACAGGTCAGTGCGCCAAACTACCACCGCGCCTCCCTTGTCTGCGGGTTTGATGGTGAGGTTGGGATTGGAGCGGAGGGAGTGGAGGGCTGCACGTTCTGAGGGTGAGAGGTTGGAGTGGGTGAGAGGGGTGGACAGGTTGAGTCGGTTGATGTCACGGCGGCAGTTGGCTATAAAGAGGTCGAGGGCGGGTAGGAGGCCTGCACGGGGTGTCCAGGTGGATGGGGTGTGTTGGAGGCGGGAGAAGGGGTCGTCAGAGGGTGGGCGGGAGTCTTGGTTGTGAAAGTAGGCACGGAGGCGAAGGCGGCGGAAGAATTGTTCAATATCTCGCCGCGTGTTGAACTCATTAATCCGAGGGCGTAGGGGAACGAAGGTGAGGCCCCTGCTGAGGACTGATCTTTCATCCTCAGAGAGGGGGAGATCTGGAGGGATGGTGAAAATCCGGCAAGGCTGGGAGCTAGGACCTGGTGTGGGACTGGAGCTGGAGCTGGAGCTGGGGGCGGGGTTAGGGGCTTGCAAATAACATTGAGTATAGGAATTGGGAGGTCATGTTATGGCTGTATGGGACATTGGTTCGGCCACTTTTGGAATATTGTGTTCAGTTATGGTATCCCTATAGGAAGGGTGTTGTTAAACTTGAAAGGGTGCAGAAAAGATTTTTTTTAAATTAGATTACTTACAGTGTGGAAACAGGCCCTTCGGCCCAACAAGTCCACACCGACCCGCCAAAGCGCAACCCACCCATACCCCTACATATACCCCTTACCTAACACTACGGGCAATTTAGCATGGCCAATTCACCTGACCCGCACATCTTTGTGACTGTGGGAGGAAACCGGAGCACCCGGAGGAAACCCACGCAGACACGGGGAGAACGTGCAAACTCCACACAGTCAGTCGCCTGAGGCAGGAATTGAACCCAGGGCCCTGGCGCTGTGAGGCAGCAGTGCTAACCACTGTGTCACCATGCCGCCCATAGGATGTTTCTGGGGTTGGAGGGTCTGAGCTATAGGGAGAGGCTGAATTGGCTGTGGCTGTTTTCCCTGGAGGGTCAGAGGGTCAGAGGCTGAGGAATTACCTTATAGAGGTCTGTAAAATTATGAGGAATATGGATAGGATAAATAGAAAAGGTCTTTTCCCCAGGGTAGGGGAGTCTAAGACTAGAGGGCAGAGGTGTAGGGTGACAGGGGAAAGATTTGCAAGGGACCAAAGGGGCAACGATTTCATGCAGAGGGTGGTGCATGTCCAGAATGAGCTGCCAGAGGATGTGGTGGAGGTTGGTACAATTACAATGTTTAAACAGCATCTGGATGGGTATATGAATAGGAAGGGTTTAGAGGGATATGGGCCAAGTGCTGGAAAATTGGACTGGATTAGGTTAGGTTAGGATATCTGGTTGGCATGTACAAGTTAGACTGATGGGCCTGTTTCCGTGCTGTACATCTCTATGACTCCATTTCTATCTTCTTGAGTTTAGAAGATTTGAGGGGACTTAATTAAAACCTGTCAGATCCTGTCGGAGAATTTGGAGCTAGGGGGTCATAGTTTAAAAATAAGGTGTTGCCCATTTAAAATAGAAACACTTTTTCTCTCATTGAGGGATGAGAGTCTTGAGAATTTCCTTCCTCAAAAGGCAGTGGATGCAAACTATTTAAATATTTTAAGGTCGAGGTGGATAGATTCTTAATTGCCAAGAGGCTGAAAGATTCTCGGGGGGTACATAGAATGTAGAGTTGAGGTACATTCCAATCAACCATGATCTTATTGAATGTTGCAGCAGGCTTGAAGGGCTGAAAGGCCTCCTGTAGTTTTCTGGTCATGTGCACACTATTGTAAATACACAGCACCAGGTTATATCCAACAAGTTTAATTGGAAACACACTAGTTTTCAGAGCAATGCTCCTTCATCAGGTGATGAAGGAGTGTCGCTCCGAAAGCTAGTGTGCTTCCAATTAAACCTGTTGGACTATAACCTGGTGTTGTGTGACTTTTAACTTTGTACACCCCATTCCAACACCAGCATCTTCAAATCATGACCACTATTTTAAATGGTCTCCTTCCGATCCGTGTCATTCTGTGATTTTGCTATTCCAAATCGGTCTCAATTTTCATCTTCCCTCTTGGCATCCTCTCCTCAGAGGTAAGTCCTAGACATACCCAGCTTGCCCCATTCTCCAGCCCTATCTCTGTCGCCCCCTAAACTCATCACTTTCAAATACATATCCAGCTCTCTTTTGAAACCGCCTCTGAAATGATTGTCTTTCCATTTCTTCCCAGTGCAATACATTTTCTTTTGGAAATTCAACCTTTTTCTTCTTTCAATCTGAACAATTATGCCCCTCATAATTTTGTAAACCTCTATAAGATCACCCCTCAGCCTCCGACGTTCCAGGGAAAACAGCCCCAGCTATAGGGAGAGGCTGAACAGGCTGGGGGTGTTTTCCCTGGAACGTCAGAGGCTGAGGGGTGACCTTATAGAGGTTTACAAAATTATAAGGGGCATGGATCGGGTAAATTGGCAAAGTCTTTTCCCTGGGGTCAGGGAGTCCAGAACTAGAGGGCATAGGTTTAGAGTAAGAGGGGAAAAATATAAAAGAGACCTAAAGGGCAACTTTTTCATGCAGAGCGTGGTGCGTGCATGGAATGAGCTGCTAGAGGATGTGGTGGAGGCTGGTACAAATGCAACATTTAAGAGGCATTTGGATGGGTATATGAATAGGAAGGGTTTGGAGGGATATGGGCCCGGGTGCTGGCAGGTGGGACTAGATTGGGTTGGGATAGCTGGTCAGCATGGACGGGTTGGACTGACGTGTGTGTTTCCATGCTGTACATCTCTATGACTCTAATTACATTCACTTTACTTCCTTTGACAAATTTGCATAAACATAGGGCTTTGTGGTTTTGTAGGGCAAGGGGTTATGGTGCATTCAAACTGATCAAGATGCAGGAGGCTGTGTAAATTATGTACACCATGTTATCTGCACCATTGGCCCATTGACCCAAGTGCTGACCCTCTCTATCTGAGCTCTGTGTGGTCTCTTTGTACAGCTGAGGGACTGGCCAAGGCCTGGGAGAAGGGGCAGCATTGGGATTGCTTCACCTGAGAGGTATGTTTCCATGGAAGTCATCAATTAGGATGCAGCATCCAGGGTTTGTTCAAACCAGAGCCAACAGACAGTTTCCAGAGTTATAACGTTCAGTGCAGCCTGTGATGAGGGATGTTCACCTTCTGTGTAAAAAGGATGGTGCCATAGGTAATACAGAAGGTTGTGAGTTGGACTAGTGTACCCCCACTGAGACTACATGGCTGGAATTCACTACACCATTCCAGGGGACATGAATTGATCACTTGGGAGCAGGAGGAGCTGTCCACGCCTCCTTGAAGGCCCAGGATGATGACCATGGTAAGTACTTCCTTCCCCTGGGTTCTGGAAGCCTTGGGGATGGTGATGGCTGAGTGGTATTATCGTTGGACTGTTATTTCAGATAATGTTCTGGGGAACTGGCTTCAAATTCCTGCCATGGCAGAAGGCGGGAATTTGAATTCAATTTTTTTTTAAAAATCTGGAATTAAGTGACTAATGATGACCACAAATCCATTGCTGATTGTCAGAAAAACCTACCTGGTTCACTAATGTCCTCCAGGGAAAGAAATCTGCCATCCTTACCTGGTCTGGCCTACATGTGACTCCAGACCCATAGTGATGTGGCTGACTCTTAACTGCCCTCTGGGCAATTAGGGATGGGCAATAAACGTTGCTTAACCAGTGATGCCCACATCCTGTGAATGAATGGCCACTGCTGCTGGCATTGCTTATTCACAAGCGAGGGATGGACTTCCCTCCTGCAACCAATTAGTGCTCCTCAGAGCGTCAAATTGCTGGTTGGCAAGAAAGTCAGCCACTCAAAAGTAAAATCCTCCCTGCGAGAATCTCAGATTTACACAGGAGGCTCAGTAGTCCTGGAAGGTTTTCTGTCAAGTGTTTCTGCTGCTGGGATTAACATTTTGAAAGCAGGATAAGAGCTGGGATTAGAATAGTCAGTCAGTTGTTTTTGAAAGATGCAGACTCAATGGGCCTGTAGGACTCAATGGATCTACGAGGTGTTTACTCTGAACATTTTGAAATGCGAAATGTCCGCTGTGATCCATCTGTTACCCCAGGAGACTCCACTATTCTTGAAACTATTGTATAAAGGCTGGATGGTTCCTGATGCATCTTCAAAAAGACCGGAGCATCTTGAAAACCGTTACAAGCCATATTTTCTTTGCCTCTATCATGAGGTGGTTATCTCTAGAAAAAGCTGAAGGACTTCAATGTCAGCCTTTCGCTGTAAAGTGCAGTCGGACTGATTTCAGTGCAATTAAAAATAGTCTTGTGCCAGGAAATGAAACAGCGAGCGCAGAGACTGTGTCTGTGCAGGAGAACAAGGGCAGTCCTCCTTCAGGGAGATCTGAATTGGGCAAATGGAGTCATACAAGGTCATTAAAAGCACAGAAAAAGATCTTCACAGAGTTCCAAACAGAGTCAGCACTTTGAAGGCTATTCTTAAGGGCTCCTCCCAAATGTACTTTCATTACTTTGACTCCAGTGACCTTACTTGCATTTATTCATAATATGAGGTGTGTTCCTGCTGCCTGTGAGTTTTGAAGCCACACTCTTTGAGTTTGTGCATACTTGCATGGTGCTCCATCTAGTGGTTGTGTTGTCACAAATGCAGACCCTGGAGAGATGTATCCTTGTCATTGTAATGAGATGACAGCAGTGACAACATGTCCATGACACTTCATTGGCAGTAAATCATTTTGGGATATCCTGAGAAAGGTGATATCTAAATGCAAATCTGATTATGTTTCCTCTTTGCCTTTCACACACCCACCCACACACACACATGCACGCACACAAACACACACACACACACTGAAGCACACTCGCACACCCCCCCCACACACACACACACTCAAGCACACTTGCACACACCACACACACACACACAAACTCACACACACACTCGCACACCCACACGCGCATACACACTTGCACACCCCCCCCACACACACACACCACAGTCTCACTCACACACACACATACACACCCCACCCCCACACACATGTACTCACAGACAAAAACACATATACATGCACACACCCCGCGCGCACATGCACTCACACAGACATACATATACACCTACACACACATGCACACACACATGTACTCACACAGGCAGATGCACAGATATACCTACACACACACGTACTCACACAGATACACACGTACACACCTACACAAATACACACGCGCACACACACACATGTACTCACACAGACAGATACACATATGTACCCACACATGCATGCATATACACTCACACAGACAGATACACATATACACCCACACACACATGCACACACACACACACACACACCACTTCAGACACACATATACTCACACAGACAGGTACACACATACACACTCACACACACACACACTCACCCAGACAGATACACACATGCAACCACACACCCACCCACCCCATACACATGTTCTCACACAGACAGACAGACACACACACACACGTGGGGTAAAACTTTGCGGCTGGAGTCAGAGCTGTAAGATAGCAACATCTTTACTTTGTCTCTTTATCAACTGAGCAATGTAACACCATGTAAGTGTGGGTCAAGAGATAAAGATACTGGAAAAAGTAATCTCATGTTAACCACAGGTTCCTGTCTGAATCATTGGTGCCTCAGTCTTGCCAAGAATGTGATGAAATGGCCAATGAAGATGGCAGCACGTGGATTATGGTGATGAGCAGGTGCAGGAAGGAGACTTTCTGTGGGATGGTAATGAGTGGCAGGGCCCGAGAGAAGGAACCACAGGCGGTTCTTCATGCAGATGAGAGAGCAGGTGTACTCACAGCCTTTTTAAACATTAATCAAAGCCACTGGCCTTCTCTTTAAGCCTGCGGAATGCAGATTAGATACCAGTGCTGCACTTGCCCATCTTGAGATGAAAAGAAAGTCCTTTTCGATCATTTGTCTTCCTCTTGTATGTCACCAGTGCTTGGTGATTAATGTTGCACAGAGCCAGACATCTGCCTCTCGGACACTTATTAATGTGAATGCTGGGAACAATGATGCTCAGAGCCTGGCCTTGTGCGAAAGTGTCACTGAAGGACAGCAGCAGTTCTCCACAAATCATCATCGAGAGTCGACACTGCACTGAAGTGGTTCACATCTGGCTCTGTGTGACTTGTGCTTGTCTCACACTTGTCCTGCCTGGATGTAGCCTGACTGCCCAGTGTGACAGAAGGATCTGAGTGCAGGAAAAGCTCTCTGTGTGATTGAGGAGCTGATTAGTCTGGTGCACCAGATAGGTAGCTACCTGGCTCAGCCTATATAGACTTAGAAATACCAAGCAAAGTCCTGTATGATAGGCAGGCTACACGTGAACCTCTCATTTAATCTGGTATCCAGTGTGTCACACTCAAGTTTTCGATTCTGTGTTAAGAAAACATTGAACTGCACTGTACCTCAGAACTGGTTGAGCCTTAACTGACTTTGTTAATTAAAGGAAGAAATATAGTGCATTTATCTAATGCCTTTTGCATCTCTAGATGTCTGTAATTACTTTACAGCTCATAACAGCCTAAGAAATAAGAGCAGGAATAGGCCATCTGGCCCCATTCGATAAGATCATGGCTGATCTTTGCATGGACTCAGCACCACTTACCCACCTCACTCACCTTAATCCTAATTCCTTTTCTGTTCTAAAATCTATCTATCTTTGCCTTTAAAATATTCAATGAGATAGCCTCAACTGCTTCACTGGGTGGGGAATCCCACAGATTCACAAACTTCTGGGTGAAGAAGCTCCTCCTCAACTCAGCCCTAAATCTCTTCCCCCTTATTTGGAGGCAATGCCCTCTCGTTCTAGTTTCACCCACCAGTGGAAACAACTTTCCTGCTTCTGTCTTATCTATTCCTTTCATTATTTTATACGTTTCTGTAAGATTCCCCCTCACTCTTCTAAGTTCCAATGAGTATAGTCTCAGTCTACTCAATCTCTCCTCAAAATGGGACTTTCTCAACTCCGAAATCAACCTAGTGAACCTCCTCTGCACCCCCTCCAGTTCCAGTACATCCTTTCTCAAGGAAGAAGACTTGTTACTCCTTCAGAGAACAGTCAAGAGTCAACCATGTTAACAAGTGGCTTGTTACTCCTTCAGAGAACAGTCAAGAGTCAACCATGTTATCATGTCTCAGATACGAATCGAGAGCACTTGGACAAGTTGGGCCCATCAAGATTCACCTGAGAACCAGACCGAAGAAAAGGAATTTGATGCAACCTTCCAGTTTTTTGAAGAGTTGGCCAAGCATAACTCACATACAGTAGTGACAGAAGGAACTCTAGACTAAGCCTGAAACCACCAGACAAGTTGTCACTATCCTCTTACAGAACAGATTCCTTTCCCAGGCACAGTACCATCTGGAGTGAAGGAGTTTTCATTTGGGGAAAGGTGTTTCAACGCAGCATATTGTAGCTCTAGCTTTTTAGCTACAAGCAACATTGTGGGACTTGCACCCATAAGCATGCATTTGGACTCTTAAGGACCTGTAAAATCTGGCGAATAATGGATAATATTTGCAGATCCAAAGCAAAGTAATTAGTCAAACATAATCCAAAGGTTGGATATAGACAGTGAGCTGAAGTATCTTCATGCTGACTGCCCACTACCTGTTCCATGTGTTGACACTGAATAATGGATAACTTGAAAGTTATAGTCAAGTCTCTTGGAAGTGGGTGGATATTAAATCAAATCTCTCTTAAGCCTCAATAGATTATCTTGAGTGTGCGAAACTCTCATTCATTTCACAGTGTGATGTCCAGCACACACCTCCTAATTAAACACTAATTACTGTTTTCAATGGTATTAGATCACTAGAACAGATTATTAAACAGTTTCCTCAAGAGTACTTAATAACCAATTAAAACTTATAAGCCTGTGGGGAAGTAATTAATGAACTCAAGCCTCCTATTGTTTTTAATGGTGAAGGATTAATAAACACGTCTGTTATTGTGAATATTTAACTCTTAGAGATTTTATAGTGTCACTTTCTTGTTTTTCCACCTCACAATGCAGTCTGCCAAAGCCTCATCCACCAGGGACTGTAATTAAGATATTCTACACTAATCGGAAACCATTTCACTACTAATCGTTTCGCTGCTATTCTTCTGTGAATTGAACGGTTTGCAAGAAAGTCTTTCTTTGGCACATCAAGTTTTTTCAGAAGCATGATTAATCTACTCATTGAATGTTTAAAATAACTGCGATCATCCCTCCAGAGACTGAGTAGGTAGGATCATGAAGTAAATCAGAAAGAAATTACAGTACTCCTGGACTGGGGTTGAAATCCTTCAGGTGGGAAAAGAAGAATGATCAGAGGTGCCACAGTTGTTCGGCCCTGAGTTGGATCACGTAGCGATACAGAGGGCTGAAACATTATTTCAACATGGCCCTGAAACATAGAAGATAGAAAATGCACATTGGAGCTTAGAAGAGAAAATTTCAAATTTGAGTGGGTCCTGTCAATGACATAATATCCGCATTACAACGGTTACTTTGATGGAAAATGACCCAGCTCCAAAATATTTAAGACTGTGTTCTTGTGAGAAACCACAGATAAATCATTCCAGGACTAAATTCACTGCATAAATGAGGGTTTAAGCTATAGTCTGGGACACAGAGCCCTCCAGCCCTACTTCCTTGATATCTCAGGGATTATCTGATGTGTCCTCAAGACAAATGGTTCAGGCATTAGGTCAGTGTTAGAACAATATAGCAGGAACTGTAGTGTTATGTAGAGGGATGTAAAAATGATGCTGTGTCGAAGTGCTTACCGTTTGACATTTCTTCCAAACTAAACAACTGATTGGTTTAGGCATTTGATACTCTTTTCCAGGATCTGTTGCTTTTTTTACTCCTATTTTTTAACAAGAATTCTCTTTGTAACATTTGTCCCATTGTGTCAATGGTTTTCAAATCCAATCGATGACCTAGCTCCTCCCGATCACTGTAATCTCCCCTCAGTCCTGAAAATCTTCAAGATATTAGTGTCAATCTAAAGCTAGAGCATTCCCAATGGTAATCACTCCATTGTTTTTGGCTGTGCCTTCAGCTGTCTGACCCCTAATCAATGGAATAACATCTACAAACCCTTCACTACCTCAGTTTTATCCTTCAGTCACTGCTTTAAACATCCCTGTCTGATCAGGGTTTTGACCATTTCTCCTAATACTACGCTGAATCACTCAGTGTTAAATTGTGTTTTACCACCTGAAGCATCCTGGGAGGTTTTGTCTGTTAAAGGCGTTAAATAAGTGCAGAAGGCTGCGGATATAGGGCTAGAGAATGAGATGAACTGGGTAATGTTTTTGGGAGCTGGTACAGACACAATGGGTCAAATGCTATAATTTCATAAGACTTCAATCATTCTCATAGTCTCAGCACTCTCTACCTTCAGAAAGTTTCTGCGTGTCTGCGTGGGTTTCCTCCGGGTGCTCCGGTTTCCTCCCACAGTCCAAAGATGTGCAGGCTAGGTGAATTGGCCGTGCTAAATTGCCCGTAGTGTTAGGTAAAGGGGTAAATGTAGGGGAATGGGTCTGGGTGGGTTGCGCTTCGGTGGGTTGGTGTGGACTTATTGGGCCGAAGGGCCTGTTTCTACACTGTAAGTAATCTAATCTAATCTAATCTAAGTTGGCCAATACATTTAGAGGGAATTAATTCCCAGGGCTCCTTCCAACATCATCTTCAAAGAGCCATCTTGGGCCAAATTTCACCCCTAAATGTAACAGTGACAGCCCATAGCTGGAAGCGAATCCAAAATTGAGAGGGAAACAATTTAAGAAGGACCTGAGGGGCAACTTCTTCATGAAGAGAGTGGTGCGTATATGGAATGGGCTGTCAGAGAAAGTGGTTTAGGTGGGTACAATAGTAGTACTTAAAAAAGCCTTTGAATAGGTACATGGATGGGAAGGGCTTAGAGAGATAAGGACCAAAAACGAACAGCTGGAACTAGCTGAGTGGGCACCATGGTCAACATGGAGCAGTTTGGGCCAAAGGGCCTGTTTCGATCTGTACTACTCTCTGATTCTATGATCTAAAAGTTGCTGTGCCCAGTATTAACTTTCCTTGGCCAGTGAGGATGAGCTGGCTGTGTCTGGGCTGAACGAGTGAGTTCAACAAACATAATACTAACTATCTTTGTCCCACAACTAAGGAAGCTCTATTTTTATAACGGGGATTTAGCCAAACACTGAAACAGAACTGAAGGAGGTGAAAGGGGGACTTTGTGGGTGGGGGTGGGTGTTGGGGTCTCGGGGTAGGGGTTGTAGAGAGAGGTAGGGTGCTGTAGGGATAGTTGAATTAGTAATTCCAGAGGTTAGACTTTGATTGTTTCATCAATTATTGCTCTCAATTCTCTCAGGCACCTCATTCTCATTTATATATAATTAAATTTTTGATTTTGCGCAGATAGATCTAACTCTGCCATGCTGTTTAGCAGCAAATTCATCATTCAATCTATTGTCAGTTGCAATAGAGCAGAACATAGACCCATATGAATTTGGAATGTTTGTCCTCTTTAACACACTCTTTAATAGTTTACACACGCAAGTTAATAGAACTCCCAAACATTTCATTGTGATATATCCATATAAACAATTCAAGAATTATACATCCAACAATACAAACTTAACACAGGGCAAAAACCAATTTAAAATAAATTGGTTCAATGGGACTATTTAAATATTGGTTAGCGAAGTCTCATATGAATGAGTTAAAGCTCTATTTACTGTGAATAGCAGTTTTTTGATGAGCACCCCATCTCTCTCACAAGCACACATATACTCACACTTGCTCACACACACACACATTCTCTTACAAGCACACACTCTCTCATACACTCTCACATACACACTTTCACACACACTCACATACTCACAGACACACACACAAACACATACACACTTTCACACACTCTCATCCACGTGGACACATTCACAGTCTTACACGCTCACTCTCTCACACAGACCCACACACTCAACGCATCCACATATTCACATATTCATGCACACACTCACTCACACACACCCACACACACACACACACACACTCCAACACACACTCACTCACAGACACACACACTCACAGACACACTTGCACACATACACACTCACTCTCACACACACACACATCCACATACTCACATACTAATGCACACACTCACTCATACACACTCTTACACTCACATGCACACTCTCACACACACACTCATACTCTCACACACATTTTCTCATGCGGACTCTCTCTCACACACGCACAGACACACACGCAAACAAACATACGCACACTCACCCAGACATATTCTCATTCAGACTCTTACTCTCTCGTATGGACACACACACTCACACACGCACGCAAACAAACATACACACACTCACTCAGACACATTCTCATTCAGACTCTTACTCTCTCACACAGACACATGCACACACTCTCTCTCTCTTACACACACACTCACATGCACTCTCTATCCCACAATCACAAAACACACAAACAAACACACACCTGTGTAGCTCCAACCTCTTCTTCATTTGCCCCTTCACTACTGGCTATATTCTCAGTCACTTACGCTGCACTTTAGAAGCAGAGAAACAGGAGTTGGCCAGTGAGCCCTTCATTCCTTTTCTGTTCAATTAAATCAAGGCTTATCTGTAACATCAACTCCATTTATCTACCTTTGCTTCATATCCCTTGATACCTTTATCAAGCATAAGTCTATTGATCTCACTTTTGAAAGCTTCCATTGTGTCAGTAGGCATGGGCTTTTAAGGCAGAGCACTTAAAATTTTGACTGTGGTTTCTGTGAGAAGGTGTCTTCTGGCTGCCTTTCTGAGTGATCAAGGTCCGGTTTAAAATTATGCCCTCATTTTTCTCTGTTGCAATTCCACAAACAGGGAAATATTGTGTAGATCCTGGAAGTTATAAATAAATACCACAGAAAATGTAGGAATAATCCAGCCCATCTGGCCACATCTGTAGAACAAGAAGCAGAGTTAATGGCTGGAATTAATGTCAGTGAGGGAGATCTCACCCATGGCTGGAGAATCTGTAGCAACCTCCTGCCACTTGTGAATGGAATGCCTCGGGAGATTTCATTGCTGTTAGGCTCGAGGTGGGCCTTCCCCAAAAGTTAGGAGTCAGGGCAAAACCCTGACCCTTGAGGACTTCTGGTAGCAGCTAAAGGTGGACAATGAGCATGAGATATAGAGTCCATAAAATCACTACAAAGTAGAAACAGACCTTTCGGCACAACAAGTCCACACCAATCCTGCGAAGGGTAACCCACCCAGATCGATTCCCCCACCCTTTTACTCTGCATTTACCCCTGACTAATGCACTGAAACTTACTTGAACACAATGACAATTTACCACAGCCAATTCGCCAAACCTGCACATCTTTGGATTGTGGGAAGAAACCGGAGCACCTAGAGGAAACTCACGCACCCACGGGGTGAATGTGCAAACTCCACACAGGTAGTTGTCCGAGGTGTAGAAGTGACCCATTCTGTCCATCAAGTCCTCACTACCATTCAGTGGCTGATCTGATAATCCTAAAGTCCACTTTCCTTGATTCCCTTACGGATTAGAAATCTGTCTTTGTCTCAATTGGCTGCTGCTGGTTACGATCCCAATGGGATCATCAGGAATCATCCCTGGATCCCTAGACATAGGTCATGGAAGCGTGATGAAGGTTATGGGGAGGGGGCCAGGCAGAGAGCCGAAAGCAAAGGCCGGGAGATGGCTTCCAGCACCAGCTGGCACCTGCCTTCCAGATACCAGTGGGGCACCAGATGTCTGAGAGTGTGGGATGGTCCCCTCCCCACTCAACCACGCAAGGCCAACTTGGCAGCTTTATGGAAGCACTGGATGGCCATGTGATGCCCCTGTGATTCCTGAGCTGCTATTCCTCTCTGGCAGGCTGAGGGTTAATATAGTTGCATGGCTTGTTAATAATGAGCCTCCTAGCCATCATGCAGTGTGTGGATGAGTTGTGCCCATCAGTCCCTTCAAGCCCTGTCATAACCATGGGAGGTACATGGCCTCCCATGTAAAGTGCCATCATGTTTCTCCATTAAAATCCTGTCTAATGTTTTAGATCAGTGGCTTGTTGTCGGACATAATCCATTAACCCCCTTCAAACATTTTAAATACCTCAATCAGATCATCCATGAATCCTCTATAAGCTGAGTTTACATTGACAGGCCTTATTAATCAAACCTGAAAAAGCCCCAACATGACTCTGAGTGAATCTACGCTATGGTGGCACGGTGACTCCATGTTTACCACTGTACCAAGGGGCACATTTTTAAAGTGAGGGGAATGAGATTTGAAAAAGACAAGGGGAAGATGTTTTACACAGAGGGTGGTTCGCTGTGTGGAATGAACCTCCAGAGAAAGAGGTGGATGTGGGTATAATTATGATGGCTAAAAGACATTTGGATAAGTGCATGAATAGGAAAGGTTTGGAGGGATATGGGCCAGGAGCAGGCAGGCGGGACAAGCTTAGTTTGGGATAATGTTCGGCATGTTCTGGTTGAACCGAAGTGTCTGTTTTGGTGCTGTATGACTCTATGGTAAAGGTTGAAAGTTGTTAGTATGATAAGGCACCCATTCCTTTACTTCCAATGCTCACAAAGCTATAGGCATAGTGGTCGTTCTATAGATGTTTTTAATCAACCCATTCAAACATGCTATGCCAAACCACTTGACCTGGAACCGAGATGTCCTGACACTGAGGTAGGGACGCTACTACTGTGTCACAAGTAGTTGCTCTGTGAGCTACGAAACAAATGATGAAATTTGAGAGCTGAACAGTGATTGATGCATCAAAATATCTTCGTAAATCTTATGATGGTTGACACTTTTATGTCGTGTTAGCCTTAATTATATGAAACGGCTCTGTTGTTCGAAGCTGCTTGCTAAGTTGTATTTGTGATAAGCAAAATAGATTAAGAATATCAGAAAGAATAAACATTAATGTTAATTGAGCTGCAGCAGTGTTTGGTGAAGCGGTGAGTTTTTTTTAAAATAAAGACTTTTTGAAGCCGAAATCAACAAACAAAATAAATCCATGGATGCCTTTATAAACAAAGCTTGCAAATGGCTCCCAAAACACTTTCAGAGACTAAATATTGCCAGCTAGTGCTTTCATATTCTAAGTGCATCCTTGTAGTGACCAAAATTACACTCAGATCAAAAATTCATGTGAATGTACTCTCCCACAGGCAAGGAAAATGCTTGTGTGGTCATTAAACCTCTTTCAGATTGTTAAAAACAGGGCCACTTCATTCCATGGTTTTTGAGTGCATGACTAATTGGGAGTCTATTGATAATTACAATGGAGTCAATCAGTGAGAGTACCCCTGTCAAGCCTGTGGAGAGATAAGAGGCTGTTCAGTGAAGACTAAAAGGCTGCATTACAAAAAGAGCATCAAGAGGAACATCAAAATGAACATTCCCTGACCACAAACGTCCCTTTCATCTGAGAAATATTCTGTAATGTGACTGTTACAGGAAATTGATTTTTTTTCCTCTCTGTCTTAATAATGGGCTCTCTAAACAGCATTAACCCTTTACACTGAGACCTCAGTAAATAGCATTAACCCTTTCCCTGTGAGGTGGATATCAGGCCACAGAGCTGAATATTGGGAGACCATATTCTACAGGGAGATCTTACCCTACTTCACATTCAGACGATTACAGTCTCACTGTTAGGTGAAACCAGGTTTCAGTTGTGGTGCCATCTCCACCTTTTACGTTCTCTTCTAAATACCTGAATCTTGACAATACGTTCAACGAAGGCAAAACCGCAGATGCTGGAAATCTGAAATAAAACCAGAAAGTGCTTTAGGAACTCAGCAGATTTGGTAGCTTCTGTGTGTGTGTGAGAGAAACAGAGTGAATACTTTGAATCGGATGTGACCTTTTTTGAAAACAGAAAGTGCTGGAGGAACTCAGCAGGTTTACCAGTACTTTAGGATGAAGAAGAGGACTTGACACATTATCTCAATTCCTTTCGCCACAGATGCTGCAAGACATCCCGAGTTTCTCCAGCACATTCTGCTTTTATTTCTGATAAGTGGACTTGCTTGATTATGGGGCACCAGCGATGAAAGACACGCTAGTGGAGGTTGACCAGATACTGATATAAAACCTCACATTTCTCTCCAAGCTAAAAAAATGTTCTGGAGACAAAGATAGAATTTTATTCAGAGTACAGAGTTGTAACTTCACAATAGGATTCAATCCCACATTCCCAGAATTTTACCCTGGCATTCTGATCACTATTCCAGGGACATTACCACCACGTCCTCAATCGGTATGCATTTGGGTCTTTTTTTAATTCACTCATCGCTGGCCAGCATTTGGTGCACGTCCCAGCTGCCATTGAACTGAGTGGTTTGTTCAGCCATTTTAGGAGGCAGATGAGTGTCATCACGTCGCTGTGGGTCTGGAGTCACATGTAGCTCAGATCAGCTAAGGATGGCACATTTCCATTCCTGAAGGTCATTAGTGAATTTTCTGACAATTGATCAACAGTAGCTTGTTAACTCCAGATATTTTTTTCATTTGAACTGAAATTCCTCTATCTGCTGTGATGGGTTTTGAACCTGCATCCCCAGAACATTAGCTGAAAATGTGTTGCTGGAAAAGCGCAGCAGGTCAGGCAGCATCCAAGGAACAGGAGATTCGACGTTTCGGGCATAAGCCCTTCTTCAGGAATGCGGAAAGTGTGTCCAGCAGGCTAAGATAAAAGGTAGGGAGGAGGGACTTGGGGGAGGGGCACTGGAGATGCGATAGGTGGAAGGAGGTCAAGGTGAGGGTGATAGGCCGGAGTGGGGTGGGGGGGCGGAGAGGTCAGGAAGAAGATTGCAGGTTAGGAAGGCGGTGCTGAGTTCGAGGGATTTGACTGAGACAAGGTGGGGGAAGGGAAATGAGGAAACTGGAGAAATCTAAGTTCATCCCTTGTGGTTGGAGGGTTCCTAAGCGGAAGATGAGGCGCTCTTCCTCCAACCGTCGAGTTGTTATGGTCTGGTGATACCCCTCCCCCAAGTCCCTCTTCCCTACCTTTTATCTGAGCCTGCTGGACACACTTTCCTCATTCCTGAAGAAGGGATTATGCCTGAAACGTCGAATCTCCTGTTCCTTGGATGCTGCCTGACCTGCTGCACTTTTCCAGCAACACATTTTCAGCTCTGATCTCCAGCATCTGCAGTCCTCACTTTCTCCTCCCCAGAACATTAGCTGAATTTCTGCACTAATATCTGGCAGTAATGCCACTAGGCCATCGCCTCACCAGGCCCTACACATTTTAACTGCCCACCTTATCTCCTGATAGGCAGGGATCATATTACTATTGAATTGTCTGTCTCACTCTAACTGCCATCCATCCTCTACAATTCAATCCCTGCAAACAAGCTGACTGCCCACTTTCCTCCCTGGCAAAAGCTACACTCTTGTGGCTTGTAAAACAACCTTCCAAAGGGAAGAAATTGAAGCTACCTCTCCCTTCGCAACCCTGTTATTTTGCTCAGAAGTGCAGGACACCCACAGTGGGTTTTGCTGGATTGTTTCGGACACGCAAGAGGATGAGAGGGTGTTGACCATGAAGTTAGGCCCTGACCTTTGAACTGAGGGTAATTTTGTATCTGTGAGCTATGCGGTTGGAGCAGCCCAGGTGGTGACCTTGTAAAAAGCACTCCCTCATTTGCTCTGTGATCAGCGCCTGCAATTTGTACTCAAAGTAAATCCTTGAGGCAGTGAAATGATTCAAAGAAGGGCAGCAGTTTGCTGCATAATGGGGAGGGTAAGGGACTGCAGTGTATTGTCACTAGGGAAAAGAAACTGAAAGGGAGTTCACCAAACAAGGAATCAATTGACTTCCAGTGCCGCGGCACTTTGAACAGAAATAAGAGAAAACCAAGGGGTGAAATGTATTTGTAATGTTTTAGTCTCTGCTCAAGATTGACACTAACCTTCTTCAGAACTTGGATATTTGTATAACTGTTTTCATTTAAGTAGAAGATTGGTTTGACATTGATAACTTTTTTCATTGCTTGTAAGTTGCCATTAATATTCCTCAGACATACAGAACTGAGCATCTGGGTAATAAAAATATTGTCTGCATCCTCTTTAACATATTCCAACCATATGTTGTGTGTGGGTGGAGCTGCTGTAATTGGAGTTCAGGGGATAGAAATGCATTTGAGCCCAGTCTTGGCACTGTGCTGTCAGCTCAAACCCAATGGTCCTCATGCTCACCCTAGGTTGTAGGTGCCACATGAGGGGCAGGCTTTTGATTTAAGCCACGACCAGCCTATCGTCTGCTGTGTCGCAGGAGGTGGGATGGGGTCAGAGGCTTTAGAAACCATAGGAGGGTGAGTAAGAGGCAATCACTGCTCTTATATAAAGGGTGCTTAGAGCTGGTCCTTAATGTTACTCCCACCTCAGCTGACTGCAGGGCTTAGAATAATTCCTGAGGGCGATTCTCAAAGTGTGTTAGGCTCCCTAGTCAGAGAGATGAAGAGCTGATTCTGGGGACACATCTAGTCTGACTACATGGAATATCCAGAAACTCTGGAGTGAGACTAATGGGCTCGGGCTATCTCCATGCTTGCCTGGTATGCTCTGCACCTAGCTACAGCCTTGTATCAACTTTTGTCTGCTCTGTTTCTTTTCCTTGCAGACAATACAGTCCGTGAATATACATTTGTGTAATGATGCTGGTGCAAAATAGGAGTAAGGTACACCCAGAGTTTGCCACAGGAAGGACAGAGTAGTTTCCTACTGTTTCTGTGTAATTGTCTAAGCTCCTTTCTAATTGTTTGCCTTCACTGAGACCTGCCCTACACTCTTCCTTTCGGTGCGTCTTCATAACGTCGGTGGACACTATATTAAAAATGGAAAAGCTTCTGCCAACATTCAATACCTAATGCTTTACTAAAAGGCGGAACTAATGATTGAGTTCTTCTTTATTAATGTGAAAATCACATAACCAGGTTATAGTCCAACAGGTTTATTTGGAAGTACAAGCTTTAATTGCTACCTGATGAAGGAGCAGTGCTACGAAACCTTGTACTTGCAAATAACCTGTTGGACTATAATCTGGTGTCATGTGATTTTTAACCGTATCCATCCCAGTCCAACACCGGCATCTCCCAATCATGGCTCTTTATTAATGCTGATGTGTCCATTTGGATATGTTAGTGAGATCAGGGGACGTTGTTGTGGCAAAATGGGTACATCGAAAGGCAATTATTCACCACAAGAATTTCCGTGGGTTTGAATTTGAGTGTTGTCCCCATGTTGCCCCCTGTTCAATAGCAGGTAACAGAAATGTGCAGTAGTGGTTGCAAATTTTGCAATACTATCAGAGGAACATTATGATGTAACCCATCTCTGTTTAATGTTAAGCTTACCGTGCTTTAGATTGAGAACTACTTCACACTATACTGCGCTTTTAATGTAAAGAAATTATCTAAGTTGCCCCCATAGGCAAATAAATCTTTATAGTTCAGTGCATGAAGCAGCCAGTGGTGAGGTAGCATTGCTGAAATAAGAATTCTCCTTCTATCATGGCTTTCACAAGCTCAGGATGCCATTAAGAACAGCTTCACAGCCAACATGGTGTCTTTGAAGTGTATGTCACTACACTACTGCAGGAAATGCAGCAGCTACATTATGCACAGAAAGCTCCAAAAACACGACCACATGATGAATATTGGACAGAGATTAAATTACTTACAGCGTAGAAACAGGCCCTTTGGCCCAACAAGTCCACACCGACCCTCCAAAGAGCAACTCACCCAGACCCTTCCACTACATTTACCTCTTCACCACAGGCAATTTAGCGTGGCCAATTCACCTAACCTGCACATTTTTGGACTGTGGGAGGAAACTGGAGCACGCAGAGGAAACCTACGCAGACACAGTGAGAATGTGCAAACTCCACACAGACAGTTGCCTGAGGCAGGAATTGGGTAAAAAGTGAGGACTGCTGATGCTGGAGATCAGAGCTGAAAATGTGTTGCTGGAAAAGCGCAGCAGATCAGGCAGCATCCAAGGAACAGGAAATTCGACGTTTCGGGCAAAAGCCCTTCATCAGGAATCCTGATGAAGGGCTTTTGCCCGAAACGTCGAATTTCCTGTTCCTTGGATGCTGCCTGACCTGCTGCGCTTTTCCAGCAATACATTTTCAGCTCTGAGGCAGGAATTGAACCTGGGTCTCTGGCGCTGTGAGGCAGCAGTGCTAACCACTGTGCCACCTGAGCATGAGGAATAGATGGAAGAGCCATCTCGATTTAAAACATTAGCTTGCTTTCTCTCTTGCCTGACCTGCTGTGATCTCCAGCATTTGTTATTTTCATTTGAAATAATTCCCCTTGCTCTTCTTTGAATATTGTCTCAAGATCTTTTGCAACTGAGAGTTAGAACCTCCATTTAACATCTTACAGACTGCACTTCTGTCAGTGCTGTGCTCCCTTAGTAATGCACAGCTGTGCCGACCTGCTTTATGTGTTTAAGTCGCTAACGTGAGACTTGAACCAACAACCTTCTGGCGCTGAGGTGGTGAGGCCTACCTTCATCTATTAAAGTAAGCATCATAATTATTATCCTGAGGTAATTTTCCAAGGTGCCAAATTAACTCCATTAGAAATGAAGAGTAGTTATATCATGGATAGAGTACAGACTAAACAGACCTGTAGCTTTAAGACAGCTACATATCATCATCACTCATCTCATCTTAAGTCACTCTCACTGTGTTATTGGAGTCAGTGTAGTCAGGACATGTATGTGTAACTTACAGGAGCATTAACCAGCATCGAACCCAGGCCGCGGGTGTATGTCCGTGATATAGCAGCCTTATAAATAGTAACTGTCGTAAATTATATCAGATATCAGATTCAAGAAGAACTGGACCCTGTGTGGTATTTGTTATCTGAACTGAGATGTAGTAATCTCCAAATTGGCACCACAACAGGTGACACTCAGCTACTTTCATTAATGTTACTGGAGACACAGTGACAGTCTGAAAGCACACAAAATGAACATGTGACAGGGGCTGACATTACACCATTCTAACCTCACCATTATCAAGCCCCATTCAATATTAAAGGCAAGCAAGTTACTTAGTTCAAGGTGTCCATTTTCTGTCATGTAAATAATCTTTTTTTAACCTTTGAAAATAAACAGGGAGTGTCAGAGTCATAGAGTCATTGAGTCATACAGTATAGAAAGAGATCCTTTGGTCCAACCAGTCCATGCCAAATATTATCCCAAACTAAACTAGTCCCACCTGCCTGCTCCTGGCACATATCCCTCCAAACCTTTCCTATTCATGTCCCTATCCAAATGTCTTTTAATTGTTGTAACTGTACCCCCATCCACCACTTCCTCAGGAGATCCATTCCACACACAAAGTAACCCTCTATGTAAAAAATCTGCCTTTCATGCCCTTTTTAAATGTCTCTCTTCTCACCTTAAAAATGTGCCTCCAAGTCTTGAAATCAAGAATCCTAGGGAAAAGATAACGACCATTAACTCTATCTGTACACCTCATTATTTAATAAACTTTTATCAGGTCATCTCTCAACCTCCTAGACTTCAGTGAAGAAAACCCAGCCTATCCAGCATTTCTTTAGATAACTCAAATCTTGCAATCATTTAGTAGATCAAACAGCATCTGTGGATTGAGGAAGCTAGACTTTCAGATGAATGGAATTAGAATCACAGAGTCATATAGCACTGAAACAGACCCTTTGGTCCAACTAGTCCATGCTGACCATAATCACAAACTAAACTAGTCCCACCTGCCTGTGCTTGGCCCATATCCCTCCAAACCTTTCCTCATCATGTACTCATCCAAATGTCTTTTAAATGTTGTAACTGTACCTGCATCCACCTCTTCATCTGGAGGTTCATAACCAATGCCCTACTTTTAATTGTGTAAATCCTGCCCAAAGTTTAAAACATCTGAGTTGTTAGTGCATCTGAGGTGTTAGTGACTATCTTCCAGATGTTACCTGACCACTGCAAGCATGATCTGTTTTGGGTTCAGATTTATGACATCCACTGGTATTTTGCCTTCCATATTCAACTCAACTCCCATTGAAATACGGCACACCTACTGTTGACTCCATTGAATTTGTGAAGGTTTGAGTATCTCCATCTTGTGATTGGAAGATGTGCAAGCATCTTTGGTTGTGACTCTTTGAGGATGAGTGTTGGTGGGCATATGTGGGATTCTCAATGGGCACTTAACGACTAACTTCTCTGTGATTCCTTGCAGGAACCTGATGCCCAAAGCACTTGATGGTCAGATTGTAATGGAGAAGACGCCCAGGTATTTTGTGACAGCAGAAGCCCCGGGGCGTATTCACGCTATGTCCAAGGACACCAAGCTGATTGTGGTTGTACGGGACCCAGTGACTCGAGCAATTTCAGACTACACCCAGATCATCTCCAAAGCACCGGGCATCCCCGGATTTGAAACGCTCACTTTCAAAAACAGGACTACAGGCCTGATTGACGCGTCGTGGAGCCCAATATGGATTGGGATCTATGCTCAGCATTTGGAGAACTGGCTCCAGTATTTCCCCTTGTCTCAGATGCACTTTGTCAGTGGGGAAAGGCTGATCAGTGATCCAGCTGGAGAACTGGGAAAAGTCCAGGACTTCCTGGGCCTGCAGAGAATGATAACAGATGAACATTTCTTCTTCAATGAGACCAAGGGTTTCCCTTGCCTGAAGAAGCCACAGGGCAATGGCAAACCTCACTGCCTTGGCAAAACGAAAGGCCGGATCCATCCTGACATTGACCCAGAAGTGATAGAACAACTGCGGGAATTCTACCGGCCTTTCAACCATCATTTCTATCAAATGACAGGGCAGAACTTTGGCTGGGAATGAAGGAGTCTAGAAGAGGCCACCCATTCAGAAGGACTGAAACACTTGCTGGAAAGGAGGAGATATCGATCAGGGCACCAACAGATCCAAGTTCTCACGTGATGTCAAAGATGTAGTCCATACATTCATCATCCACAGCAGGAGTCCTGTCAAGGATATGGGCGTTCTGCATCTACTGAGTGACAGACTGTGAGAGGGACTGGGTGTCTGAGTGTGAAGACCCAGACTACGGATGATTTCACTCAATATTTACTCAAATCTTCATCCCACCTTTAAAAGGGCAATGTTCATCTTGCGAGGCAGATTGACTTTATTTTTTGCTTGCAATGGTCCTGAGTAATTTTTTAAAAAATATATGCATATATATAAATAGATATATTGATATATATCTATTAACAGCAGTGTCTGTAAAGTGAATAATGTCAGGGCTAAAAATCCCTTTAGATTCACTCGCACTCAAAAACTTCCACAGAAAGTTGCCGTTTTTATTAAGGAATGCTTTTGCTGTCCTATGTCACGTTGTATTGTGATTTATCACTTCCTTCGTGTCTTCACAGTTACTGCTTTGTTGTAACAGCAGTGTTCTGACATCATCGATGAGCTTAACTGCTAGCATTGTTTTACTTTAATTTCTAATCGTCCTGAAACTAATTTCCTTTCCCTTCTCTATATTACGACCTGTGATATAAATGAAAGGAGAACAGTGGGGGATAGCTCAGTTGCTCCACTTGTGGGAAAAGCTTTTATAGTTCACTTTGTGCTTGCCATGAAGAAATCTTCCACTCTCATCGAATAAAGCCAATCTTCTATTGTTCTCTGTTGTGTATCCTTTCTACTTGTTGTATATAATATATGTGTGTGTGTGTGTTTGCGTGGTCATTTCTCACAAAATCATTCTATTTTTTACTGTTGCAGTAAAGTCCACATAACCGAAGTAATGCTGCTTCTCTTTTTTTGTCTCATTTGAGCATTTTCTGAAACTTCAACAAAAATAAACACATTTCTGAGCACCTGCGGGCAATGATTGCCTGAAAATGCTGGCCATGTGTAAGGAACAATCTACAATCTACTACTGCCGCCACCAAACACAACCCCAAAACCCCATCCCCCTCAACACACCACACACACACACACACACACACACACACACACACACCTGCACACATCCACACACACACACACACACTCACTCACTCTGTCTCTCACACACAAACTCTCTCATAAACATGCACTCATCTCACTCACTCTCACACACACACGCTCACACAGAGGTACACTCTAACTAACACACACACACACACACACACACACATCCACACACACACACACACACACACTCACTCACTCTGTCTCTCACACACAAACTCTCTCATAAACATGCACTCATCTCACTCACTCTCTCTCACACACACACGCTCACACAGAGGTACACTCTAACTCACACACACACACACACACACACACATTTAGGTATGGTCCTTGTAACTGAATCCCTGCAAATACAGATACAGTTTGGGGACCATCACTATTCCCCACCTACTCAACGTACCCTTTACTCCCTCTTCCCTGTTCCTTGCAAATATTGATACTACCTGGTGGACCCATCAAATGCAAGCCTTGGATTTATTTATGAGAAACTCCTTGAAAACTTAACATAGGCTGAGAAGCCCCTCGTTTCAGTGGGCAATTCAAATGAAAACACAGCTGTCGCTGCAGAAAATGTATTTAGCACTAGTGTACAGCAACAGAAATAATATTAGTTAGTCAACAAAGATGTAAATCTGGTGATTTCATTGGGATCTCCTGAAGGACCCTCTTACTTCCAGGGATGACACTTTGAGAACACAGACTTTTAATTAAGGGCGAACAACAAGAAGCAACTGATGGAAGTGTGATATACTGCTCGAATGCAGCAATTTTACTGTTAGCTATTCCCTGGGGCAGTCAAAATGCCAGTCTCTGTGTTGAACTGAATGATAATAAGTCACTTGCTGTAACAAATCACTTGCTTTTCATATGACACATTCGCTAATTTAGCCATCTCCATTTTAATGTATGTAAGGAGATTCACGTGCCTCCCATCATCAGTGCAGCCCTTAATTATCTAGTTGATGCAAACCCTTCTTGACTCCTGGGAGTTTAATCTGAATAAAACAGTCAGAACTTACTTCTGGTGTTATAAAAGCTATCTGTCTCCTGCTTCCGCTCTCTTTATTTGTTGTGCGCTTATGAGCAGCTTCCAAAATCGAAACTATGTTTTCCTCCAGGGAGCATGATAAACTCTGTCACTCTGCTATGTTTCCTGGATGATTATATCTTGTGTGGTAATGGCAAGGTATTCTCCTTTTTGGTCATTCTTACGTTGATCAGATGTTCTGGTTTTGCTGGGGCTCTCCCAGACTTTCACTAAATGCTCCACAATACTGACAATCACCCCCAAATTAATTCTATCTCCCAATTTTCAGCTTTCCCATTCATTGAGTCTGAGTTGCATCGAACCCCTTTGATTTGCCCATGGATCACCCTTTCCTCTGCGGTACTACATTATCGAAAAGGAGAGATGGTGGCATTGTGGTACGGTGACGAGCCTTGTCTCATGATGAGCTAGACTAATACTCAGGCGGTCCCAGATGCAAATCCCACCATGGGCAGCTCCTGGCATTTACATTCCATTAACTAAATCTGAATAGTTTCTGACATGGTGACCACCACACCTCACTGATTGTTGTAAAAATCTGTTTGGTTCAATTATCCTCCACATTAATCTGGTGTGGCCCACATGTGACTTCACACCCGCAGCAAGTTGGATGATTCTTCAATGCTCTCTGAAATGGCCTAACAAACCGATAGGTGCAAAGGGCATTTGGGAATGGGCAATACAAAGTTGGAGTACTGCGCGCAGTTTTGGTCTCCTTGTGTAAGGAAAGATGCTCTGGTTACTGGAGGAAGTGCAGTGAAGTTTTACCAGACAGATTCCTGGGATGGCAGCATTGATGTCTAAAGAGATTGGTTAGGACTATACTCAAGACCTTGGAGTGCAGGTTCATAGCTCCTTGAAAGTGAAGTCGCAGGTAGATAGAATAGTGAAGAAGGTGTTTGGTATGCTTTCCTTTATTGGTCAGAGTGTTGAGTACAGGAGTTGGGAGGTCATGTTGTGGCTTTACAGGACATTGGTTAGGCCACTGTTGGAATATTACGTGCAATTCTGGTCTCCTTCCTATCGGAAAGATGTTGTGAAACTTGAAAGGGTTCAGAAAAGATTTACAAGGATAATGCCAGGGTTGGAGGATTTGAGCTATAGGGAGAGGCTGAACAGGCTGGGCCTGTTTCCCCTGGAGCATCGGAGGCTGAGGGGTGACCTTACAGAGGTTTACAAAATTATGAGGGGCGTGGATAGGGTAAATGGACAAAGTCTTTTCTCTGGGATGGGGGAGTTCAGAACTAGAGGCACAAGTTTAGGATGAAAGGGAAAAGATATAAAAGGAACCTAAGGGGCAACATTTTCATGCAGTGAGTGGTATGTGTATGGAATGAGCTGCCAGAGGATGTGGTGGAGGCTGGTACAATTCCAACATTTAAGAGGCATTTAGATGGGTATATGATAAGGAAGGGTTTGGAGGGATATGGGCCGGGTGCTGGCAGGTGGGACTAGATTGGGTTGGGATATCTGGTTGGCATGGATGGGTTGGACCAAAGGGTCTGTTTCCATGCTGTACATCTCTATGACTCTATGACTTTACACTCACTGGAGTTTAGAAGAATAAAGGGATATCTCATAGGAACGTATAAAAGTCTAGCAGGACTGGACCTGGGTAAAACACAGGAAGGATATTCTTGATGGCCATGGAGTTCAGAACCAGGGGGTCACAATTTAAGGATAGATCGGCCATGTCGGATTGTGATGAGGAGACATTTCTGCACCCATAGGATGGTGCGCCTGTAGAATTCTCCGTCACAGAAATTGATTGAGGCCAAATCATTGAATGCTTTCAAGGAGTTAGATATAGTTCTCAGAGCTAAAATATATCAAAGGGTGTGGGAAGAAAGTGGGAACAGGTTACTGAGTTAGATGATCAGTTATGATTATATTGAGGAGCAGAGTAGGCTCAAAACGCCGAATGGCCTCCTCCATCTCCTAATTTCCATGTTCCAATATTAAATACCTGCCATTAACAACTATATCTCACAAAAGATTTGATTTATCAAAGGTAGATTTCCAGACAATGCCTGGATAGCACTGCCAGCTGAGGTAGCAGGGAATGGGCAGCAGGGAGGTGAAAGGAGCTGGTGCAGTAGCAGGGTGTGATTTCCCCAGCAATTCAAACACGGATTTATGGCCACTCCATCGGTTCCCGTCATCAAAACAGAGAAAGTGAAGCCTCTGAGGAACTACAAAGATAAATTGTTTTTTTGTTGTCAGGAAACATTTCCCCAGGGACTGTGGTCACCCAAGTCATTACAATGGTCCATCACATTGACAGAGAATTCAAACAAAATCTACAGAACAATCTGAGCAGTTAAATCATCCCAAATGTTATTATCCTCCATGTGCTGAAAACCAGGCCTGAGAGAGTTTGAGGCCTTTACCCTCTGACTCTGCACTCCTACCAAATCCCCCATATTATGCTCCTCATATGTAAGTGGGCAGATTTGAAATGAGGAAATAGGAGCACACTATAAAGATACAGGTCAGGTCGGATGAAGCCTTGACTACAGTCTGATTTGCAATTTCAGTTTGAATGGGGAATGTGGAGGGAAGGGGGAAGGCTTTGCTCAGATTCTCTGTCTGTCCAATCAAGCTGAGAAATGGATGGAACCTGATGATAATCTGATCCTGGGTCAAACTTGCCAGTAGCTGTTCCCATCTATTGACCAGAAGTTCATCTGCATATTATAGAAAGAGGGCCCTGATTTCACTGCTGCAAATCCTCAGACAGCACTTTCCAAACCTGTAATCTCTACCACCTAGAAAGACAAGGGCAGCACATGCGTGGGTCACCACTCGTTGCAGGTTCCCCTCCATTTCCTGACTTGGAAATATAGCACCATTCTTTCAGTGTCGCTGGGTCAAAATCCTGGAAATTCTCTCCCTTACAATATTGTAGGTCAACCTACAGTATACAGACTACCGCCAGGCAGAAAGCTACAGGGCTGTGGGCTGTGTGCAGAAAGATGGGATTCGAAAGGGCATTTGGGTTGGCATGGACAGTGTGGGCCGAATGGTCCCTTTCTGTGCAGTATCAATTCTACAGGAGGCTCACCCCCACCTTCTCAAGTGCAATATAGAAGTGCAACAAACTAGTTTACCTGGCAATGCCCACATCCCTAATATACTTGGGGATTGAATGACAAGAATAAGTTGTACTATCACATTGGAGGAGTGTAAGGGCAAGACTAATGAGGAGATGGCTGGCTTAAAGAAACAACAGGCTGGCTTGTGTTGGCAGTGTGTGGATCTATCACAGTGGCATCACTGGCAGGATGTCGAGCAGAGGAGTTCCCATATCACAGAGAGAAACAGCATGTTCATGTAACCAATCTCAGAGCAGGATTGCAAGCTGCTTACTTCTCTCCCTATCTAGATTGAGCAAGGTGTGTGAAATTCTGTGAGCCATAAACTGGGAAAGCGAACAAATGAGTCTGACATGCAATAACCAAAGGCTACAGGCATTTACATCTCCCATTAAATTAAGTGGTCACCATTTATAGAGATGAAATAGCCTTCAAACCTATCGTACTATTGGGTTAAAGAGATTACATGAGAAAATCACTGGATGGGAAAAAGCCTGGCCATCACGAAGAGAATTTATATTAAAAACCTGACAAAAACTCACAAGGAAATCTGTGGAGGTTGGAAAAGGCATCCATGATGTGGAGAGACAATGGCCAGAGTTACAGGACAGCTCAAATCAACACGGCCAGGAGATGATTGTCCAGTCATAATACTTACAAATCTGCGTGGAATATCACCCAGTTTCTGAACTTGTTTCATAACAGCGACTGCTGAGTCTGCCATCACTCAGTTATCACACTTTCTCACAAGGTGTCTGGTTCAAGTCCCACACTAGGGTTTGAGCCTGGCACTCCAATGTACTACTGAGGGAGTGCTGCACTGTCAGAGATGCTGTTTTATTAGATAACATTGTAAAAGTAGTACCACCTGCTGTGTGAAGGGTGGAGGGAGGGGAGTATGGGAGATCCCATAACACTTATTAGGTGTCTTTGTCAATATGTAGCACTCATTAAAAACTCCAGTCATTATCTGGGTAGCTCAGAGAGAAACCTTAGTAATCCCTAGACCATAGAGGGTTTGCTGATCGTAATGATACTTTCCATTGTTCTATTGTAGGAGGTGAGCATTACTGACTATGTGGCTTGTATTGCCCATCTCTAACACACCTTGAGAAGGTGATAGTTGTCATCTTGGGTTCAGATTACCAACCACTGGCAGCTCCTTGGGATCATAAAATCCCTACAGGGTGGAAGAAGGCCATTCAGCCCATTGAGTCCACATCAATCCTCTGAACAGCATCCTGCCCAGACCCATCTCACTCCCCTACCCCTGTAACCCTGCATTTCCCATGGCTAGTCCACCTAACCTGCATATTCCCAGACACTAGATGTAATTTTCCATTGCCGATCCACCTGACCTGCACAGCTTTGGATTGTGGGAGGAAACCAGAGCACCCAGATGAAACCCACAGAGGCACAAAGAGAATGTGCAAACTCCACACAGCCACCCAAGGCTGGAATTGAACCTGGGTCCCTGGCGCTGTGAGGCAGCAGTGCTGACCACTGAGCCACTGTGGCATACTAATTGGGGTAGCTTGTTGCCAGCAATCCTCCTTTTCATGCTGAGTCTATGAGCCTTATCAGTTGCGGAGGATGGATCACTGGTGAGTCTTAACAAGAAGAGGCATTTGTCTTAAGTAATAAGATATAGTTTATTGCTTAATAGGAATAAGTACATAGTTATAACTATAAGGAGCCAGGGATGACATGACCACTTAACCTGATGTCAGGAGACTTCATGAGTCCAGCGTCAATACAATGGACGCCATAGACTCACATACCACACTGCTATCACCTACGCTGAATCATTGGCATCTCAGTAGTTGTGATTGGGACATTGTCTGCAAGGTAATACATGGTCAAAGACCCTAGAGTTAGGGGGTGGGATGTCGGGGTGGGAGTAAGAGGAGGATGTTTTGACCACTGAGAACTGCTGACCTCCAAGAGGCCCAATTGTGGACTTAATTGAGGTGACAGAGGGACCCCTGCCCCACCTTCCACCTTTCCATCTGATCTAATGCCTCCAACACCAACATTATCACTGAGTGGGAAGAAATTGAATCCCGCCTCATGTCAGGCTGTTGTCTGATGAGTCTGTGGGACCCACACATCCAATTTTGGCTCAAGCCCCAGCTGTTATTAAAGAGAATGCTGGCGGCTCTCTACCCTCCCAGGTGTGTACACAAGGTTCCACGACACTATTCCAGCGATGCTCGCGGGCGTTATTCCCAATGTTTTGACCAAAACGTATCCCATAATCGGCATCACAGACACAAATTATTCCCTCATTGCTGTTTGTGGAAGGTTGCTGTATACAAAGTCGTTGTTCCACTTCCTATATTAGAAGGGAATAACTATTCATTCACTGCATAATATGGAGCAATGATTTAATAGTATAAGCCTAATGGATTATGACATGTTGATGTAACATTAATCACTAAAAGAGAGAGAGAAAGACACAGCAGGACTGAGATTTCTTGCAGAAGATATTCTGGGTTGATGTAAGTTTCAAGTGATTTGTTTAATGGCTGTCACAGACTTAAGTGGTAGCACATCAGAGGAGAAAGTGAAAACTGCAGGTGTTGGAGAGGACTGCAGGTGCTGGAGACCAGAGTTGAGAATGTGGTGCTGGAAAAACACAGCTGATCAGGTGGCATCTAAGGAGGCCTTCATGAGGCATGATGATGAAAGGCTCTGGCCTGAAACATCAATTCTCCTGCTCCTCAATGTTGCCTGTCCTGCTGTGTTTTTCCAGCACCACACTCCCGACTCTGATAGCACAGAGATAAAGTTCTCATAGTTGTGGCAAACTAGCTGGTACACTGTGTATAAATGCATTTCACCAAACAGCTTCCTTTTAATAAGAAAACAACAATATTTTGCGTGCATTGCATTTTGCAGTTACAAATTACATAAGGTCATCTATAGCAAAGAAAAATGATCACATTCTGCACAATCTAAACCGTCCCACTTTCATCAGTCTGTGCACAAACACATTTCATCCAGCAGGTAAAAATGATGACTGCAGATGCTGGAAATTAGATTGTGGATCAGTGGTGCTGGAAGAGCACAGCAGTTCAGGCAGCATCCTGAAATCGACGTTTCGGGCAAAAGCCCTTCATCAACATTTCATCCATTGTATGTCTGTAGTCTTATGGTCTCCAAAGTATTCAAATTTTCTGATGACATGAATGGAAGCTGTTGCTAGTTTGACTGGCACCTGTCTGTTCCTGAAGTGATATTCCTTTTGTGGAACGCATCATTCAAATAGTGAGAGTTTGATCAGAACAATGTGTTTGTCTTTCAGATTCAATGCTTCTGCTGGATAGCTGACTTCCAGAGCATGCTCAGTTATTGTTGATAGCTTCATGCTTTGAATGAAATTGCCTTCTTGTTCTGGGTGTACCCACTTTATGTCTTCAGCAGTGAATTTGCATATGTGCTTAATCTGTGATGATAAATTGGGCAGAAACCTTGTTGGACAGTACACACATTTAACAAGTCATTGCACTGTTTTAGCATTCATTGGGTCAATGCATCTTTGGTACATCCCTAACCTGGTCAGGATCCAGGTGAAGTCATTGATTGACAGTACATGGCCCTGTACTATGTAGTTGACTTCAGTCATTTTCAATTGCATTTTCTTTCTCAGCATCAGGTTCATCGGACTAGGTCTCTCTCTCTCTCTCTCTCTCTCTCTCAAGCAGTTGCACTAGATTCTGAGCATGTTCTGCAACGGTTTCTTCCATTGTGTCTCCCCACCCATGGACTAGGCTAGCAGCTCATCCTCAATAACTTCCACTCTGGGAAGCTCACTGACAATGTTGGGCTGCCTTTGTTCGAATTCTTCTGGAACAGTGGATATGCAAAATGGTATGTATCTCCCAAATAGCATGCAGTATACTGTTAGAACACTGCTGCTTTCATCCAGTTCATTTGCCAGTAACCATCCCTCACACTGAAGATTATAAAGACTCTGTTAACATGTTGTGGTGAGACTTTTTCAATAGTTGTTCAGATGTAGTGAAATCTAACCAAGCTTTATTGATGAGATGCTTGGGATTTATGTTCCCTCTCAGTTTTCCATTGTCAACATGTTGCTAATCCAGTCTATAAGATGGTCACTTCCTTGTTTTCTCTTTTCTTTTCCAATGCCCTGCCTTGTTTTCCAAGCTGGACCCTAGTGCAGCTAGAACTCTCCTCAGCTGCCTTGATCTCACATTCTCATTTGCTTCCAGATGGTCCTCACCAGGAGACATCCAAGATGCGGAACAACATTGACGTGCCTTTTAAGGATCTGCTCAGTAGTCAATGCCAGTGGCCTGTGAAAGTCTGTAAACCTCTTCTGGCATGTGTACAGTTAATAGTCCAAGCTTTAGGCTGAAATGAATGGTGTTTCTATAATGTCTTTTATCTGAAATACTTCCCATTGCATTGGGCTGTCAACTTCATTTCTCCCCATAGAATGAGTATCATTCCATCATTTGCCCATACCTTTGAGGGCTTCATTTTTGGGTCACCCATCTTGTGGCACCTTGCCCAGGTCTACAAAACTTATGATGTTGTATGAAGCACCAGTGTTACCCTGGCACTTCAATATTCACTTGTTGCTCTTCTCCTGCACACCTCATGCTAATAGTCACCAACTACTTATCACCTTTAGACCAGAAGATGCCAACCTGGTATTGTGTGGTTTATTGGAATTGTTCACAGACATTTCTCCAGCAGCCATCTTTGTAGACCCATTTTGCTTCTTTCTAGCTAAAGACTTACATGCAAAGTGATTTAGCTTGTTGCAGTTAGAGCACTGTTTTCCCCATACGAGACATGGTTTCCCTCCGTTTGTATGGAATCATCCTCAATATTCACCTCATGTTGTTTCTCAAGTCTTTTTCCCTTTTCTTCAATTATTTGTTCTCATTCAGTTTAGAATATTGCAAAATGCAAGAACTGTTTTTTGTTTGCATTAAACCATTCTACTTGATGATTAGCAACCTCTCAATGGTAGATTTCTCCTCTCTCAGCAGACATGCTCTGAAGGCAGGATCTCTGATATGTCCTTGTGGCTGAAGTTCAAATGTTGCTTGATAGCTCACCTGGAGGAACACTTTGAAACCTTTTCTATTTTAAAGGTAGTTAATAAATATAGGTCATTGGTGAATGTGCATTTCTCCACCAGATCATGCGTGTTTGAAGCCAGGATGCAACCTAATAAATTTATTTTTAGTTCGGTGATAGTTCTTTATTGTCACAGGGGATGTGGCATTACTGGCAAAACCATCATTTATTGTCCATTCATAATTACCTCTGAAATGAATAGAATGCTTGCCATTTTCAGAGGGCAGTTAAGTGTCAACCACCTTCCCATTTGTCTTGTCACATATGGGTGGCACGGTAGCTCAGTGGTTAGCATTGCTTCCTCACAGCGCCAGGGACCTGGGTTCAATTCCTGCCTTGGGCAACTGCTTGTGTGGAGTTTGCACATTCTCCCTGTGTCTGTGTGGGTTTCCTCCCACAGTCCAAAGGTGTGTAGGTTAGGCTAATTGACCATGCTAAATTGCCCATAGTGTAAGGTGGATTAGTCAGGGGCAAAGATGGGGGGGGGATTGGGTTTCTCTTTGGAGGGCCAGTTTGGTCAAAGGGCCTGTTTCCATGCTGTTGGTAATCTAATCCAATATCTAATGTAGACCGGACCAGGTAAGAGAGGCAGATTTTCTTTCTTAAAGAGTATTAGTGAACTTGATAGATTTTACAACAATTAATGATAAGTTCATTGTCAACCAAGAGTTACCTTTAATCCTTCATATATTCATTGAATTTAAATTCCACTAGATTTTGTCCCTGGGAGCATTAGTCTATACCTCTAAATTCAAGAGTGTGGTTCCTGATGTAGGTTTGCTAGCTGAGCTGGAAGTTTAGTTTTCAGATTTTTCGTCACCAGGAACATTGTCAAACTAGTGGACCTATGCCTTACCACCCACTTCACCATCAACAACCAAACCCAAAAACAAACCAATGAAGTAACCATGGTATCTCCAATATCAGGGTTCTTAGCAGAGGCAATAATGCAGAGCTGCAAACAAACAGCTCTGCCAACCTCCAACCCAACGTTGGGTCCACTTTTGTCATCACTAAATGAAACAAATTAGAGAAAACCTTCAAGACTATCAATTATACCCTAACTGGCATAAAATTCACTAAAGAGGAGGAAAACAACAACAAAATGCCATTCTTAGATGTCACAGTAGAGCGAACAGCCATTGGGGAACTTCAAACCAGCGTCTACAGGAAAACAACACATACTGACCAAATATTGAACTACAGAAGCGTCATTCCAGCATTCACAAATGAAGCTGCATCAGAACATTATTCCAGTGAGCCACCATACACTGCAGCACAGAGAAAGTACGCAGAGCAGAGGAAAATTACCTATATTGTGTATTCAAAAAGAATGGGTACCCAACTAACACAGTCCGCTGATTTCTCAGCAACAAACCCAAACGAGCAGACAAAATATGTCCAGAAGTCCTAGCCACACGTCCCTACATCAAAGACACCAAAGACTGCCAGACTACTCAGATCCTTTGGCATCATGGTAGACCACAAACCCACCAGCACACTAAAACAGCAGCTAATGAACTTGAAAGACCCTATACAAGATAACAAGCAAAACTAATGTCATTTACAAAATACCTTGCAAGAACTGTAACAAACATTACATTGGACAAACAGGCAAAAAACTAGACATGACCTCAAAAAGACATGACCCACTCTCACTTGTATTCTTAAATACAGATTAGGAAGGACACCATTTTGACTGGGACAACACATCCATCCTAGGACAAGCCAAACAGAGACACGCACAAGAATTCCTAGAAGCATGGCATTCCAACCAGAACTCTATCAACAAACACATTGACTTGGATCTCATTTACCACCCTCTGGGAAAAAGAACAGGAAATGACATCACCATAGGAAATTATGTCAACACAGGAAATGACATCACCAACCCATGGAAATCCAAACGTATAAATAGAAAGCGGGCTGCACCACCAGTGCTTCATCCGGAGACTCACTGAACGTATTGCCGAGTATGGTGATGAAACGTCTGAAAATGAACCTTCCAGCTCAGTGAGCAAACTTGCATCCAGAACCTCAACCTGAGCTACAAATGTTCTCAAACAAAACCTCAAGAGTGTGGTACTGGAAAACCACAGCAGGTCAGGCAGCATCTAAGCAACAGGAGAATCAATGTATCAGGCAAAAGTCCTTCATCAGGAAAACATTAGCCAATACCTCCAAACTAAGTTCAATGAGACGAGGATTACACTAAAATCTCTCCAAATGGCAGTAGGGAAGCTACAAGGAGTATGGGACTATTGACTGAGGGCAGTCTCGCATCCCCCTGATGTGTGCTATCTTTGAGGAAAGATTTTGTGGCATTTTTATTAACACATGGCTCATGTTTTACCAAGATAGCATCAGGGAGTTGAGCTATTGAGCAGAGATAAACTCAGTTTCAGCATTCTGAAGATGTCAGCTGAAATTAACACATCATGAAATCCCTCTACTTCTGTTCTTGGTTGTTGCTACAGATTCTCCATGGAGCTGCACCATCAGAGATGCTTTTTTCAGGTGTTCATGTTAATCTAAGATGTTGCCTGCCCTTTTAATAGGATGCAAAAAATCCCAACGTGGCTCTTGTCAAATAAGAGAAATGGCATTCTCCCTGGTGCCTTGACTAGTATTTACCCCTCAACTCACATCAGTAACACAGGTCATGTGGGCATTGTCGCTTTGCTGTGTGTGGGAGTATGCTGTGCATAAACTGTTGTCTAAATTTCCTACACTTCAACACTTTGAAAGGGCTGCCTGTAAAAACACTGTATCAATGCAAGTCTTCACTGTGGCTTTGTAAAAGGCCAAGAACAATTAAACTGCTGACCAAAGAGTTGAGTCACCCAGTTCAGTAAGGTACATGCTTAGTCTTTGGACTCTGCCTATAGACATCACATGTTAGCTCAGTGTTGAAATTACCCAGAGAATCCTTGAACCAGGATTCACGAAACATCGATTAGTATTGCCAATACTCATCACTATCTATTACCAGTCGCTTAAAAGTGATTGAACATTGATTAAAACCAGGGCCTAGCTCATCGATGATGCTTTTCATGGTTAAATAGCTCGTTGATAGCTTGCTATTGATGTCATTCAACTATTCAAGTAACAGAGCTCTTACAAGGTTTGACTGGCAGATGTGTTTCTGGTGATGGTCTACAACTGGGGGACTCGGTCTCTAAATAAGAGATAGGTCATTCAGGACTGAGATGAAGAAGAATTTCTTCACTCAAAGGTTGATGAATCTTTGGATTGCTGGCTGTGGAGATTCAATCCTTGAGTATATTCAAAACAAAGTGTCAATACGTTTCTCCATACTCAAAGTGGAGCATGGATGGTGCAGAAAGATGGCATTGAGGGAGAAAAATGTGATCCCATTGAATTCAATTGTGGTCCCATTGAATGGCAGACCAGGTTCAAGGGGCTGAATGGCCTACTCTTGTAATAATTTTCTATGTTCCTATATTTTGGCTCACAAATGAAGAATGGCCATGTGGCAGGAGGAAAAAGGGTCAAAACAATCACCAAACTGCAAAAGACAGCTCAAAGGTAGGAGTTGGTATCAAAGGATCAGAGGATATCTGACTGCCATTCCCACCTCTTGTGGTGCCTGACTTGCTGTGTGCTTCCAGCCTCTTGCTTGTCGATTTTTGGATTCCCGTATCTGCAGCTTGTTTTTGTCTCAAACTGCCATTCCCACCTAGCAAGACCCACTGGGGGTCTGTGGCCTCATTGAATTCACCTGTAACTGTTTTAAGTGGTACAAGCCACACTTGCCAGCATTTTAATATACACCTTCACCATATCCAGTCAGCACAGTGAGGAGTGGCCTTTATTAAGATGAAGTCTTCTGCTCTATTTGAATTTTTTTTTCAAAATTCACATCGCCTTAGCTTTGATGGTGCATGTTTGGAATTTGACACTACTCCATTTATGTTGTGCCAGTGTTATTAAACAGTGGAATATTCTTCAAGCGATGAAAGCTCATTCTGTAGTTGTCTTCATCAAAGTGAGAGCTGAGAGAATTGAGTAATTGTATTTATTGTTATCTTCCATGCAGTGACGTCATTGAGTGCCCTAGCAATAGGCACAACTCACGATATTATCTTGACAACATTGTGGAGTCACACCCTTGAAACAGCAGTGCCTCCTGCCACACAAATATCTCCCTATATCACGGCGAGTTAGTTTCTGAGATGCTTGATTATTGAGAAATTCTGCTGCCTGTTTGTCACTGGGGGCCCTCACAACTTGCATGGCATGTCCTAATTTATTTAATTACACCACACAGACAGGAAAAACATTGACTGTAAAGCAAAACCAGATCACAGTCGAGTGGTTTGTGAATCATCCTAACAAAGTTGGAAGTGTTCTTCCATCCCTTAAATACTGTGTTGGCATCCTAGCCAATATTTATCTTTTAACCAACACCACCATTATCTGAATATTTATCTCATTTAGTGTGTGGGGGGGGTTATTGTATAAACTACATTGAAGTAAAGACTAAACATCAACATTTTGTTCCTATTTTTTCATTCTCCTCTCTGCTGACACCGTGTGTGGTATCAGTTATGTTCTACAATTACTTTTCTGGAAGATTCAATCAATTTTCCAATATTTCTGTATAAAAGGAGAATATTCAGCCCACTATCCCTGTGCTTGGCTCTCTGAAAGATCACATGATCTTTGTCCCACAGTCCTACTTCTTGCTGGGTAACTAACTCTGGGTTCCTTATCTTCACATATGTGTCCAACACCCTCTTAAAATTAGTTAGCAAAGCAATTTCCACTACCTTTGTCAGGTAGTGTTTCAAATCCTAGGAAACAGTGAGGACTGCAGATACTGGAGATCAGAATCGAAGGGTGTGGTGTTGGAAAACACAACTGGTCAGGCAACATCCAAGGACCAGGAGAATTAAACATTTTGAGCGTAAGCATATTCCTGATGAAGAGTTTATGTTCCTTGGATGCTGCCTGGCCAGCTGTGCTTTTCCAGCACCACACTCTTCAACAGTATTCCAGATCCTGACAATTCTCTGAGTAGAAAACAATTTTCCTCATCCCGTCCTTGACTTATTAATTCAACCACATCCATTTCATCAAAACTTACCATCTTCAGAGCATCTATTAGGTCACCTCTGGACTTCTTTAGTTCTAAGGGGAATAGTCCCAACTTTACCAACCTCTCCCCAGAAGTGAAGCCCCTGATCCATGGTCAACCTTTTCCATAACATTTCTAAAGTTTTTATAGCTTTTTTGATGTGCAGTGCCTAGACAAGCCCACAGGACTCCAATGAATTATAAAGCTTACCGTGATCACTTTGCTTTTAATTTTATTTTGAACCTTTATTTTGAACCATCTCCTCAACTTACGGTGTAATTTTTTTAAGGATTTGTGGAAGTGGAATCTTCTTTTTGGAAATTGTGCCATCTACAATACACTGTCTTTCCACTGTTTCTGAATTTTGAACTGTGAGATTCACTGATGGGTAACACAAAATTTCTTTCAGCTGAATATTGGGAAAACTGCAGCCATTATCCTCAGTCCCAGCCAGAAACTCTGTTTACTAACCACACCCAACTCCCTGACAACTGTCTAAAGAAGGAGGTTGATCACACTGGAATCATATTTGATCTTGAGACATTCAGAGGTCTCAGAGGACCAATGGGACTGGGTGGGTCACTCTTCAGAGGGTCAGTGGGGACTTGCTGGGCCAAAGGACCCGTTTCCATACTATAGGGAATCTAATCTAATCATATATCCAATCACATATGCATGCCATCACTAAGCCCACCTCTGTGACACTACACGATTCTGCCTTTGCCTCAGCTTTTCTGTTGTTGAAATCCTCATTTGTGCCTTTATTAATTTAATTGTTAACATCTCAATGTGCTCCTAGCTGGTATCTTATCTTCTGCCCTCCATAAATTTGAGTTGATCCAAGATTCTGCTGTCTGAATCCTAATTCGGACAAAGTCTCATTAACCTTGAGTTTACTGGCCATGAGTCTTGAGTCTCATCCTTGATTTCAGAGAACTGAAGAGTACTCAACACTTTTAAGGCCACACCAGGAAAGAGTCAACATCTTAGGGTGAGGCAGTCAGCCATAAGTCTGAAGGCAATGCTCAGCACCTTCAGTTGAGACTGTCCCCAAGAATGCTTTTGTCCAGATAGACCTCAAAATTATAATAGCAGAGTAAACATTGGTCAAACGTGGTCATGAAGTTGCAGTATTGTCCATCCATTAGCTTATTCCTGACTCTCAGTCCTGTTTGATTGATTTTTCTCCTATTGATGTGAAGCCTTATTCATGTCTGAATGAACATTTAATCGACAAGACACCAGTGCTCGATTTAGTTCAACTCCAGCCTCTCTGGGAAGAAATAATGAATCCATAGATGACTGAATTGGCATTAATATTTCACCAACTGAGGGAAGTTACAAAACATCCAGGGTGTGTGATCACAGCATCAATACAGGTAGGGGAGCCATTCCCAACTGACTAGAGGCAAATAGCTTGATTGCAATTCCTCTCTCTTTAGATTAGATTACTTACAGTGTGAAAACAGGCCCTTCGGCCCAACAAGTCCACACCGACCTGCCGAAGCGCAACCCACCCATAGCCCCACACTTGCCCCTTACCTAACACTACGGGCAATTTAGTGTGGCCAATTCACCTGACCCACACATTCTTTGGACTGTGGGAGGAAACCCGCGCAGACACGGGGAGAACGCGCAAACTCCATACAGTCAGTCGCCTGAGGCGGGAATTGAACCCGGGTCTCCAGCGCTGTGAGGCAGCAGTGCTAACCACTGTGCCACCGTGCCGCCCACAAATTATTGTCAGATTTCTCATAGTAGGAAAAGTAAGAGCAGAAGTCAGCAAATGAGAGATCAGGGTGGCCGTGTTTGAAGTTTAGGTGGAGAGACAAAGATGCGATTTGAAGAAGCTGACTGCAGTGTAAAGACTTAATGTTCAATATACAGATGTGCAGTATGGGTCCTCAGTGATGTAAGAGATCACATGACAACAGGCTCTGGAGACAGATCGTTCTATGTTCAGCCTCATGCTAGGCCTCATCCTGCAAGTAGTTGGAAGAACATTTAACAGAAGGTAAAGTTACCAACAGCCTACCTTCCTGTTGGTTCCTGAGCAGACTTGACCAGGTGGATGGTGAAAGAATGTTTCCTCTTTTGGAAGAATGTAGAACTGGGGGTCAGAGTTCAAAAATGACGGGCAGCCCTTTGACAGAGAGGATAAACCATTATTTTCTCTTAGAGGGGTGTGAGTCTATGGAATTCACGTCCTCAAAAGGTAGAGGTGGAGGGGTTCTTGATAACTGATGAAAGATTATTGGGGACATGTAGGAATGTAGAATTGAGTTCAAGTCAAGTCAGCCGTGATCTTATTGAATAACAGAGTGGGATCAAAGGGCTGGGTGGCCTGCTCTTGTTGTTTTTTGTATGTTCATATCCTGACCAAGATCACAATCTTCCCTGCTTTCCACTACATGGACAGCAGACTGATCATCTCAGGTATTAGCACAAACAGATGTAGAAGAGTCAGGAACCAATCAATGCAGTTTAAAGTGACAGGCAAATGAACCAGAAGCATAATGAGGAATTATTTTTACACGACACATTATAATTAAGGCCCACTGTCAACCACCAAGACCTATATCTGAGGTATCATGCAGGATTCGCTGCATTGTCCCCTCTCCCAACCATGCATCATACACAAGTGAGGTGAAATCTTTGAGGAGCTGTTACTCGAATCACAGGGTGCTTCTGTCCTGCAAAGGCTACTGATAGGTTCATTCGTGAGCCTGTAGCAGCAAATGGGAGAGTACACTGGTCTGTGATTGGACAAGCAGCCAGGGAGGTAAATGGCTGCAGTGAGGGGGTCATTGAGATTGTTGATAAATTAAATTCAAATCGGATTAATATTTCAGATGTAATGAGTAGGTTTGTAACTGCATGATTAAGCTTTATGTAAATTTGATGTGATTTGATTTATTATTGTCACATGTACTGAGATGCAGTGAAAAGCATTGTATTGTGGGTGAACCAGACAAATCCTACCATACATATGGACTTTAGGGTATTCGAACTGAATGCAGAATAAAGTGCTACAGCTACAGAGAAGATACAGGGACAGATCACCCCCATCAAACGTGATTGCAATTTATTAGAACTGTCCTCATTTGTCAGTAGAAGCTATGTTTAGGATTTTTTTTTGTGGAATTATCTGTCAGTTATTTTGAAAGGAAAACTTCTTACTAACTTATGCCCCATGCCTTCTGCCAATTTAAATTCTGTGGTGTTGAGTAAATTGGAGCTTCCATTGTATGTTGTGGCTTTTAGTTTAATGGAGGGTTGATCATTAAGGATATTAACCAAATTCTTCGAATTCAGCTTTGGTGTGAGTTCACCGGTCAACTTAAATACAGGAATTGTCATTATGACTTGACTGCATTGTCTAATAGAGTCATAGAGATGTACAGCACAGAAACAGACCATTTGGCCCGACTTGTCCATGTCAACCAGATAGCCCAACCTAATCTTGTCTCACTTGCCAGCATCCGGCCCATATCCCTCTAAACCCATTCTATTCACATACCCATCCAGAAGACTTTTAAATGTTGCAATTGTACTAGACTCCAACACTTCTTCTGGCAGCTCATTCCATACACACACTACCCTCTGCATGAAAAAGTTGCCCCTTAGGTCTCTTTTATATCTTTCCCCTCTCACCCTAAATCTATTCCCTCTAGTTCTGGACTCCCCCACCCCAGGGAAAAGACTTTGTCTATTTATCCTATACATGCCCATCATGATTTTATAAACCTCTATAAGGTTGCCCCTCAGCCTCCGACGCTCCAGGGAAAACAGTCCTAGTCTGTTCAGCCTCTCCCTATAGCTCAAATCCTTCAACCCTGGCAACATTCTTGTAAATCTTTTCTGAACCCTTTCAAGTTTCATAACATCTTTCCGATGGTGCTGCACAATTTGATTTTCTAGGACAAAAAATGCATTAACCAAAGTTATGGAAGGTTAAAAGGAGGTTGGAGGGGGGTTGGAGGAACACTGGGTTTGTGTAAGGGACTGGAAAGAACCAGGGCTCATGATTTGTCACTCTAGGTCTGGTTGTAATGATCTGCAATGCACTGCCCACAAGGTTGGAGGAAGCAGATACAATAGCAGCCCGGGCTGAGAGGTTGCCATGCCAGGCCGAGATGTCAGTATGCCAGGCTGAGAGAGACCACCACCCCGGGCTGAGAGACCACCATGCCAGAACGAAAGAGATACTGCTATGCTGGGTCCAAGCTTAGGCCAAGAATCTGAATCCATGCAGAGGCCGGGAACTCAGGGCTTCGTTGAGATGAAAGAAGGAAAGTGTGCACCAAAGAGACAAAAAAAGAAAAGAAACGGAGAAAGCAGACATGCTCTGGCTGAGGAGTCCTACTCTAGCGCCACCTTGGAAATAAGTGACAGGGTTATGGAAAAAGGAGTAAAAAGAATGGGATGATTTCAAGAGCTATCAGGCAAGATGGACTGAAAGACCTCCTGGTGCTGTACCGTGCTGTGATTCTGTAGTAGATTTATCATAATTCTAAGATTAGATCATAAGATTGGCAATCTTCAATGAGTCAGTGTTATTTGATCAGACTAATTGCCTTTGATTGAGACATACTCTGTCTCCCCACCAACCATAACTGAGATGCTGCCCGTACAATTAGGGATGTTGGTCAGCCTGTATGGTGACAGGTTCACGTGTACCACGGTTAATGCCAACAGCAGCAGGCCAAGCTCCTTAAGTAGGCCCTAATTGGTCACCTACGGTCTGGAAATGATAACAGATCAACAAGCTTGACCACGGAATCCCTTTCTTGAATTTAATTCCAGTGGAGACAAGATAACAGTGGGATTTCAAATTAACATCACCCCACCAAACATAGTGCTCACTGTGCCTCCAAGCTTTCCATTTCTAGGAATAGACGACGATTCTGCTAACATCATCAGGCCAGTAAGATTGTACATTTCCTACAGGATGGGAAAATTCTTGCGTGATTATTTCATGTTTTGATTATTTTACAGAAAGCAGAATAAATATTGAAACAGGGGATTAAGGGAGAAAATAAAATTGAACAAACAACATTAAAAATAAAATTAATTTCAGTTTTTAAAAAGTAATCCTGTTTTAAAGATTGACTGTGAAGGAATAAGAGTTCATTTTTATTAAAATGATTTTCCAAGGTCATAGAGGTTGTTCATCACTAATTGTCACCAAATGCAAATCAATTACTCTTTTACGCCTGATCAAACAAGGCTGTATACTTAAAAACCGAAAGAACTGCAGATGCTGTTAAATAAGAAACAAAAACAGAAATTCCTGGAAAAGCTTAGCAGATCTGACACCATCTTTGGAAAGAAATCAGAGTTAACACTTCAGGTCTGGTGACCCTTTCTCGGGTGGTATATCTTTCTTGATTTAAAAGTGAGAATAGCAGATAAAGAGTCGAAATTCAAACCAAATCACTGATGCTGTGTGCATTGCGTTTGTGAAGATGATATTACACTCTGTGGAGAAGGAGGCTGGAGAATCACTGACAACAGATTCTAGATTGTTTTGTTTAACTTTGTGTCCTAGCACCAGAAGTCGCTGTCACAATTAATACAGTGATAGCAATGAACTGACACAGATTTACTGCATTATTGCAGCAAAATTCAGGATATTGTGATATGTTTTAGTTTAAAGCAGTGGACACATTAATATTAACACATGAATTAGGAGCAGAGGCATGCCATTCACCCCTTTGAGTTTTCTGTTATTTGATTAGATCGTGATTCGTCAGATTGTTGCCTCTAATCCATTTTCATTGACACTTTAGACCCTTTGTCTCCCTCGTTAGCTAAGAATCTATTTACCTCTGTCTTAAAAAATTCAATAGCTCCATCTCCACCACTCTCTGGGGAAAGAGAGTTCACCAGACTTACGATAGTCTGAGAGAAAATAAATTCTCTTCATCTTTACCTTTAATAAGAATCTCCTTATTTTAAACTGTGACCCCTAGTCCTAGTCTCTCCCATATGGGAAACATCCCTTCAGCATCTATCCTGTTAACTTCCTTCAGGACCTCATATGTTTCAATAAGATCACCTTTCATTCTTCTTCACTCCAGAGGATACAGGCCCAAGCCTGCCTAACCTTTGCTCATAAGATAACGTGCTTATCATAGGAATTGGGAAAATGCACCTTCACCGAACTGCTTCTAAGGCAATTATGTTCTCTATTAAATAAGGAAACCAAAACTGTACACACTATTCCAGATGTATTCTCACCAATTCCCCGTGTAACAAAATAACTCTACTTTTTCCTTGCACTTGTCTTCCTTACTGAATTTCTTCTGGGAGCACAAAGCTTTGTGTAACATTTCTGTGTGTTAGTGTACTACAACAGCTGACCCCCTTATATACGTCTTAGTACACAACCTGGAGGAGATTGAGAAACACCAGAATAGAAAGAGAAGCATAGTTAGCTTCATAATGATGATGAATGAATCTGAAGAAAGATTATTTAATCCTGAAAGAGTCACAAGACAGACAATCTGCAGCCATTGTTAGAGGTGTCTGGAAATGACTTCAAGAAAACTACAAAATTCAACAGCCATGCATTACATCCCTGGAGAGGGTTCTGAAGGAAGGGGGTCCCAAAGGTTGTTAGTGCAGATCTTTAAAAGAGAGGTCCTGCAGATAGATGGTGCAGGGTCTGTAACAGAGAGGTCCTGCAGATAGATAGTACAGGGTCTGTAACAGAGAAATCCTGTGGTTAGATAGTGCAGACTGTGTAACAGAGAGGTCCTGCAGATAGATAGTACAGGGTCTGTAACAGAGAGATCCTGCAGATAGGTAGTGCAGGGTCTGTAACAAAGAGGTCCTGTGGATAGATAATGCAGGGTCTGTAACAGAGAGATCCTGTGGATAGATAGTGCAGGGTCTGTAACAGAGAAATCCTGTGGTTAGATAGTACAGGGTCTGTAACAGAGAGATCCTGCAGATAGATAGTGCAGGGTCTGTAACAGAGAAATCCTGTGGTTAGATAGTACAGGGTCTGTAACAGAGAGATTCTGCAGATAGATAGTACAGGGTCTGTAACAGAGAGGTCCTGTGGATAGATAGTGCAGGGTCTGTAACAGAGAAATCCTGTGGTTAGATAGTACAGGGTCTGTAACAGAGAGATCCTGCAGATAGATAGTGCAGGGTCTATAACAAAGAGGTCCTGTGGATAGATAGTGCAGACTGTGTAACAGAGAGGTCCTGCAGATATATAGTGCAGACTGTGTAACAGAGAGGTCCTGCAGATAGATAGTGCAGGGTCTGTAACAGAGAGGTCTTGCGGATAGATAGTGCAGACTGTGTAACAGAGAGGTCCTGCAGATAAATAGAGTCATAGAGATGTACAGCATGGAAACACATCCTTTGGTCCAACCCATCCATGCCGACCAGATATCCCAAACCAATCTAGTCCCACCTGCCAGCACCCGGCCCATATCCCTCCAAACCCTTCCTATTCATTTACTTCATATTCAACATCCAAATGCTTCTTAAATGTTGCAATTGTACCAGCCTCCACCACATCCTCTGGCAGCTCATTCCATACATGTTCCATCCTCTGCATGTGAAAAGTGAGGTCTGCAGATGCTGGAGATCAGAGCTGAAAATGTGTTGCTGGTTAAAGCGCAGCAGGTCAGGCAGCGTCCAAGGAAGAGGAAATTCGACGTTTCGGGCACAAGCCTGATGAGGGGCTTGTACCTGAAACGTCAAATTTTCTATTCCTTGGATGCTGCCTGACCTGCTGCGCTTTAACCAGCAACACATTTTCAGCCCATTCTCTGCATGAAAAAGTTGCCCCTTAGGGCTCTTTTATATCTTTCCCTTCTCACCCTAAACCTATGCCCTCTAGTTCTGGACTCCCTGACCCCAGGGAAAAGACTTTGCCTATTTACCTTATCCATGCCCCCCATAATTTTGTAAACCTCTATAAGGTCACCCCTCAGCCTCCGACGCTCCAGGGAAAATAACCCCAGCCTGTTCAGCCTCTCCCTATAACTCAGACCCTCCAACCCTGGCAACATCCTTGTAAATCTTTTTCTGAACCCTTTCAAGTTTCACAACATCTTTCCAATAGGAAGGAGACCGGAATTGCACGCAATATTCCAACAGCGGCCTAACCAATGTCCTGTACAGCCGCAACATGACCTCCCAACTCCTGTACTCAATACTCTGACCAATAAAGGAAAGCATACCAAACACCTTCTTCACTATCCTGTCTACCTACGACTCCACTTTCAATGAGTTATGAACCTGATAGGAAGGAGACCGGAATTGCACACAGTATTCCAACAGTGGCCTAACCAATGTCCTGTACAGCCGCAACATAGTGCAGACTGTGTAACAGAGAGGTTCTGCAGGTAGGTAGTGCAGACTGTGTAAAAGACAGGTCCTGCAGGTAGATAGTGCAGACTGCCTAAAAGACAGGTCCTGCAGATAGACAGTGCAGACTGTGTAACAGAGAGTACCTCCAGATAAATAGTGCAGACTCTGTAAAAGAGAGGTCCTACAGATAGATAGGTGCCGACCGTTTGGTAGAGAGCTCCTGCAGACAGGTAGGTGCAGACTGTGTGGTTGAGAGCTCCTGCAGGTAGATAGTGCAGACCGTGTGGTAGAGAGCTCCTGCAGATAGATAGGTGCAGACCATGTGGTAGAGAGCTCCTGCAGATAGATAGGTGCAGACCGTGTGGTAGAGAGCTCCTGAAGATAGATAGATGCAGACTGTGTTGCAGAGTGAATCTGTGCTGTTCTGGATGACAATTAAATTATATGTGGAAATCTCAGCCACAGTTATTTATTAGTGTCTCGAAAGCAAATTCAGCACCTACTTTGAAAATGAAAAGAATGTGACTGGTGTGTACAAAGAGCTAAGGGATTGCGATTAATTGGATCACATTTTAAAGAGCTGGCAAACGGACTGGGCCCAATGGCCACCTTCTGTGCTGCAGGATTTACTGATTAATCATGAAACTCAGACACAAGACTCCGGTAAATACAAATCAGCAAACCCCTCGCTCTTTTAAGTGCAAAGATACCACTTGCGTGGGGATAGAAACAATGTAGCAGATCATTATTAGTCAACAGACACACACTTGTATAATTTATTTTAAATCCTAAGTGCTGAGGGTAATTATCAACAGTTCATAACTGCTGAAATGCTCTTTATTTTAGAAATATATCAATGTTGTTTTTTAATTTCCATATGTGCTGACTCATTAGTACTGTAAACATAATAAATAAGCTTACAATTCATCGTACTAAGGAAGTAGAGAGTGTGGGTATTGCCTCTATTGCAAGGTAGTTAAGTCAGTGATACAATGCAGTTAATATTACAGAGTTAAATAAGTCAGTAACCAAACTGCTCCAGTTTTTACTGATGTATGTTTAGGATATTGATGTTTCACTTTGTGCTTATGGAATATTCAGAGCAATGGAGACTTTCTTCCTGAGGGATCTGTGTCCCCGGGAGCATTAATTTCCTTCTGGATGGGCTTTGAGATCATTGCTGTGAATCTTCCCAATGCTGGTAAATACACCTCCTTTGTAACGTACCACCGAGGATCAGCCTTGCTTCAAATGAATGCTGGTGTGAACATGCTATGTACTTTTATAGTCGTATCTATAGGTTGTCCTGCTCGTAATAGACTTCAATCTGCACCAATGTCTCTTCACAGATTCCATTGACCATATGGCTTTGGGTTCTCCACTACCCTCTTTGATGTTTCTCTATCCAGTCCTTATGTAAGAGCAAATTTTCCCCACCTTCTGCATGTATGCCTTATCAATTCTTTATTATCATTCCAAGATACATTATACCATTATAGTCTTATAATTCCTCCAGCATGGAAACAGGCCATTCAGCCCATACTGACCCTTCAAAGGTTATCCCACCCGGATCTTTCCCTGTCCCTATCCCTGCATTTCTCATGGCTAATACACCTAACCTGCACATCTTTGGACAGTGACAGGAACCTAGAGCACCCGGTGGAAACCCACACAGACATGGGGAGAATGTGCAAACTCCATACAGACAGTCACCCAAGGTTGGAGTTGAACCTGGGTCCCTGGCACTATGAGGCAGCAGTGCTAACCACTGAGCTACAGTACTGCCCACATGGTGTGGCTCTCTCGTCCAGTATTTCCATTCTGCTTTTCAGGTTGTTTTCCCTGGAGTGTCAGAGGCTGAGGGATGACCTTATCGACGTTTACAAAAATGATGAGGGGCATGGATAGGGTGAATAGCCAAGGTCTTTTCCACAGCTTTTGGGGATTTTGAAACTAGAGGGCATAGGTTTAGGATGAGAGGGGAAAGTCTTAAAAGGAAGCTAAGTGGCAAATTTTTCCTTGCAGAAGGTAGTGCATTTATGGAATGAGCTGCCAGAGGAAGTGGTGGAGACTGGTACAACTACAATATTTGTAAGGCATCTGGATGGGTGTATGAATAGGAAGAGTTTAGAGGAATATGGGCCAAGTGATGGTAACTGTGACTAGATTAATTTAGGATATTTGGTCAGCATGGGTGAGTTGGACTAAAGGGTCTGTTCTGTGCTGTACATCTCAGTTCTGAAGAAAGGTTACACCCGAAACATTGAGTTCTCCACCTCCTGATGCTGTCTGGCTTCCTGTGTTCTTCCAGCCTCCTGCCTGTCTACTTTGTACATCTCTATGACTCTATGACTCTATGACTAATACTTGATTGCAAGTCTCTGCTGATGTCAGAGTTGCTGACATTACCATCATTAACACATTCATTACATAACATATTACAAGCATATCCAACAGCAGGAATGATCCATGGATGCAAAAGTACCTCCTTCTACTGAAACCCTAACCCTGTCTGAGTAATATTGCATTTGTTTGTGTTCTGACCTTCAAAGCCTCTCTGAATGAGATGGTGAATGATGAATTAAGAGCAGCATGTCTTGTATCATGACCAATATTGTCAGGGAACGATGTTGGAGCTCACTGGATCATGGCATGTGGGAAAATGCAGAAAATAACAAAGGGCAATGAGGTTCCCCTAGACAGTAATGGGATGGTGTTCAGAGAATGTGTTTTGTTGGAGCTGATTGATCAGGATATACTGGTCTGTACAATGCAGGGAACTCTGCTTCTCTCCTCCAAGTTCAACAACAGTGCATTAATGTCCAGCTGACTGAGCAAGTGGATAATGGTTCACCATTGCATCCAAGGTAGGGACCCCTCCATGAGTATGAGACCCTCAGGGCTGCTGTGCCTGGAGTCAGTGCAGAACTATGTGACCTCTGGTGAGGATGTTCCTAAATGTGCCATAACACAAAGCAACGAATGTTGATCATTTCCACCCTCTCCTTCCTTTCTAATCAGTTGTAAAAAATCGAACATCATTTCACACACTCACTCTATCAGAGACACAGGAGGTGCAGTCTAAAATAACATTGGCGAGGCATTCATTTGAGATTGTTTCAATGAGTAGGAGGCTAGGGATCGTTTTAACAGGGAAGACGTGAGCCACACTTTATCAGTTTTGTTTTTGCAATCAGATAAGAAGGTGTGTGGTTTAAATACAAACGGGACACTTCATATCAGCATGGGCTGTGAAGAAACGAGCCATTGGTTTTACACAGATCTGGACTTCAGCCTATGTGGGCGGCATGGTGGCACAGTGGTTAGCACTGCTGTCTCACAGCGCCTGAGACCCAGGTTCAATTCCTGACTCAGGTGACTGACTGTGTGGAGTTTGCACGTTCTCCCCGTGTCTGCGTGGGTTTCCTCCGGGTGCTCTGGTTTCCTCCCATAGTCCAAAGATGTGCGGGTCAGGTGAATTGGCCATGATAAATTGCCCGTAGTGTTAGGTAAGGGGGAAATGTAGAGGTATGGGTGGGTCGCGCTTCGGCGGGTCGCGCTTCGGCGGGTCAGTGTGGACTTGTTGGGCCGAAGGGCCTGTTTCCACACTGTAAGTAATCAAATCTAAAAATAAATGGCCCTACTACCACTGGAGGGAGCCAGTTTTGAGAAAAAAAATCACTTACCGTGGATTCTGAGGAGAGAGGTGTCATCTCTTTTAACATCAATATAGTGTATTCCTTTCAGAAACTGTGAGACTGGGTTAGGGATGGACTTCAAAATTGTTCTTAGCCCACAACTGACACCCAAGATTTGACGTATTCGAAGGTTGCTTGCGTTGGAAAGCAGATGCTAGAAATCTGAAAGAAAAGAGATAAAGAGGGTAGGATGGTGGATCAGTGGTTAGACTGCTGACTCACATCACCAGAGACCTGATTCCATCCCAACCTCGTGTCACTGGCTGTGTGTAGTTTGCACATTCTCCCTGTGTCTGCATGGGTTTCCTCCAGACGTTCTGATTTCCTCCCACAGCCCAAAGATGTGCACGTTGGCTGGATTGGCCATGCTAAACAGTGTCCAGGAATGTGCGTGCTGGGTCGGTTAGTTGTGATAAGTGTGGGGATAGGGTGAGAGGCTGAGTCTGGGTGGGGTGCTCTTCAGAGGTCGGTGTAGATTTGATGAGCTGAATGGCCTCTTTCGGCATTGTAGGAAATTCTATGAAAACACTGGAGTGGTCAGTAGCTAAGGCAACATCTCAGAGAAAGCCATGGTATCAAAGAGCTCAAACTCAAGATTAGAAAACACAAGGATGTGACAATAGTGTTAGGTGAACTAGATTGAAAAGAGACTCAAAGGAACCTAAATACCAGCATAGACAGCTTGGGGCCAAATGGCCTCTTTTTGTGCTGTAAACTTTGTGCAATATTGAAAGCCAGCCAACTGTTAGTGTTGCTGTCGGAGAAATTTGCCCAATAGGTTAGAGATCACAAAACACAGCTCGAAGTGAAATTGACAAACAGTTTATTCCAAGCGATATTACTGGAGGAGAAAACAGACCAGCTGACCCAGAACTGACAGTCTGCACAAGATCAGATTTCTCCTCCTAGAGCTGAGGATGAGACCAGTGTTTTGGTAATGCTGCACAATGACACTGATTAAGAAATGGGAAACTGCAATGTTTCTCGAAATGGAGTGATTTAGTTGCAAGGATGCTGATTGGAAAACAGTTTATCAAATGAATGTCCTATTCCTTCACACAATGTAGCATCCTGACAGTAATATAGTTCCATCCATCTTCACAGGTAGGTGTTAAAGTCTTTTTTGAAGTGGTGAGGTGCTTCCATTGTCCTGTGGTGCCTGTCTGTCTGTCCTGCCCTTTGTGTGGCTTTGGTATTGCTGGGTTGTGAAACTGCCCTTAGGGCTTTGAGATCTCTGTCATGTCCATGGGACCCTTAAAGCGTATTCCATTGTCTGCGTGCTGCCTGACCCAGTTTGTGAGCTGCTTGGGGAATTCTGGGTGCCCTGGTACAATTTGGCCAATTTGCTTTTGTGGGCCTATCGTGGGTTAGCAAATCTTTTCCCACAGTTGCTTATTGGCTGATTTGTCCAGGATGAAGTTTGTAAGCTGGAAGGTTTGGAAAGGGTCATTTCCAGAGCCACAGAGGTAAGGCAATCCCTAAACAGTTCTCTGTTTAAATGAGTTGACTAGATCATGGTCATTGGTGATGAGCATCCAAAACGGTTTAGATTAGATTAGATTAGACTTACAGTGTGGAAACAGGCCCTTTGGCCCAACAAGTCCACACCGACCCGCCGAAGCGCAACCCACCCATACCCCTATATTTACCCCTTACCTAACACTACGGGCAATTTAGCACGGCCAATTCACCTGACCCGCACATCTTTGGACTGTGGGAGGAAACCAGAGCACCCAGAGGAAACCCACGCAGACAATGTGCAAACTCCACACAGTCAGTCGCCTGAGTCGGGAATTGAACCCGGGTCTCAGGTGCTGTGAGGCAGCAGTGCTAACCACTGTGCCACTGTGCCGCCCGACCACTGTGCCACTGTGCCACTGTGTTCTGGGTGCGTAAGCAAATTCTTTAAGTTACACTAATCCAGCAAAGTTGGGAATGGTCAGCTCAATACGCTAAAGCACCCTTCCCTCGAGCAGTCAGTGTTTCTATTGGTAACTCACTTGCATTACAGAGTTGCCTTTGGCTGAGGTGCATTGATTCATATGCAAGAAACATTAGACCAGTGCGCCTCATGGAGGGGGGAGGGGGTGGTCTGGCCCTTAAGTGGGGTCACAATCTGTCATTTTGTGATCATGGCAACAATAGCTGTCCCTCTCCTTCCCCTTACCCACTGAGGTATCACAATAGTTCTCAAAGCTTGGACTGGGGTCACAGTGGCAAATCATTTGAGTGCCACAGCAAGAGATGCATCAGGATAATTTTAAAAAGTCCTGTAGATGGGGGAGCCTTCTGAAATAGACTCAGTAGTTTCTGGAGTATACTTGACAGGTCAGGCAGAGAAAAACAAAGTGCAAGATTCTAGCCCATGACTGTAGTGTGAAGGTTGTTAGGATCATTGTCTGGAACAGTGTAAGTAGCAATGATGTAAAACTTAGAGGAAAATCATCATGACTTCAGAAGAGTTGGATGTACTCTTTAAAGCTCTATCTAGATCCGTAATATGGGGATAGAGAGTTTGAGTTATATGGAGAGGCTGGATAGGAGGACTTTTGTTGCTGGAGCATAGGAGGTTGAGAGATGATCTTATAAAGGTTTATTAAAGACATGAGGGATGTGGATAAGGTGAATAGCAAAGGTTTTTTCCCTAGGGTGGGGGATTTCAAAACTAGGGGGCATATTTTTCAGGTGAGAGGAGAGAGATTTAACAGGGACCTGGGGTAATTTTTTTCACACAGTGGGTGGTTCTTATGTGGAATGAACTGGCAGAGAAATTGGTAGATTCAGGCACAGTTACAACATTTAAGAGACATTTGGACAAGTATATGAATAGAAAAGGTTTGGAGTGATATGGGACAAAATCAGCAAGTAGGACTAGTTTAGATCGGGAAACGTTGTCTGCATGGGTGAGTTGGACTGCAGGTCTGTTTCCACGCTGTATGATTCAATGACTCTATTGCTTAAAGAAGATGTTAGCGGTTAAAGCTACAAAAGACTCAGTAATTAAGATGCACTGCAGACCTTTACGCAGTCCCCAGCACCTGCCAAACCCACGGCCATTTCCACCAAGAAGGATAAGGGCAGCAGATACATGGGAACACCATGACCTGCAAGTTCCCCTCCAAACCACTCACCATCCTGACTTGACAAATATATCAGTGTTCCTTCAGTGTCCCTGGGCCAAATGCCTGGAATTCCCTTCCTAAGGGCATTGAGGGTCAACCCACAGCATGCGGACTGCAGCTTGCTATCACCTTCTCAAGGGCACCTGGAGATGGGCAATAAATGCTGGTCCAGCGGTCAATGCCCACATCTTATGATGAAGAAAACAGAGAGATCAGCATGCAACAATGGTGGCAGCTGTGAAGAGGTAGAAAACTTCGAGTGCAGCTTTAAAGAAGATATGAAGTCAGAAATGAAATAGTGGAGCCAAAAATGTCAAACTTGGGACAAGAACTTCAAAGCTGCTTCACGGATGGATGGAGATAGAAACAGTCAGGACATTAACTGATAAAGGCATTCAGACTGCAGTACAGAAAGAGAGAGAGTGAAGTAAGTCCCACTTGAGCAATTGCAGGCTTTGTGTCAGAGAAATCGATCAGGTGTCTGGGATGTGGAGGGATCTTTACACAGATATAAAAAAAATCAAATTTACTGGCACACTGGGCCAGCCATATTGGGAAATCCAACTTCCCAGAAAGTGTGTCTTCAAATGAAAGATGAAGCTGTCCCAGGGAGAGCCACAACATGTGGGGACCATGAGGTAGAAACATACAACCCAAAAATTGACAGCAAATATTCGAGATTGTGGAAACGCAGAATGAAGAGATTATTATAATAGTTTTCAATAGTTTTGCCTGATTTAACAAAGGAATGCTTCATCTAGGAGAAGCTTCTCCAGGTGAAGACAACGATGGCAGCGAAGGGCAGTGTATGTCTGAGCACCATGGAAACACTTCCAGCACTGGAATGAAATTGAAAACGTTGAGTAGACTTTCCAAAATGCACCATCTATCCTAAATATATGAATACTGAGAACTTTGGAGACATCAAACAACCAAATCCAACTCAAAACTGGGCAGTTTGGAGAAAAAGACTTCATGCTGTATAGAATTGCTTCAGGATTACTCAGCAAGCTTGAAACAGAACAAGAGAACATGACTGCAGCAGAGTTGAATACACTGTGAATTAATATCGAGTTACATAACATTTAATAAACTAGTCTTTGGTTAAGCCTTCCAAAAGCTTAATAATCTCTCCAGAACTGGACTCACCAACATACAACAATCATGCTGATGAAATGTACCTCTGTTTCTCTTGCTACAGAGTATTTTCAACATTTTCAACTGTTTTTGCTTTATATTCTGTGCTTTAGTATCAGCTCCGGTCAGTGTGTACCTTCTTGCACAAGTTAGAAAGTTCAAATTCCACTGTCAGGGGCAGTGGTGCCTTTTTGATGAGGTATGTAACTGGAGGAAAAATAACAAAGAATTATCTATGATGGAAATCAGAAACCAAACAGAAATTGCAGGAAAACCTCAGCAGGTCTGGCAGAGTTAACTTTTCGGGTCCAGTGACCCTTCCTCAACTCAACCTGCTGCATTTTCCAGCAGTTTCTGTCTGTGTGTATGTAACTGAGGGCCTGTCTTCCCTCAGAGGCAGACATAAGAACCCATAGTATTATTGCAAAGAGGAGATTGAGGACTATGTAGAATCCCTACACTGTAGAAGCAGGCCAGTCAGCCCATTGACTCCACACTGACCCTCTGAACAGTATCCCACCTAGACCCACCCCGATCCCTGGAACACTACTTTTCCCAAGGCTAATCCACCAAGCCTGCACACCCCAGGGCACTATATTCTGGCCAATCCACCTAACCTGCACATCTTTGGACTGTGGGAAAAAACCAGAACACCTGAAGGAAACCCACACAACCATGAGGGAATGTGCAAAATCCACACAGATAGTCACCCAAGGCTGGAATCGAACCTGGGTCCCTGGCACTGTGAGGCAGCAGTGCTAACCACTAGCCATTGTCCCACCTCCAGCAGACTTGCCCCAGTATCATGACCTACATGCGTTTTCTCAGCAAGCATCATATTTCCTGCATTGCAGTGGTGACTACGTTTTGGAAATAATTAATAAATATGGAACCCAGTTGAAAGTCCAACATTGTAGAAAACACCATAGTATCATATTTTTCTTTGATTTTGGCCATTATCTGACATCATAATGATATAGTTCCTGAGGGACATATCCTTAGAGTAAAAGTATGGTTAACCTTTCATTTCACAGCTCCCTCTTTAACTATTAACACTTAACCATTAACATGTAACATTTTTCTTCCTTCACCCCCAACAGGTCTCTTTCGCCTGAGGTATTAATCTCCATCAGCATTCTCAACTCTCCTGGAGGACATAGTGGTTATATTTGTTTCCACCTCTGTCTGTGATGGTAGGTTTGCAGCTTCTCTAAGCAGTCAACTCTTCAACATTCAGTACAAATGAAGATCAGAGAGGGAAAAACTGAAGAGATAACCTTCCAGTACTCAAATGATCATAGCTCTGTTAAGAGTAGGTTTAGGAACTGTAATTTTTTCTTTTTGTCCATCTATGTACAGAATGTGTGCATTTTAAGTTGTTCACTCCGGATAAAGTTCTTTGACATTTGCAGAGCACAAGCCCCACTTTGATCATTCACAAGTATTTTGTCAGTGATTGCTTTTCACAGACATTGTGGAGGCCTTCCGAGGAAATTCTTCCTACCCACATTCCATGGGTTTCAGACTTCCATTATTTAATTATAATCTATAAATGGTCACCCTTTTAGCAGTAATTTACCTCTTTTAAGAGGCCAATGGTTATGCTAAAAGATTAGTTAAATCACATCAGCAAAAAGTGCACTTAATGCCCTCGATAGACACAGATCTCTCTCCCTGCCTGAAGACGCGTCTATTAAATAAATTGCTTTCACATTTTGCCATTTTTGCAGAAGAAATTCATCACATTTATTTTTCAATTTGACTTAGGCTTTATTATTATTGCTTTTGCTGAACAAGGCTTAATGCTGTTTTGGAATTCCCATGGAAACGGTGCAGGACGGCATAGGGATATAAAAAACGGCCTGTGTCAGTAACATAAAAGCATTTAGAAAGTTAAGGGCAGAGATCACTCTGAATCTTTGAATACAGTCAATTGCCATTAAATGACTAACCTCTTTTGACAAGATTCTATTAATCTATATCACTTAACATTTCCAGTAGTATTCTGCTGTAATTTATGCTCCCGAAAGTGTATATGTATCTCTTGGGAGTCAGCTGTGGTTCAGTAGTGATACTGTTGGTCTAGGATGTTGTCAGTTCAAGTCCTTCTCCAGCCATGTGACCAATGTCCAGGCTATCACTGCCTGTACTGTACTGAGGGAATGCTACACTGTTGAGATACTATCATGTGGCTAATGGGGAGATGGTCACATTCTGGGAATGTTATGGGCTAGCAATTCAGTGCCTCTTGGCTGACACTCTAGGGGCATTGGGTTGAATCCTACCAGAGCAGGTCATGTAGTATTAATACATTGAAAAAAGATCTGGAATAAAAAATGATCTAGTGTAATGGTGACCATATTGATTATCTTGAAATAGCATCTTGTTTATTAACATTCACATGAGTAGGAAATCTGCCTTCCCTATGTGGTCTGGCATACATGTGACAGAACTGTGGTAGGTTCTTAACTGAAATGGTCAGACCGCTAATTAGTTTAAGGGTTGGGTAATAAATATCCGCATTGCCAGCAACATCTACATCCTATGTATCCAAGATCTTAATAAACACAGATGCTGAATATCTGCAATTGATTCTTTTTCAGTCAAAAATCACACAACACCAGGTTATAGTCCAACAGGTTTATTTGGAAGTACTAGCTTTCAGAGCGTTGCTCCTTCATTAACTAGTTGTAAAGCAGGACCATAAGGCAGAGCATTGATCTTCTGGCGTCATTAAAATATAAGAGAAAATCGCAGCTTTAGAGCACAGAATGCAGTCACATAAATCTCTACTCTTTCAATTGAACCTTAAACAAATTAGATAACACCTGGTCGAACATTCTTTGGCGAGAAATCAAAAGAAAGCCAGTGATCTGCCAGCACCTCAGACTGAGCTCATTTACAGACAAGCATCTACAACACTAATACTGGAGTGGACATCTCATAAAGGTCCCAAGGACATCCAGGAAATGACCTTGGCTAATTACTCTATCTATGCCTCTTATGATTTTATAAACCTCTATAAGGTCACCCCTCAGCCTCCGACACTCCAGGGATTTTGAAAACATCCTGGGATTTCTCAAGGTCCCGAAAGATGTATCAAAATGTATGTCTCGCCTTTTGTTTGTAAGCTCTTCTGCTATTTCCAGTAACTTTACTCCCTCTGCTCCTAACTCAACTTCCCTGGAGTGTCGGAGGCTGAGGGGTGACCTTATAGAGGTTTACAAAATCATAAGAGGCGTAGATAGAGTAATTAGCCAAGGTCATTTCCGTGTATTGAGGGAATCCAGAACTAGAGGGCATAGGTTTAGGGTGAGAAGGGAAAGATTTCAAAAGGACCTAAGGGTCAACTTTTTCATGAAAAGGGTGGTGCTTGTATGGAAAGAGCTGCCAGAGGAAGTGGTGGAGGCAGGACAATTATGACATTTCATAGGCTTCTGGATGGATACATGAAGAGGAAGGGTTTAGAGGGACATGGGCCACTTGCTGGCAAATGGGACTAGATTAATTTAGGATAGCTAGTTGGCATGGATGTGTTGGATCAAAGGGTCTGTTTCCGTGCTGTACATCTCTATGACTCTATAATTCTAACTCTAATAACAACAGTCTCATGGTCACCATTACTAGTCTAGCTTTTTAAAATGTAACTGAGTCGAAATCACATGAACTGCTATGGTGGGATTTGAACCCATATCCACAGCACATTAACCTGGGCCACTGTTTCAGTAACACGCTACAGTGCTATTGCTGGATATGAACAGGCCACTTTCTGTTTCAGGGGCAACTGTGCTGCATTGAACAACAGCATTGGTGCAGGCTGTTGAGGAAATATTGACAGTAAATTGATGAGAGGTTCCCGAATTTAAAGGAGACGTTGCACAGAAAGGGGAATGATTCAAAGTGACTGGGAAATGGTTTGATGAAGCCTTTGGAGATGGGTCAAGAGATGTTAAGCATTGTGAATAAGTGCAAGGGTTTGAAAGGCTTAACAACAAGGAGAGACTGTAATGATGGCGTGTGGGCTTGGTGGTGGATAAGCAACTTTGAATCTTGAAGGAGTAAGAATCAACATCCAGGCCTTCCTCATGGTTTCTGTAGCAACGTCCACCATATTATTGACTCATGGTTGCTATCATGTAATAAATGGCATTTTTCTAGGCCAAGCACTTCTTCTCATTAAACTCTAAGTGGTTTTCCTCTTTAATGGCAGAAATGCACCCAGTCAGAGTTTACACCCTGAGAAACGATTGTGAGAATTCAGCTTACAACAACAAGGTACTGTATTACAGTGGCCTCACCTTTAAAATGCCCACTTTCTAAATTTGGTCTCACTTTCCTGCCTGGTTGTGATCATTCAGATTGTTGAATTCACAGAGAGCAAGCATGTACACAGTAATTAAAAAAACAGTCTGTCAATTGGGTTGTGATATAATAATGCAATCCAGGTAATAGAATGTACAACTAATGTCAGTTCACAGGCAGAGCTATTGACATGCCTGATATGTATATGGCAGTTATTAAATTTCTTTCTGCACAAAATGAGCTATTCATTGCAATGCATTTGGAACGAGAATTCTTCACCATCCACCTCAACCTGCAGAGAAATCAGACAAGTGCTATTTTCATACAATGGAGAGTACAACCCTGCCACAGAATGAGTGCAGCACACAGTGACCAGGCTGATACTAGGGGTGATGCTAAATGAAAACCGAAAGAACTGTGGATGCTATAAAAGCAGAGATGTGCTACTGAGACTTTATAAAGCTCTGATTAGGCCCCATTTGGAGTACTGTGTCCAGTTTTGGTCCCCACACCTCAGGAAGGACATACTGGCACTGGAACGTGTCCAGCGGAGATTCACACGGATGATCCCTGGAATGGCAGGTCTAACATATGAGGAACGGTTGAGGATCCTGGGATTGTATCCATTGGAGTTTAGAAGATTAAGGGGAGACTTAATAGAGACGTATAAGATAACACATGGCTTGGAAAGGGTGGACGCTAGGAAATTGTTTCCATTAGGCGAGGAGACTAGGACCAGTGGACACAGCCTTAGAATTAGAGGCGGTCAATTCAGAACAGAAATGCAGAGACATTTCTTCAGCCAGAGGGTGGTGGGCCTGTGGAATTCATTGCCACGGAGTGCAGTGGAGGCCGGGACGCTAAATGTCTTCAAGGCCGAGATTGATAGATTCTTGTTGTCTCGAGGAATTAAGGGCTACGGGGAGAATGCTGGTAAGTGGAGTTGAAATGCCCATCAGCCATGATTGAATGGCGAAGTGGACTCGATGGGCCGATTGGCCTTTCTTCCACTCCTATGTCTTATGGTCTTATGGTCTAACTCAGAGACAAAAACAGAAATTGCTGGAAAAGCTCAACAGGTTTGGCAGCATCTGTGGAGAGAAATCAGAGTTAATGTGTCTCCGAAACATTAACTCTGATTTCTCTCCACAATTACTGCCAGACCTGCTGAGCTTTTCCAGTAAGTTCCATTCTTGATTCCGAAGGTGGCAGGTCTGTCCAATGAGGCTAGATTGGTTCAAGTAGGCTGCATTTACATGAGCTTAGAGGAACGGAAGGGGATCTGATTAAAACATATACAATTCTAACAGTGCTAGTCAGACTTGATGCCTTGCTTTGCCTAGCATGATGGTTAGCATTGTGTTGGTCATCTCAGGCTTTCTCTTTTCATCACTTCATTTGGATGCGAGCATAAGAGGTACAGTTAGTAAGTTTGCAGATGACACCAAAATTGGAGGTGTAGTGGACAGCGAAGAGGGTTACCTCAGATTACACCAGGATCTGGACCAGATGGGCCAATTGGCTGAGAAGTGGCAGATGGAGTTTAAGTCAGATAAATGCGAGGTGGTGCATTTTGGGAAAGTAAATCTTAGCAGGACTTATACACTTAATGGTAAGGTCCTAGGAAGTGTTACTGAACAAAGAGACCTTGGAGTGCAGATTCATAACTCATTGAAAGTCGAGTCGCAGGTAGACAGGATAGTGAAGAAAGCGTTTCATATGCTTTCCTATTGGTCAGAGTATTGAGTACAGGATTTGGGAGGTCATGTTGCGGCTGTACAGGACATTGGTTAGGCCACTGTTGGAATATTGCGTGCAATTCTGGTCTTCTTTTGGAAAGATGTTGTGAAACTTAAAAAGGTTCAGAAAAGATTTACAAGGATGTTGCCAGGGTTGGAGGATTGAGCTACAGGGAGAGGATGAACAGGCTGGGGCTGTTTTCCCTGGAGCATCGGAGACTGAGGGGTGGCCTTGTAGAGGTTTACAAAATTATGAGGGGCATGGATAAGATAAATAGGCAAAGTCTTTTCCCGGAGGTCAGGGAGTCCAGAACTAGAGGGCATAGGTTTAGGGTGAGAGGGGGAAGATATAAAAGAGACTTATGGGGCAACTTTTTCATGCAGAGACCGGTATGTGTGTGGAATGAGCTGCCAGAGGAAGTGGTGGGGGCTGGTACAATTGCAACATTTAAGAGGCATTTGGTTGGGTATATGAATAGGAAGGGTTTGGGGGAATATGGGCCGGGTGCTGGCAGGTGGGACTAGATTGGGTTGGGATATCTGGTTGGCATGGACAGGTTGGACCAAAGGGTCTGTTTCTATGCTGTACATCTCTATGACTATGACTATAATTGTCTTTGGGTATCAGTCTTGAGCTGCGCTTTTGGCTTGCGACCTTGAGTTGTTCTGCTAGGGAATGAATGCTGTGGGTCTTGTTCTGGGAGATCATATGTATCAGCATTGATTTCATTCCAGCAGGTATAGTCACAAGGAGACTCATTGGTCAGGACAGAGGAGATGTTTTTATTTGATCCCATTGTTCTGAAGTTGAATGGAGTGTGTGAAAAGATGGTGAGTTATTTTTGGAATTCCTGTCTTTGGTTACACTGCTTCAGAGCTGAGGCCTGGTTATAGAGTCATACAGCAAGGAAACAGACCCTTCAATCCAAATTGTCCAAACTTAACTAGCCCCACTTGTCTATATTTGGCCCATATCCCTCCAAACCTTTCCTATTCATGTACTTCTCCAAATGGTCTTTAAATGTTGTAACTGCACTTCCATCCATCACTTTTTCTGGCTGTCCATTCCACATTCTCTGGGTAAAAAAAATTGTTTCTCACGTCCTTTTTGAAACTTTCTCCTTTCACCTTAAAAATATGGCACATAGTTTTGAACTTACCCACACCATTGAAAAGACCCTTGCCATTCACCTTATCCACACCTCTCATGATTTTATAAACCTCGGTAGGGAGGGATTTTGTAAACCCCGCAACCTCCCACACTCCAGTGAAAAAACTTTCAGCCTATCCAACCTCTCCTTGTAACCAGGCCAAGTGTTAGACTTGGAGGTAGGTGAGCACTTCGGGGACAGTGACCACAACTCGGTGACTTTTACTTTAGTGATGGAGAGGGATAAGTGTGCACTGCAGGGCAAGAGTTATAGCTGGGGGCAGGGAAATTATGATGCGATGAGGCATGACTTAGGATGCGTGGATTGGAAAAATAGGCTTCAAGGAAAGAACACAAATGATATGTGGAGATTGTTCAAGGAACAGCTATTCAGTGTCCTTGATAAGTATGTACCAGTCAGGCAGGGAGTAAAGGGTCTTGTGAGGGAGCCGTGGTTTAATAAGGAATTGGAATCCCTTGTGAAAGGGAAGAGGGCGGCCTATGTAAAGATGAGGCGTGAAGGTTCAATTGGGGCGATTGAGAGTTATAAGGTAGCCAGGAAGGATCTAAAGAGCAAGCTAAGAGCAGCGAGAAGGGGACATGAAAAGTCCTTAGTTGGTAGGATTAGGGAAAACCCAAAGGCTTTCTATAGGTATGTCAGGAATAAAAGGATGACTAGGGTAGGTATCGGTCCAGTCAAGGATAGTAGTGGGAAGTTGTGCGTGGAGGCGGAGGATATTGGAGAGACACTAAATCAATACTTTTCGTCAGTATTCACTCAGGAACAGGACACTATTGCTGATGTGAATATTGAGTCACAAGTGATTAGAATGGATGGCCTTGAGGTATGTAGGGAAGAGGTCTGGGGAATACTGGAAAGGATGAAAATAGATAAGTCCCCTGGGCCTGATGGCATTTATCCTAGGATCCTCTGGGAAGCTAGGGAGAAGATAGCAGAGCCATTGGCCTTGATTTTTATGTCGTCATTGTCTACGGGAATAGTGCCAGAAGACTGGAGGATAGCGAATGTGGTCCCCTTGTTCAAGAAGGGGAGTAGGGATAGCCCGAGTAACTATAGGCCAGTGAGCCTCACTTCTGTTGTGGGCAAAGTCTTAGAGAGAATTGTAAGGGATAGGATTTATGAACAGCTGGATAGGAATAATGTGATCAAGGATAGTCAGCATGGTTTTGTGAAGGGCAGGTCGTGCCACACAAACCTTATTGAGTTCTTTGAGAAGGTGACTAAGGAGGTGGACGAGGGTAAAGCAGTAGATGTGGTGTATATGGATTTTAGCAAGGCGTTCGATAAGGTACCCCATGGTAGGCTACTGCAAAAACTACGGAGGTATGGCATTGAGGGTGCATTAGAGGTTTGGATTAGGAATTGGCTGGCTGGAAGGAGACAGAGGGTAGTAGTTGATGTAATAGGTTCATCTTGGAGTGCAGTTACTAGCGGTGTTCCACAAGGGTCTGTTTTGGGACCATTGCTGTTTGTCATCTTTATAAATGATCTAGAGGAGGGGCTTGAAAGCTGGGTGAGCAAGTTTGCGGATGACATGAAAGTCGGTGGAGTTGTGGACAGCGAAGAAGGATGTGGCAGGTTACAGCGGGATATAGATAAGTTGCAGAGCTGGGCAGAAAGGTGGCAAATGGAATTCAATGTAGCTAAGTGTGAAGTCATTCACTTTGGTAGGAGTAACAAGAAGATGGATTACTGGGCTAATGGTAGGCTACTTGGTAGTGTGGATGAGCAGAGGGATCTTGGTGTCCATGTACACAGATCTCTGAAAGTTGCCACCCAGGTAAATAGTGCTGTGAAGAAGGCATATGGTGTACTGGACTTTATTGTTAGAGGAATTGAGTTCCAGAGTCCTGAGGTCATGTTGCAGTTGTATAAGACTCTGGTGCGGCCTCATCTGGAGTATTGTGTGCAGTTTTGGTCGCCATACTATAGGAAGGATGTGGAGGCATTGGAACGAGTGCAGAGGAGGTTTACCAGGATGTTGCCTGGCATGGTAGGAAGATCGTATGAGGAAAGGCTGAGGCACTTGGGGCTGTTCTCATTGGAGAAAAGAAGGTTTAGGGGAGATTTGATAGAGGTGTACAAGATGATTAGGGGTTTAGATAGGGTAGACACTGAGAACCTTTTTCTGTTAATGGAGTCACTAGGGGACACAGCTTTAAATTAAGGGGTGGTAGGTATAGGACAGATGTTAGGGGTAGATTCTTACTCAGCGGGTTGTGAGTTCATGGAATGCCCTGCCAGTAGCAGTGGTGAACTCTCCCTCTTTATGGTCATTTAAGCGGGCATTGGATAAGCATATGGAGGTTATTGGGCTAGTGTAGGTTAGGTAGACTTTGGTCGGCGCAACATAGAGGGCCGAAGGGCCTGTACTGCGCTGTATTTTTCTATGTTCTATGTAACTCAAACCTTCCATTCCTTTCAACATCCTGATAAATCTTTTTTGAACCCTCTCCAGTTTAACAATATCTTTCCTATAACTTGGTGACCAGAACCATACACAGTACTTCAGAAATGTCCTCATCTACTTCCTGTACAAAGTCATCATGATGTCCCAACTCCTGTACTCAAAGGTCTGAGCAATGAAGGCAAACATGCTAAACATCTTCTTAACCACCCTGTCTCCCTCTGACGCAAGTTTCAAAGAATCATGAGCCTTGGTACGTTTCTGCCATGCATTCTGCAATTTTGTGCACAGGGACACCCATTCTTTATCCTCTTGGACCGCTGGTGTTGGTGATGTTTTTATAAGATGGTACACACCAGTTGTTATACAAGTTGATGATCTGCCCAGCAGCTATCAGCCTCCCACATGATCGACCTACATAGGCATCACTTAGATCTTTGACCTAGTAGATATTTAAATAACACTGGCTAGAGACTCAGAATAAGATTTTAAGACTGTTTTATTCCAGCAAAACAAGGAGATGTCTGCCTTAGATTTTGGACTAAAGTTCTGAAGCATACAGAAGAGTTGATTATCTTAATGCTGTCAGCGTCCTCATATCGTCATTCCAATCTCCCTTCACATGCAGCAAATAAAATAAATATCTCTTCTATATCAAGATGTGTTGTGGTCTCTGTCACCCAGCTAATTGTTGCTGTTCGCTAGCCCTCACATTGGTTATTCCTCTCTCTCCCTTTATCAGTGTCTATCTTACACTCTCTCCTCCCAAAGTGTTGTCAGAATGTTTTCATTAACATTTATTTACATGAGGCCTACTCACAACAGGCTCTCAGCCCCCATAAGCTTTAATCCATGCAAAGTTGAAAGCTGCCTTCTCCATCCAGCATGAGGTATCATTTAACCCTCAGAGTCTAAAAATCTAAATTACCCTGAACAGACTCAAACAATGACGTAATCCAGGAGGGACCAATGTTTCTGTGTTTGTGCTTCTGGTGTTTTTTTGATGAGGCTTGCTGAACTCACTTTCAGAGGAGGACACCATTTGCATTTTCCCCTTTCCTGAAGAAGGGCTTATGCCCGAAACGTTGATTCTCCTGCTCCTCGGATGCTGCCTGGCCTGCTGTGCTTTTCCAGCACCACATTTTTCAATTCATGCCATTTTTCCCAATGGTTCCTCCCCAGTTATCAGCATCATGGCCACCATGGGTATTAATGACCCTTGGAAGGGTGATCTTGTTTTCTTTTGGGGTGGCAGTGAGGGTTTCACATGCATCAGAATAGAAATTTAAAAATCACATGACACCAGGTTATAGTCCAACAGGTATAATTGGAAGCACTAGCTTTTGGAGTGACGCTCCTTCATCAGGTAGATGCTGTTCCCCTGCCCTCACGTTGGTTGTTGCCACCTGATGAAGGAGCAGCGCTCCAAAAGCTAGTGTTTCCAATTAAACCTGTTGGACTATAACCTGGTGTTGTGTGATTTTTAATTTTGTATGCCCCAGTCCAACACCGGCATCTCCAAGTCAGAATAGAAAGTTTCCTCAATATCTTCACCTGAGTCCAGGGTTGAGGTGTAAGCATTGAAGACTCTAGCATGTCGATTATGACTGAGCTAGGTGTAGAGTGTCATAGGGCTTTGATTCATACTAACTGGGGCGTTCTGCCAGTGCATCCACATTCCAATTCTTGATGGCAAAACCCAATACCTCATTGCCGGTGTTGCCTTTCCAGTAGAATGTGCCTCCTCCACTTGTTCCTGCAGCTGCATCTCCCCAGGAAGGCACATCTCACTGGGGACACTGATGTTAGTTTTGAGTCTCGATAGTTTACATGATACATTTGCAGCCGAAAAGAGTTGTGCTGGAAAAGCACAGCCGGTCAGGCAGCATCCGAGGAGCAGGACAGTCGACGTTTCAAGCATAAGCTCTTCATCAAGTTTGCAGTTCATCTTACTGTGGCAATGAGTGTTCTCACAATTCAAGCTGCAAACTTCAGAGTTTTCTTTCTGTGACTGTGAAGGTGCTGTTCGTACAGATTGTGATTTTCCATCCAGGAGAAAGCCGGACAGTCTATCTTGAGGGCAGCTCCATTTCTAGGCTCTTCCCCTTTTGGGGTGAGGAGGGGTATCCTGGACGACTGTTCTGTCATAGGTGCTGCTACCCAAAAGACGCATTTGTCTCAGCACAGGAGCCCAATGCCACTTATGCAGCTGTGTGTATCCTCTGTCTGTAGATTCTTGACTGGGAACTCTCAGGGTTAAGAAAAACCGTTCTCCATTACCAATGCAACAAGTCCTTCTAATGGTACTATTAGACACCTGTTAGACACCTGCACTATTATTGACTTCACTCTCTGCTTGGCTTGATGGTCAGATTTTGGTTTTGATAGACTCATTCTGCATTTTTAGAATGTTCTGTTTTTTGCTGCGGGTTTTCAGGATTTGTGGCTCTTTATGGATTGTCCCTATTCTTTCGGAGAGGTTAGATTAAAGGAGTTTTCTGTGCCATACTTATAGATGTGCACAGGACAGAAAGGAAGTCCCACACAGTGACAACTTAATCAGCGGAAAGCAATAGAAAGATTACCTTTTGAGAAATGAAGGAGCAGGATTTATCTCAAGGTGCAAGCGGACTGCTGTAGAATCCTCTGGGAAGCATTTGAAATCATCTAAATCACAGAAGTGCAGCCCTTAGGAGACAAATATAACAGATAAAAATGAGAGGATTACCAAGTATAGGAGGTTAATCCCTGAACAGCTTGTCCAACAGTCCTGTTATCTTTCATCAGCATAGATGGAATTACATAAAATATTGCATGTCTATTAACTTTTCCTCAGAAAACTGCAGTTCAGCAATCTAAAATGAAATAGATTTTTCAATTAAGTTTCTTAATTATAAAATTTAATCCTTCATGAGCAGAAGACTGCAGACAAATGTTGACACAACTGATTTCCCAGCAAATGATCAAAGTCTAACACAATGCAAACTTCTGTGTGTTTAGATGAGTGTCCAGCTATATCATACATCCCTGGTCGATGTTACCAGCCTCATCCATCTTTTCTCCTTCTTACATTGTTCAAGTATTTTAGAAGCAGAAGTGATCGTCATCCTGTCGCCTGCTCATCGTTTACATTGTCCTTTCTGTGGGTCTTAGTTTTATGCTAAGATCTGAGAACAAAACCTAGTCTGGCACTTCAGTGTAGGAACTGCAGAATGCTGCACAGTTGGACACGTCACCTGTCACACAGGATGTTGAGCCATTGTGCATTGGCCTGTACAGGTGAGAATAGTAGATCCTAAAGTCTGTATTCAGAGAAGGGGAAGCAGTTATCCACATGTCCTGTCCAAATACCATTCAAAACAAATCATCTGCATTTATCCAGTTAGCTGTTTGTGGGTCCTTGCTGTGTAGAGATTGGTGCCATTTTTTGTCTATTTACAAGCAAGTTATGTTGAGATACAGAGAGGAAGATAGGAATGGGTGGCATGGTGGCTCAATGTTAGCACTGATGCCTTACAGTACCAGAGTCCCAGGTTTGATTCCAGCCTCGGGTGACTGTGTCTGTGGAGTTTGCACATTCTTCCAGTGTCTGTGTGGATTTCTTCTGGGTGCTCTGGTTACCTCCCACAATCCAAAGATGTGTAAACCAGGTGAATTGGCCATGTTAAATTGTCCATAATGTTAGGTGCATTAGTCAGAGGGAAATGGGTCTGGGTGGGTTACTCTTTGGAGGGTTGGTGTGGACTGGTTGGGCCGAAGGGCCTGTTTCCACACTGTAGGGAATCTAATCTAAAAACAGATTGGCCTGCTAATTGATTCATGGGTAATTGAGCATGGAAAACAAGTGCTGGACTTCCCAGTGACACCCAACTCCCATAAAATAATAACATAGGAAGAGAAGAGTCCTTCTGGCAGGACGGTAACATTTTACCCCTGAGTCGGGGGAGCTGGGTTCAAATCCCATCTGCACTAGAGTTATATAGCAATATATTTGAACGGAGTTATTCAAATGCTTAGAGATAGCAGACATTGTACTGTTGAGTCTGTTGTAGTGTTCAGTTCCACTATTTCCTGAACACCTCAACTAAACCAACTTGCTTCCATAACCCTATCCATTCCTGCCTAATAAATATCTGTCCAATTCGGCTTTGAAATCTTTCACTGACTACCGGTCTCACCAGCGGTTTGTGAAATTGAGAATACATTGCGAATTGTAACTGAACACAAACGTTCAAGCATTAATATTTTCTTTGCCGCTGCGAGAGTCGCATTAAACAGCTTGATGTTAAGAATGACATTTCTGTGGAAATTCTTCTAATAGCTCCGAACAAGAGTCACATTGGACTCAAATTGCTAGCTCTGTTCGTCTCTCCACAGAAGCTGCCAGACCTGCTGAGTTTTTCCAGCAACTTCCTGTGTTAATTCCCTGAGGCAGATGGATTTTTTTTCACTTATTTCTTTTTCTTCTTTTTCTCTTTCTTAGACATCCCTCTGGGACCCAGAATGGTCTTCTTCCTCTCTGCAGTTGTCTCGTGACTGAAGAGTCCATTGACTGCCACCCCATGTTGCATCAATTGCACCATCACCCCTTTCATAATGGGTTTTCTTCTGACAGCCATTTTATTGTACATCTTCCATTATGTTCTTTTACTCCAGCCCAGCTTCCCTGCTTTTGCCCTTATTTAAAAGCTGTCACAGTTCTAATATTTCTGATAAAAGGTCGACCACTGAAGGCTAACTCTGTTTCTCTCACCACAAAAGTTGCCTGATTTCCAGTGTTACCTGTGCTGTGCCTCAATTGGTGGCAATCTGAGTCACAAAGTTCCAACAAGTAGCTCCAATCTGGGACTTGAGGGTGAATATTGAGGCTAATACTCCAGCACAGTGCCGAGGGAGTGCTACACTGTCAAAAATGCAGTCTTCAAATGAGACATTGAGCTGTGCCCCATTCACCTGCTCAGGATGTATAGTGAGTTTTGAGAAGATTTGTAGCTCAGGTTGAGGTACCAAATGTAGGTTTGTTTGCTGAGCTGGAAGGTTCATGTTCAGATGTTTTATCACCATAATAGGTAAAATCTTCACTGAACCTCCAGACGAAGAACTGCTGATGACTCCTGCTTTCTATTTATATGTGTGGGTTTCTTTGGGTTGGTTATGTCATTTCCTGTGGTGATGTCATTTCCTGTGGTGATGTCATTTCCTGTTCTTTTTCTCAGGGCTTGGTAAATTGGGTCCAAGTCAATGTGTTTGTTGATAGAGTTCCGGCTGGAATGCCATGTTTCTAGGAATTCTTGTGCGTGTCTCTGGTTTGTCCTAGGATGGAGGTGTTGTCCCAGTTGAAGTGGTGTCCTTCCTCATCTGTATGTAAGGATATTAATGAGAGCAGGTCATGCCATTTTGTGGCTAGTTGATGTTCCTGTATCCTTGTGGCTAGTTTTCTGCCTGTTTGTCCAATATAGTGTTTGTTACAGTCCTTGCATGGTATTTTGTAAATGATACTAGTTTTGCTTGTTGTACGTATAGGGCCTTTCAAGTTCATTAGCTGCTGTTTTAGTGTTTTGGTGGGTTTGTGGGCTACCATGATGCCAAGAGGTCTGAGTAGTCATTTCCGAGATGTCTTTGATGTAGGAGTGAGTGGCTAAGGTTTCTGGATGTGTTTTGTCTGCTTGTTTGGGTTTGTTGCTGAGAAATCGGCGAACTGTGTTCATCGCGTACCCATTCTTTTTGAATACACTGTGCAGGTGAGTTTCCTCTGTTCTGTGTAGTTCCTCTGTGCTGCAGTGTGTGGTGGCTCGCTGGAATAATGTTCTGATGCAGCTTCATTTGTGGATGTTGGGATGATTGCTTCAGTAGTTCAATATTTGGTCTGTATGTGTTGTTTTCCTGTAGACGCTGGTTTGAAGTTCCCCATTCGAGTCTCTGCATAATTGCCTGTACTAAGAACCCTCATATCAGAGATCTCATGGGTGTTCCGTTGGTTTGTCTGTAAGTTTGGTTGTTGAAGGTGAAGTGAATCGTAAGGCATAGGTCCAGTAGTTTGACGATACTCTCCTTGTTGATGGCATTGGTGGTGTTTGGTGTAAGTGTCTTTGGGCCTTCTAATAATGTAATCAGTGTTTCCTTGGCCAGGTTGATGTTGATTGATGTGAACAGGGCTGTTACATCAAAGGAGACCATTATTTCATCCTCTTCTATCTTCGTGTCTTTGATGGTCTTCAGGAATTCTTAAGTGGAGTGGATGGAATGGCGTGAGTTTTCTACTGAGTATTTTAGTCTTTGGTGTAGCTCCTTGGTCAATCTGTAAGTTGGTGTTCTAGGCAGCAAGACTATGGGTCCAAGGGGGGCTCCTGGTTTGTGAATTTTGGGTAATCCTTAGAAGTGTGTTGTGTTGGATCCATTTGGTTTCATTTTTTGGAAATCAGTCTAATTTATTTCTCCAGATTTCTGAAGTTCTTTGAGTAGGGATGTGATCCAGTTCTCCAGCTGTAGGTCAGGTCTATCACCACTTGTTGGTAAGTGTTGGTATCTGTAAGTAATGCGTTCCCTTTTTCAATGTAGTCTCCTTGGTTTAAAATGACTGTCAAGCCTCCTTTGTCTGCAGGTGGGATGACAGTGTTTTTTTTCTTTTTTTCAGTCTTTCCAGTGCTTTCCTTCCTCATGTATTGAGTGTGTTTCCATCCTTTTTTCTGCTTAATGTTGGTGCAACTGTCTGTCTGATAGTTTGCTGGGTTTCTTCTGTGAGTTGGTTGTCTTTCAGTGTTGTTTCTAATGCTGCAAAGAAATCTTTCTTATCTGCATCCTGGAAGTTGTAATTTAATCCTCTTACTAAGACAACTTTTTCAGTGTCTGTTAAGGGTCAGTTGGATAAGTTTTTTATCTATGTTTCTGTGTTGTTAGTGCTGTTACTTTGTGTAAGTTTGTCTAGTTTTTTATGTAGGTCTAGTTTTTCATTTTCTGTGTTTGTCACTGTCTAATATCTATGGCTTGTTGTACTGTGTCTGACCAATCATGGTCTGTTGCATAAGTGAGTAAAGATTTTTGGTGCAAAACTTTCCCGGTCATATTTAAGGAGTCTGTTGTGGGCATCGTTAATCATTTCTCTAAGCATTCTGCTGCCATCTTGCTCTGCTATTCTTTTAGCTGGTGGGGTGTTAAGGGGAGGTTTGTATTTAAGACATTTATGTGGTACCTGTTTTCTTAGGCATTCATGCTGGAAGTACAGCTGTTCGTGGGTGGATGTATAAGATAGAACAGAATCACAGAATCCCTACAGTGTGGAAACAAACCATTAGCCCCAACAAGTCTACACCAACCCCCTGAAGAGTAATCTACCCAGACCCATATCCCTACATTTACCCCTGACTAATGTACCTTACCTACACATCCTTGAACACTATGGACAACTCAGCACAGCCAAATCACCTAACCTGCACACTTTTGGATTGTGGGAGGAAACTGGAGCACCTGGAGGAAACCCATGCAGACACGGGGAGAACGTGCAAACTCCACACAGACAGTCACCCGAGGCTGGAATCAAACCCAGGTCCCCGGTGCTATGAGGCAGCAGTGCTGCCCCTCCGGCACTATTTTGGAGAAGAAGGAGGAGGGGAATTAACCTAATTTCCTAACCAATAGAACAGTACAGCACAGGAGCAAGCTTTTTCGACCCACCATGTCTGTGCTGATCATGATGCCATTCTAAGATAATCCCATCATAGAATAGAATCCTTACAGTGTGGAATCAAGTTATTTGGCCCAACAAGTTCATTGACTCTCCGAAGTGCATCCCACCCCTGATGAAGGGTCCTGACCTGACATGTTGACTTTCCTGCTCCTCTGATGCTGTTTGACCCGCTGTGCCTTTTCAGCTCCACATTTTATCGACTCTGACTTCCAGCTTCTGCAGTCCTTACTATCTCCCACCCAGACTTACCCTCTTATCCAATCCCTGAAACCCTGTATTTCCCATGGCTACTCCACCTAACGTATGCACTCTTGGTAATTTAGTGTGGCCAATCTACCTAAACCTGCACACCTTTGGACTGTGAGAGGAAACCCACGCAGACAGGGAAAGAATGTGCATACTCCACACAAACAGTTACCTGAGGCTGGAATCAAACCCAGGTCCCTGGCACTGTGTGGCAGCAATGCTAACCACTGAGTCACAATGCCACCCCATCTACCTGTACATTTCCCTCTATTCCCTACCTGTTTATATGGCTGTCTAAATCACTCTTAAATGTTTCTATCGTATCTGGTTCTCCCAGGCAGCTACCTGTTTAAAAAAATACTTGCCTCACACATCTCCTTTAAACTTCCTTCTCTCACTTCAAACCTATGCCCTCTAGATTACTCATTTACACCTTGGGAAACAGACTGATTGTCCGTGCCTCTCATAGTTATATTAGGTCACCTCTCAACCTCCAATGTTCTGATGGAAACAATCCAAATTTGTCCAACCTCTTCTGAAAGTTAATAAGTTCTAATCCAGACAACATCCTGGTAAAGCTCTTTTGCACCCTTTCCAAAGCCTCCACATCATTCCTGTCATGTGTAGACCAGAACTGCACACAACTAATTAAAGTCTAATTAAAGTCTTATACAACTGCAACATGACTTGCCAACTTTTCTCCTCAATACCATGGCTGATGAAGGCCAGCAAACCGTATTCCTCTTTACCATCTTATCCACTTGTGTTGCCACTTTCAGGGCGCTATGTACTTGCACCGCAAGATTCCTCTGTATAATCTTCAATCCATAACAGGGACCAATCAGTGGTGCTTTTGTGAGTTTCACATCATATTTCCTGCACTGTGAACACTAGCAGCACTTCAAAACTTCTGTATTGATTTAAACTGCTTTGAGATGGTTGTGTAAAGGTACGCCCTGCATAAATGCAAATTCTCTTTCTGACCATGAAACATACATTGTTCACCACCCAGATTTGTGTTCTCTATATGTTGTTCATCCTCTGGATTTACGTTCTCTATGTGATTAGATTAGATTACTTACAGTGTGGAAACAGGCCCTTCGGCCCAACAAGTCCACACCGACTCGCCGAAGCGCAACCCACCCATTCCCCTACATTTACCCCTTCACCTAACACTACGGTGTAGTACAGCACGGCCAATTCACCTGACCCGCACATCTTTGGACTGTGGGCAGAAACCAGAGCACCCGGAGGAAACCCACGCAGACACGGGGAGAATGTGCAAACTCCACACAGTCAGTCGCCTTAGGTGGGAATTGAACCCGGGTCTCTGGTGCTGTGAGGCAGTAGTGCTAACCACTGTGCCACCGTGCCGCTTATATGTTGTGCATCCCCCTGGATTTGTGTTCTTTATATGTTGTTCATCCCCCGCATTTGTGTTCTCTATATGTTGTTCACCGTCTGGATTTGTGTTCTCTATATGTTGTGGACGGCACGGTGACACAGTGGTTAGCACTGCTGCCTCACAGCGCCTGAAGACCCGGGTTCAATTCCCGACTCAGGCGACTGACTGTGTGGAGTTTGCACATTCTCCCCGTGTCTGCGTGGGTTTCCTCCGGGTGCTCCGGTTTCCTCCCACAGTCCAAAGCTGTGCGGGTCAGGTGAATTGGCCATGCTAAATTGCCCGTAGTGTTAGGTAAGGGGTAAATATAAGGGTATGGGTATGGGTGGGTTGCGCTTCGGCGGGTCGGTGTGGACTTGTTGGGCCGAAGGGCCTGTTTCCACACTGTAAGTAATCTAATCTAAGACAATATGTTGTTCACTGCCTGGATTTGTGTTCTCTATATATTGTTTATCCCCTGGATTTGCGTCCTCTATATGTTGTTCACTGCCTGGATTTATGTTCTCTATATGTTGTTCACTGCCTGGATTTATGTTCTCTATATGTTGTAAGATGGCGGTGGAGTAGGACACTTCAGCTGGACCTCATCCGATCTCTTTTCTTCATTTCCTTTCCTTTTTCTTCCGCTTATCCTCTTTTTCTCTTCTTTTTTTTCTCTTTGTCGCCCGGCCTCGGCCAATGATTCCCAGCCTCTGGCGATGATTCCCGGCCTCTGGCGATGATTCCCGGCCTCTGGCGATGATTCCCAGCCTCTGGTGAGCATCGATTTCTGACTTCTAGCCAAGATTCCTGCCCTCCAGAGATGATTCCCAGCCTCTGGCAATGATTCCAGGCTTGGCCCAGTGGCCTCTGGGACATGACGCAGCAGCCTCCTCCCAAAGGGGCCTCCTGACATGACGTGTTGCTGGAGCAGTCTGGAGCCAGGACCTGGAATGGCTTGGAAGCTGGGTGCCAGCGTGGTCTGCTGGACTGATCCTTTATATCTGTAAGGCTGGGCATTTTATTTCTCTATTGTCTAAGATCTTGTAACTAAAGAGGCTGTACCTCGATGCTTCTTGTTTCTAAGTTCGGTACTGTAATTGGCAGCGTTTCTCATTAAGTATGTGTGACAATAAAGGCTATTCCACTCCATTCTAATCTGCTAATTCTATTTTATTCTGTTCTGTGATGGAGGCCACCTCAGGAATACTCAGGGCTAAGTAAATAGATGGATTCCGCATGTAATGAACTACCAGCCCCACTTCAGCTTCTTACTTTTCAATGTGAGTGTGTATACTTTGTACACAAGTGTTTGTAACAATGTTCTCTCCACAAAACTCAACCCTCACGGGAATTCCTCCCTCAGCTTATCCTCCAGCCTGGCCTTGCAGTAAATGCACACTCTTGACGTGCATATTTCACAGTCTAGACGCACAATGCAGATTTAAACCATTTACTCAGCTGGTTAATGATCCCATTTCTCACCTTTACAAATGTTCATTGTTAATCTAAATGACTCAGTTGAGCATGTCATTATTTATTAATGGCCAGACCACATACAGTATTAGAAACCTCTAGCACTCCAGCACTTTCAGAAAATTCTAAAAAATGTATATAATTGCTACAGTGGAGAAAGAGGCCATTCAGTCCTTCGAATTGGCACTGAGCATCCCACCCAAACCTCCCCCCCCCGACCCGCCCAATAACTCCACATTTCCCATGGCTAACATACCTAGCCTGCACACTATGGGGCAACTTAGCATCGCCAATCCACCTGACCTGCACATCTTTGGACTGTGTGAGGAAACTAGAGCACCCGGAGGAAACCCACGCAGACACGGGGAGAATGGGCAAACTCCACACAGACAGTTGCCTGAGGCTGGAATCGAGCCCCAGTCCCTTGTGTTGTGAGGCAGCAGCGCTTACCACTGAAAATATCATACAGGTAAAAACAAGGACTGCAGATGCTGGAAACCAGAGTCGGCTTTTGCCCGAAACGTCGATTTTCCTGCTCCTCGGATGCTGCCTGACCTGCTGTGTTTTTCCAGCACCACTCTAATTTAAACATATCATACATTCACAATCTTTTACAGCAATGAAGAATACCATTTGGCCTATTGTGTCTAGGTCATCTCCTTGTGAGAGGTATGCAATTCCTGTCAGTTTGAATTGACTAGATTTAGAATGCACTACCGAAAATGGTGTGAGAAGATAATTCAATAGTGACTTGTAAAAGGGATTTGGTTAATGCTCAATGTGAAAGCACTGGAACTGGTGCAGAAAACAATCGGTTCCAGGAATGAGGAATCTCACTTAGGAGAGTACTTCAGGCAAATTGGACTGTTTGCCTTGAAGGGAAGGCTGAGAGGAGATGGGATCGAGTTATCAAAAGCATGAGGGATCTGGTCAGATCTGACGAGGGTAAACTGCTCCCTCTCAGGAGAAGATCAAGAACAATGCACATGCATTTAAATTAACTGACACAATAAGCAAAGGTGACACAAGGAAGCCCTTTTGTGTGCAGCGAGCAACCGCAAGGTACAACGGAAATGTTCGAAAGGGAATTAGCCTTGTCTGAAAACAAAGAATTTGCAGAGTTATGGGGAGAGGGCAAAGGAATTGTACCAAGTGAATTGCTTAAACAGAAAGCCAGCTCAGAAACAATGGGCTACATGACCTCCTCCTGTTCTCTGTGACACTCCTTCTGAAAAGGAGGTTCTCATGCTCAGACAACAATTAGACAGTAAATTGTCTGGGACTGCCTATGTCCAACAGTTGGGAAATGCAACAAGTGGCTCCTTCTTCTCAACAGAATTAATGAATCTCAGCCAGTTTAAGTTGGCCGTGTCTGTCCCGTACATCAGAGGCAATCTTAGTGGCATGGGTCTTGTCTTTAGGCATTTGTTTTAGCAATCAAAAGGGATGCACTGCCACAGAGAAGGAGAAGAGTAAATGCCCATGAATTCAGGGAGCACATTATTTTAAAGTTGAGGATGCCAAGAGTCCTAGTATAAGATATTGCCAATGTTAACAAAGTGTAAACGTGCACTTATCAAGAATATCAGAGTGTCCCAGTGTTTCACAGCTGAAACATCAACCGATAGAACATCAAAGAGATAAGTCAGCCCCTCAAGTCAGTTTTGCCATTGTAATAAATTGATGATTTAGTGAAAATGTCAAAAAAACCTGAAAAAGCTGCTGGAATATTAGTCGTTACATCAAACTGGGTTAGAAAGTGAAAGGAGAGAGGTTCTGTTCTCTCCCTATCAACAGTATACTCTCTGACCTGGACAGTATACTTTCAGTAAACATACATAGGCCTTGGAGTGATTGCAATGTCACTTCCCCAGAACGTTACAGGGGTCAATCATGAAAGCATGTCTCAGAGAGTATCCTGCATCGCTTTTACTTTTAAAATATGCTAATGGAACTACTTCCGATGATTAAAGGAGTTGATAGAATAGATAGGAACTGTGTATTCTTTTGATGGGGCAAATCCAGAGCAAAATCTTAAAATTTGAAACTGACTATTGAGCAGCAATATCAGAAAGCACTTCCGAAGACGAATGTTAAAGAATAAATATTCCAGTATCTCAGACCCCAAAACAATCGAGGGCAAAGAATGACTTCTACTTCCATGTCTTTGTGACTGAAATATGAAACATTGTCACTTTTCACCTGCCTTCCTGGACAACCCATCCATTTTTTCTTATGGTTATGGTCACAGACTCTGGATATGCTGACACTAGCCACCTGAAGAGTGATATCATCACCAAACTGAGATACCACGAAGATTGCAAGGTGTTAATTGTGTTGCCCTTTTGCAGTGAAAGACCCCAAAGGAATTGAATTGAAATAATTGGGTTTGTAAGTCAACTTCCTGGTCCGTTGGAATATATGCTTCCAGCAGATCTGCAGATGGCACACCAACACTAGGATTTTATTGGGAATTGGTCTGTTACTAAAGGGCAGCATGCCGTGATTCTCCAATTTGTTAGAAGAGGGGAGATACTCCCTCTGTCCTCCAGTTAATCTGAGGTTCTGAAGAACAATTTCGCAACATCGGTGTGACATTTGCATGTCTGACACCAGGCACCCATACCTTCCATTAAGAAAGCATGCAGATTTATTTCCATGTTTGTGCACACATGCTCAGTATGAATTAAAATGTGCTCTTGGCTGGGTTCTCTGTGTCTTCATACAAGCTCAGGTCAGAGTTGGTGGTAAAAGCAAAATATTGCAGATGCAGGAAATTCCCAGGGCAAAATGACCCCTGTGATCCATGCACCCCTGATGTCAAATTACCATTACATTAAATATCAAACTATTGATAAGATTCAGAAACCAATATTGCACTGCATCTATATAGAAACCAGGCTTGTTACCAGAATTGCAACTTGAGTTTAGGCTGTGTTTTCCAGATCTGAAACCTGGTTTAATATTTAAGCTGAGAAATTGTTACAGCCGGTTTCTGGAAGGGGTCGAATTTTGACACAACTAAAGTGATCAGTGTTGCCACTGTCAGTCAGATGCCCCTCTCCCCCTCACTCGTGCTTGTGAACTGTAATGCCCCACCTAGTGGTGTTATCAATAACTGCAGCCATTCATTAAATCCTATCCTGACGTAAAGTGCTTCCCAGCCAACAATGTGCTTTGGAAGTACTGCCACAGTTGTTATATCAATTTACTCACAGCTGCAATCCACAAACAACGATATACGGTTAATTATTATTTTAAATTAGGTTGGTTGAATGATAAATGCTGGTCAGAACACCAGGGAGAACTCTACCCTCCTTTTTTTTGACTAGTACAATAGGAGCTCTTACTTCTGCCCAAAAGGGCAGACAGGTCTCCGTTTATTTTAACTTTAATGTCAGTTTGTATTGAATTATTGTAGTTTTGGACTGAGCATTTGCGTCCCCTGGGAACTAGGTTGAGACTGTTGACTGTTATCACATTAATCTGGGCCCAGTTCCAGTTGTAGCTGCTGAAGGGAAAGGACAGTGTGTTCAATGTCAGTAACTGCTGTGCTGCACAGAAGGGAAATTTGATGGTTTAGCATTGACGATGCTCAGCTTTGTGTGATGGGGCAGTATGTCAGAAATTTGCAAATCGAGGCCAGCATGTCCAAACTTTTGGTCTACCCAACTTTGCCAATCGTTTATTAGGGAAGGTCCAGCCAGAAAAATGAGATGAAAAGCTACAACTCACACTATTTATTTTAGTCGTATAAAACCATGAGCAATAATGGTCTTGTTCTCTCCTTATTAACTTCAGCTTTGTTGACTCGACGGATATTGGTTAGTTTGACTGAGAATTAATGTCTGGTGAACACTGCCATAGGCGAATATTGAATAAAGTATTTGGTCTAGACATGTGTTGCTATATGCAATTGATCTGGCTGTCTGTCTTGTCATTGAAATTGTAATTGGAAAGGAAATACATTCTGCTACACAGTGACCTGTTGAAGAGGGAGAAGTTGGTATATTTATCAATGTCTCTCAGTTGTAACTTTTTAAAGAAAATTATTCTCAGGATGCGTCCTGCATTTATTGTCCAGTGCTAGTTGCCTGAGTGTTTTTTAGATGAGATTCAATTCCCTACAGTATGGAAACAGGCCCTTCAGCCCAACAAGTCCACACTGACTCACCGAAGAGTAACCCACCCAGATCCATTTCCTCTGACTAATGTTCCTAACGCTACAGGCAATTTAGCGTGGCCAATTCACCTGACCTGCACATCTTTAGACGATGGCAGGAAACCAGAGCAAACCCACAAAGACACTGGGGAATGTACAAACTCCTCTCAGACAGTCGCCCAAGGTTGGAATCGAACTCGGGTCCCTGACACTGTATGGCAGCAGTACTAACTACCGAGCCACCGTGCTGTCCCAACTTTGATGCAATGTTGCTAGCTGCGTCACTGCATGATGACAGGTACGAGGCAGTGGGTGATATTTAATGCCCTTCCCTAGGGTGGGTTTGAAAAAGGGTGCAGGGAAATGTGGTAATGGCAAGTGGTGCCTCTGTCACATTGCCACCTCCATCTCAAAGCCTCAGCAGAGAAACCTGTGGATGGCTTTCCCATCAATCTGCCAAATGAACCGTTACGTTTAATTAATGCTCACTTTAAGGCTTCATCTCACTGACTTCAGTAAAACCAGTGGAGGGGAGGCAATGGCCTAATGGTATTGTCGCTGGGCTGTTAATTGGGACACCCAGACAATGTTCTGGGGTTCGAATCCCACCATGGCAGATGGTGGGATTTGAATTCAATGAGTGTCTGGAATTAAGAATCTAATGATGGTTGTGGGGGAATACTTATCCTGTTCTGTAACATCGTTACCTGGTCTGGCCTCCAGGTGACTCCAGACCCACAGCAATATGGTTGACTGTTAACTGCTTTCTGGGCAATTCGGGATGGGCAATAAATGCTGGCCTGGCCAGTGATGCCCACTTCCTGTGAAATAATAGATACTAAATGAATATTTTGCATCAGTATTTACTGTGGAAAAGGATATGGAAGATATAGACCATAGGGAAACAGATGGTGACATCTTTCAAAATGTCCAGATTACAGAGGAGGAAGTACTGGATGTCTTGAAATGGTTAAAGGTGGATAAATCCCCAGGACCTGATTAGGTGTACCCAAGAACTCTATGGGAAGCTAGAGAAGTGATTGCTGGGCCTCTTGCTGAGATATTTGTATCATCGATAGTCACAGGTGAAGTGCCGGAAGACTGGAGGTTGGCAAACGTGGTGCCACTGTTTCAGAAGGATGGTAAGGACAAGCCAGGGAACTATAGACCAGTGAGCCTGACCTCGGTGGTGGGCAAGTTGTTGGAGGGAATTCTGAGGGACAGGATGTACATGTATTTGGAAAGGCAAGGACTGATTTGGGATAGTCAATATGGCTTTGTGCATGGGAAATTGTATCACAAACTTGATTGAGTTTTTTGAGAAGTAACAAAGAAGATTGATGAGGGCAGAGCAGTAGATGTGATCTATATGGACTTCAGTAAGGTGTTCAACAAGGTTCCCCAAAGGAGACTGATTAGCAAGGTTAGATCTCATGGAATACAGGGAGAACTCACCATTTGGATACAGAACTGCCTCAAAGGTAGAAGACAGAGGGTGGTGGTGGAGGGTTGTTTTCAAGACTGGAGGCCTGTGACCAGTCGAATGCCACAAGGATTGGTGCTGGGCCCTGCACATTTTGTCATTTCCATAAATGATTTGGACGCGATCATAACAGGTACAGTTAGTAAGTTTGCAGATGACACCAAAATTGGAGGTGTAGTGGACAGCGAAGAGGGTTACCTCAGATTACAACAGGATCTGGACCAGATGGGTCAATGGACTGAGAAGTGGCAGATGGAGTTTAATTCAGATAAATGCGAGGTGCTGCATTTTGGGAAAGCAAATCTTAGCAGGACTTATACACTAAATGGTAAGGTCCTCAGGAGAGTTGCTGAACAAAGAGACCTTGGAGTGCAGGTTCATAGCTCCTTGAAAGTTGAGTTGCAGGTAGATAGGATAGTGAATAAGGCGTTTGGTATGCTTTCCTTTATTGGTCAGTGTATTGAGTACAGGAGTTGGGAGGTCATGTTGCGGCTGTACAAGACATTGATTAGGCCACTGTTGGAATATTGCGTGCAATTCTGGTTTCCTTCCTATCGGAAAGATGTTGTGAAACTTGAAAGGGTTCAGAAAAGATTTACAAGGATGTTGCCAGGGTTGGAGGATCTGAGCTACAGGAAGAGGCTGAATAGGCTGGGGTTGTTTTTACCTGAAGCGTCAGAGGCTGAGGGGTGATCTTATAGTGGTTTACAAAATTATGAGGGGTATGGACAGGATAAATAGGCAAAGTCTTTTCCCTGGGGTCAGGGAGTCCAGAACTAGAGGGCATAGGTTTAGGATGAGAGGGGAAAGATATAAAGGAGATCTAAGGGGCAACATTTTCATGCAGAGGTTGGTACGTGTATGGAATGAGCTGCCAGAGGATGTGGTGGAGGCTGGTACAATTGCAACATTTAAGAGGCATTTGGATGGGTATATGAATAGGAAGGTTTTGGAGGGATATGGGCCAGGTGCTGGCAGGTGGGACTAGATTGGGTTGGGATATCTGGTCGGCATGGACGGGTTGGACTGAAGGATCTGTTTCCATGCTGTACATCTCTATGACTCCATGACTCCACACACCAGGAGCACAACATATAAGCCTGTGTGGGTTGCTTGCAGACTCCGATAGGAGGAGCCCCTCATTCATAAAGTCCTGATAGAAGGGCACAGCATCAGGAAGTCAGCCTTACTGAGAGCCTATTCCCCTCATTCTGCTGTTGAGCCTCCCTCATTGACTCCCACCATGTGAAAGTGAGGACTGCAGATGCTGGAGATTAGAGCGGTGCAGGAAAAGCGCAGCAGGTCAGGCAGCATCCGAGGAGCAGGAGAATCGACGTTTCAGGCACAAGCCTTTCATCAGGAATTTCTGATGAAGGGGTCATCCACGAAACATTGATTCTCCTGCTCCTTGGATGCTGCCTGACCTGCTGTGCATTTCCTGCACCGCTCTAATCTTGCTTCCCACCATGTGACAGTCATCTTGCCATTAGTCATTCCCGATAAAAGGTTTTTGCTCGAAACGTTGATTCTCCTGCTTCTCAGATGCTGCCTACCTGCTGTGCTTTTCCAGTGCCACACGTTTCGACTCTGATACTCCAGCATCTGCAGTCCTCACCTTCTCCCACTAATTTTTTCTGCCCTGGATTGTTCCATGCTGCTGAACCTCCAATGGTGATATTTCCCACAGTAGCCGCTGCCTCCCTGTGGTTGCTGCTGAGCAATGCAGCTTGTGATATTTGGCTCTCGGCCCATGGGGCATCCTATCTGCAGGGTCCTGATCCCACATAAGGCCTGCAGCTGACCTTTCAGCTATCTGGCTTGTCATAGGGAGGACTTTCCCAGAGGTATCAGTGAGACCTCACCACATCTATAAAACTTCCCCAGTATGTGGCCATGGGACTGGAGTTGGGATAGATCTGGTTCAGCGAGGGAAGCAAAGGGCATTAATAAAACAGTAGGACGTTTCCAGCAATCTGACAGCATTTTACTCGAAACACCATTTACAAATTTTTAAAACTATGCTCAAATCCTCATTGTTGGAATTTGAGCCCATGTTTTTTTTTGATTTAACAGGTTTGACCCTTTAACCTATTGGTCAACAGTAACATTCCGGTTACTTTTTGTACCCCTTCCCCTGGGAGGTAACGTTCTGGGTGTTGAAGTTAGGGGAAGATGATGTCATTTACATTATCGAAATTTGTCATTAGTTTGGTTCCGACAGGGAACGATTGACTTTAAACAGTGCTACCCATTTGGTGAGGAAGATGATTGCGTTACTTTGCCCCTGCAGGCAGGAGGAGAAAGAGAGTCAGTGCAGAAAACCTTTAGCGTATTGTGATGATCCTTTCTTCTGGTTTTTTTGAAGTGCGGTTTTAAGGCAGAGGTGCCAAGCAGTCTCCACAGTCCTACTAAAGAAATTAGTTCGTGAGGCCGAGGATTTTACTTTCAAAGTTGGAACAATAGAAGCAGCCTAAATGGGTGTGGCCAAGCTTTCAGTGAACCAATTTTTGGTTGACACATGTTGACTCTCTTGAGGGACGCAATGAGAATTCATCACATTTTTGTAACCTTTACACTCACTGACTCCCAAGATCTCGTCAGCCTCCTTGCTTCTCCTCCCGATAAATGTCTGCTTCTTCTAAACTTCATTCAACACACATCTCGGCTCATACTAACTTCTGGTTAGTCACTGATAGGCGTAGTCTATAGGCCACCAAATAATAGCATCGCATTGGGGTGGGCAATAAACAAAGAAATAACTAATGCCGATAAAAACGGTATGGCAATTATCATGGGGGAGTTTTAATCTATATGTCAATTGGTCAAACCAGCTCAGTCAGTGTCGCCTTAAGGAGGAGGAGGAGTTGAGTGTATCCGTGATAGTTTTCATGAATAGTATGTAATGGAACCGATGAGGGAGCACGCTATCCTCAATCTGGTCTTGTGTAATGAGGCAGGAATAATTAATGACCTCATAGTTAGGGATCCTCTTGGAAGGAGTGATCACAGTATGTTTGATTTTGGAATATAGATGGAAAGTGTGAAGATAAAACCCAATATCAAGGTCCTGTGCTTCAACAAGGGAGATAACAATAGGATGAGGGAGCAGTTGGCTTAAGTAGGTGGAAACAAAGACTTTATGGTGGAACAGTTGACGAACAATGGAGGACTTCCAAAGCAATTTTTCAAAGTGCTCAGCAAAAGTATATTTCAGTGAAAAGGAAGGGTTCTAAGGAAAGGGATAATCTGCCATGGGTGTCTAAGGAAATAAGGAAGGCTATCAGATTGAAGGAGAAGGCATATAAAGTGGCCAAGATCCATGGGAAAGCTTTAAAGGTCAACAAAAAGCCACAACAAAAGCTATGAAGAAAAATAAGATGGGACAGGAAAAAAACCCAGCACAGAATATACAGACAGATAGAAAAAGTTTCTATAAATATATAAAATGAAGAAGAGTGGCTAAAGTAAACGTTTGTCCTTTAGAGGATGAGAAGAGGTATTTAGTCATGGAATAAGTGGAAATGGCTGAGGCATTGAACAGGTATTTTGTATCAGTCTTCACACAAAGAGATGAAGGTAGGTAAGGACCTGGAAACAATCATTATCATGGAAGAGCTAGTGTTGGGCAAGATAATGGATCTAAGGATAGACAAGTCTCCTGGCCCTGATGGAATGCATCCCAGGGTACTAAAAGAATTAACGGGAGAAATAGCAAGTGCACTTGTGAATTTTGGTAATTTCCAGCAGATTGGAATACAGCAAACATGACACCACTGTTTAAAAATGGAGGTAGACAAAAGATGGGGAATTATAGACCGGTTAGCTTAACTTCTGTAGTGGGGAAGCTGCCTGAGTCTATTATCAAGGAAAAAATAACAAGGCATCTAGATAGAAGTTGTCCCATTGGGCAGGAGAGATGATTCATTCCTGAAGAAGGGCTCATGCCTGAAACGTGATTCCTGAAGAAGGGCTCATGCCCGAAACATCGATTCTCCTGCTCCTTGGATGCTGCCTGACCTGCTGCGCTTTTCCAGCAACACATTTTCAGTCCTGTTGGGCAGACACAGCATGGGTTCATGAAGAGCAAATCATGCTTAACTAATCTTTTGGAATTCTATGAAGACATTATGAGCAGGGTGGACAATTGGGGACCCAGTTGATGTGGTATACTTAGATTTTCAAAAGGCCTTCGATAAGGTGCCGCACAAGAGGCTGCTGCATAAGATAAAGATGCATGGCATTATGGGTAATGTATTAGCATGGATCGAGGATTGGTTGATCAACATGAAGCAAAGAGTAGGGATAAATGAGTGCTATTCTGGTTGGCAATCAGTAACTAGTGGTGTGCCTCAGGGATCGCTGTAGTGACTACAATTTTTCACAATTTATATGGATGATTTGGTGTTGGGGACCATGTGTAGTGTGTGAAAGTTTGCAGATGGCACTAAGATGAGTGGCAGAGCAAAGTGTGCAGAGGATGTGAACCCTTGCAGAGGAATGTAGATACTTTAAGTGAGTGGGCAAAGGTCTGGCAGATGGAATGCAATATTAATAAATGCGAAGTCGTCCATTTTGTTTGGAATATGTAAATAGCTGCAGCATGCTGCTATGCATAGGAATTTGGGTGTCCTTGTGCATGAATCACAAAAGGTTGGTCTGCAGGTACAACAAGCAATTAGGGAGGCATTTTGTCTTTCATTGCTGTAGGGATTGAATTTAAAAGCAGGGAGGTTATGTTGCAGCTGTGCAGGGTGCTGGTGAGGCCACACCTGGAGTACTGTGTGCAGTTTTGGTCTCCTTATCTTGAGAAAGGGTGTACTGGCACTGGAAGGGGTGCAGAGAAGGTTCTCTAGGTTGACTCCAGAGTTGAGAGGGTTGACTTATGAGGAGAGATTGCGTTGACTGGGATTATATTCATTGGAATTCAGAAGAATGAGGGAGGAACTTACAGAAACATATAAAATGATGAAGGGAATAGATAGGATAGACATAGAGAGGATGTTTTCACTGGTGGGTGAAACTAGGACAAGAGGTCATAGCCTCAAAATTAGGGGCAGCAGATTTAGGACTGAATTGAGAAGGAACGTCTTCACCCAGAAGGTTGTAAATCTGTTGAATTCCCCGCCCAGTGAAGTAGTTGACGCTACTTCAGTAAATGTTTTTAAAGCTAAGATAGATTTTTTTTGAATAATAAAGGAATTAAGGATCACGGTGAGAGGGTGGGTAAGTGGAGCTGAGACCACGTGAAGGTCAGGCATGATCTTATTGAATGGTGGAGAGGCTCGAAGGCCGGACAGTGCACTCCTGCTCCTAGTTCTTATGTTCTTGAGTTCTGTAAACTGCCATTTAATTAGTCTCATTCTGCTCTTCAGAATCTCTCCATGTGTTTTGTCTCTCCTTTAGAAATCTGCTTTGAAACCAATGTCACTGACTCCACCATTTGTAAACAGTCCTAATGCATCCTCCTTTGCCTCTGTGTCAGGTTTTGTTTTAGTCCATTCCGACAAAATGCCTTGTGACATTTTACGCTGCTATAGGCATCCTATAGATACAAATGAGGCTCATATTGTAATATGTCCAAGGCTGTTTTCACTTCCCACCTATGAATTGCTACTTCATTTGGTATTTGGTTCTGATGATGAAGTTAGAGGTGATCTAACTGCAGAAAATATCTCGGCAAATGGAGACCTGTATCAGTGTTAAAGATAGAAAGGGACAAAGCAAACTTGAAGACAGGGATAACTGAAGGAGAAAGGCAAATGGAAGAATGATTAACAATTATAACAATGGAAACCATTCAAATTAATGATATTTCAATGAATGGGTGTAGACCAAAGTTGCATTATTCAGGAGGGAGATTTACACCTAAACATTTATTATTCACAGGCAAACTAATAATTTGAACACAAAATGTAGAGTAAATATTTAAAAGTACAAACAGTGAGATTAAAGATGCAAATAGATGGTGTAGAAAGGAAATAGCAAGTATCATGACAAGTAATTTTGAGATATTATTGATCACACAACATCAGACTAAAGTCCAACAGATTTATTTGAAAGTGCAAGCTTTCAGAATGCTACTCATTCATCAGGTAGCTGGTGGGGCAGGATGGTAGGACGCAGAATTTATAATAAAAGATCAAAATGTTATACAACTGTTGCAATGTATTGAGCAAACCTAGATTAATGTTGAGTCTTTAATCACTTAGAATGGTTGCAGGGTTCGATTTATTAACGTGTAAATCCCAGAACTTATTTCAAGTCATATTCTCAAGGTAACTTATAAAAAAAAGTGACATCTCAGCTCAAACAACGCATTAAAGGTGTGAGGTTAGAGTCTTTCTGTATTCCAACTTTGAGTCAGACTGGTTCTATTTCCAAAGTGGAATTTATAAAATGTCACATGGACTGACTGCCTGCAGACTGTGTGCTTTTTGAGCAAAATAGAATGTGTCTGCAAATACAATTCTGCAAATGCAAATTCACCCCATAGACTTATGCGTGTGTGTGAGGGAGAGAGAGACACAGAGAGAGAGAGAGAAAGAGTATGTGTCTCTGTGTATCTCTGTGTGTGTGTCTGTGTGTGTGTGTCTGTGTGCATGTGTGTCAGACTCTGTGTGCGAGTGTGACAGAGTATATGCCTGTGAGAGGGTGTGCACCTAAGTGTCAGTGTGGGTGTGTGTCTCAGAGGAGCATGTGCATGAGAAAGGGTGTGTGTGTGTGTGTGTGTGTGTGTGTGTGTGTGTGTGTGTGTGTGTGTGTGTGTGTGTGTGTGTGTGTCTGACTGAGAGTGTATAGCGTCGTGGGGTCACCGTAGTGTGACGTGAATGCAAGGTCCCGGTTGAGGCCATCTTCATGGGCACTGAACTCAGCTATCAGCCTCTGCTTGGCAACTCCACATTGTTATGTATCCTGAAGTCCGCCTTGGAGGATGGTCACCTGGAGGTCTGAGGCCGAATGCTCCTGACCACTGAAGTGTCCTGGACTGGGTGGGAACATCCCTGTCTGGTGATTGTTGTGTGGTGTCCAATCATCTGTTGTTGTAGTGTCTGCTTGGTCTAGCCAACAGGGTATCCTTGCCTGCAGCGTATGAGATAGACAACGTTATTAATGATAAAAGGTGGGTTGAGGCAGATATGGGGCCATTCAGAAAGGAAGGGAGAACGAGAAGGTCAGTGCCACTTACTTACCTCAGCTTTTAATGAAAAGTTATGTATTAGAAAACCACTAAATGTTGCTGTAAATCTGCCCTGGGAAGTTAGAGAAAAATGGGGCAATGCGGGTATGAGCAGCAGGACTCTTTTTACAATGATTCATTCTGAATTCTCCAAATTACATTTAAACATAGTTATCTTAAACCCAAAATTCCAAACCCCTCCTTAATCTGGAGTCTCCAAGCCCCTTCTTAAACCTGGAGAACAAAATAACTCTGATGCTTTCCCTGCACATGAGAGTATTGGCTCACTCCAGAACTAATTTCTGTGTGACAACTGGGTTTAATCCATGTAATCACTCAACACTATTTACCTTCTCATTTGGACTCCTGGCTGAAATTAATTATGTTGTCAAGCTCTCGATACTAAACAATGTTTTCCTTGCTCCTGGCAGTCTTCACGCTGGAACAGCCTCTTCAGTCAGTGCTCTGCTCAATGCTACCATGTCCTCCTGCCATCAATCTGTCATTTGCCTAACAGTGAAAATGTCTACATTGGTCATCAGTCAATTTCCTTGGAATATTTGTGCTTTTCCTGCATAAACTGTTGCCTTTCGGTGCTTTTAGAACCTGCTTAACGAAAAGATGAAATGAAAGCAAAAACTGCTGAAATACACCATAGATCTGGTAGTATCTGTGCAGGGTGGACAGGATTTATGCTCTTGGAATAATCTCAGATATTGGGACAAGTTCTGGCTCCTGTCTCAAGAGCTAAAGGGACAACAACAGTTGGAATCTTGGATTTTGCCATTTGGCAGGTTTTGTTCCATGTTGTTGCCCGATAAGTGATGATAAATAGGTTGGAAGCAGGAATCCATTAGGATGACAGAGGCAAGTAGGTAACGAGAGGACTTCTCAAAATGGAGGTGCCCTCATAAATCTGACTAATACTTGAAAACAAAATGGGTTATTGATCGAAGTATGTGGATAGAAGCGGTTTGGAAGGACATGGGCAAAGAGCAGGCAGGAGGGACAAGTTTAGTTTGGGATTATGATCAGCATAGACTGGTTGGACCGAAGTGTCTGTTTCTGCGCTGTAGGACTCTATGAGTCATCAGTTTGTAAGGGAAGTCCCTCCCCAGGGAGAGTTCAGGCCAAGGCTGTAGCCTTTACATTTACGTGGAGTCATTCTTGAAACTGTGACCCTTCAGACTGCTACCCAAAGCTGCCACCAAGATATTGTCGGCCTCTTGACTCTATGTGATATCTCAGGTCAACGTTCTCACTGTCAGACCTTTAATTGGCCTAATTGGATATCAGGCAAGATCAGTTGAAAGTAGGAACACTTTGGGGAATGGACCTACTGTGTAAGCTTCAAATCTGGCTCCCAATCCTACCGTTGCATCCACCTCCCTTGAGCTGGGAAGATTCCATCAAAGTTGGTGACATTGATATCTTCCCAGGTGTTCACTCCTGGCACCTTGTGCCACCTGTGGCAGCACATGGTACTGGGTAACGATTTTTGAATTCCTGAAGGAGGGTCACTGGACCCAAAACGTTACCTCTGTTTCTCTCCACAGATGCTGAGTTATTCCAGTAATTTCTGTTTTTGTTAACAGTTTGTAAGATTGTTCACAGCTACCCATTCTCCTCCATCTCTGCTTTGTTTTTGTAACATCTGCAACCACGAATGAGATGCTGGAGAACTGGAAGATGGCTTTTATTTATATTGTGTGCCCTTATTTAAGAAACTCTGCAAGGAACAGCCTGAGAACTATAGATCGATGAGTCTGACATCAGTGGTGGGTAAGTTGTTGGGGGGTGGGGGATTCTGAGAGACAGGGTTTACATGCATTTGGAGAGGCAAGGACTGATGAAGAGCTTATGCTCGAAACATCAGCTCTCCTGCTCATTGGATGCTGCCCGACTGGCTGTAATTTTGACTTTTGACTCTGGGTAGGAATAGTCAGCATGGCTTAGTGCGTGGGAAATCGTGTCTCACAAAATTGATTGAGCTTTTTGAGGATGTGTTCAAGAAAACAGATGAGGGCAAATGTTGACTACATGGACTTTAGTAAGGTTTGGGAGACAAGATTCCAAATGGTAGACTGGGTAGTAAAGTTAGATCATATGGGGTTCAGGGGGAGCTTGCCCATTAGATACAAAATTGGCTTGATGGTAGGAGACAGAGGATGGGGATGGAGGATTGCTTTTCAGACTGGAGTCCTCTGACCAGCAGTGTGTTTCACAGGGATCAATGCTGGGTCCGCTGTTGTTTGTCATTTATATAAATGATTTGGATGAGAATATAGGAAGCATGATTAGTATGTTTGTGGTTGACACCAAAGTGGGTGGTATAGTAGATAGTGAGGAAGGTTATCTAAGATTTTGAATTGGAGATGCCGGTGTTGGACTGGGGTGTACAAAGTTAAAAATCGCACAACACCAGGTTATAGTCCAACAGGTTTAATTGGAAGCACACTAGCTTTCGGAGCGATGCTTCTTCATCACTATCACCTAATGAAGGAGCATCGCTCCAAAAGCTAGTGTGTTTCCAATTAAACCTGTTGGACTATAACCTGGTGTTGTGAGATTTTTAACTAAGATTCTGAAGGGATCCTTGACCAATTAGGCTGAGGAGTGGCAGAGTGGCAGGTGGAATTTAAATGAGAGAAATATGAAGTATTGTCTTTTGGTAAGACAAACAAGGGTGGGACTTACTCAGTTCATCATAGGGACTGGGAGTGTTGGAGAACAGACAGACCTAGGGCTTCAGGTACATAACTTATTAAAGTTGCATCACAGGAAGACAGAATGATAAAGAAGATATCTGGAACTTATGCCTTTATTGCTCAGACCATTGAGTTTAGGAGGTGAAATGTCATGTTACGGTTTGAGGTCTATTCTTGCATGTTGTTCTGGTCGCCCTGCTATAGGAAGGATATTAATAAACTGGAAAGGGCACAGAAAAGATTTTAAAGATGTTGCCTGGAATGGAATGACCAAGGTTGGATAGGAGGTTGTCACTGGAGCTTAGGAGGTTGAGGGGTGAACTTTTAGACATTCTTAAAATCATGAGGGACATAGATAAGGTGAATAGCAAAGGTCTTTTCCCAAAGGTAGGAGAGTTTGAAACTAGAGAGCATATTTTTAAGGTGAGAGAAGGAAGATATAAAAGGGACCTGAGGGGTAACTTTTTCACTCAGAGGATGGTTTGTATGTGGAATGAACTGCCAGAGGAAATATTAGATGCAGGTACAGTTATATCATTTAAATAGACATTTGGCTAGGCATGTGAACGTTTAGAGGGATATGGGCAAAATGCAGGCAAATGGGACTAGTTGGGAAACTTGGTTGACATGGACGGTTGGACTGAAGAGCTTATTTCCATGCTGTATGACTCTATGACTGCTTGGCCTACCGAATGATTAGAACTCACTGATTGTGCACCTACTTGGATGTTCACAGCATGTCTGTGTTACTCTGCCTTGCCGTTTGGTGCAGACACCAGCAGCTGGCCAAGGTTATCAGCTTTCACCATGCAAGAGGGTGGCCATGTTGTTCCATGCACCATGTCCAATAGTTGATGCAGCAGACACACTGTATGTGCTTTAACTAAATGATGGTGTCTCAAATACATGTGAAGGGAGACACCCTTCAATCACAGTAAGTCACAGAAATCCTCCAAAGTCAATCTGGGGCTAGGAAATGGTCAAGTCGGGGGCCTCTCCTCAAAGTGGAATGAGGAACCTGAGAGTCAGACACATCTCCATCCATTTGTTTCTGCTCTAATATGGGCTGTTCACTCCTGGCCTGAGAGAGAGAGGAAGGGACGGAGTCAGATGAAACTGGTGGTGAGGCTGGTATAAATGGGAGAAAGATGGTGAGTGAATGAGGAGGAGGCACAGAGGCCATGAAGGGTTAGTAATGGAGGGGACCTAGGCATACAAAGCGAGTGCTGAAGGATGCTGCGAGCAATAGTGAGAGTGTTGACAGCGAGCCTTGAAGGTGCAGAGACAGGGTGAGTGTGTGGTAGCAGACAGAAGATGGTGGCATTTACTGTAGAGGAGTGAACATCATTGACTTTCCTCCTGCACTGCTGGGCACTCTTCCCAATGACAGGGGCTGCCCTTCCCTGGGTCACAGGCTGACAGTGCCTGGTGTTGTACCCTCCACAGATGGAACCCCACTATCCATCAGGACTTGTGTCCCCCTATCCACAGGGGGGTTACCAATTTCCTCTTCTCTGCATGTCCAAGAGCAAATCTCACAAAAGGTGTGGGCTGACTCTAATCCACCATCTGTTTGTGTAATGGTTATTTAAAAAGACATTGGCCACAAAGATGGCTGCTGTTTCAGGATATCCCAACATTGGTGACTTCTTCCAATTACCCCGAACAGTAGAATTGGGCAAACATCATGGCACCATATGGACTGGGTTGGTAGATAATGACGTGAATGTGGGACTAGAGAGTGAGAAAGCTTACTCAGCCTCACAGAGAGAAACCCCCAATGAGATTGGGAGAATATGATATTTGCCAAAATTTCAGAAGCTACAGTTCCTTATCTCTATCCACATACACCGCATGATTCAGTGAAATGGGTGAAGCCATTATGACATAGACTCATAGAGTCATAGAGATGTACAGCGTGGAAACAGACCCTTTGGTCCGACCCGTCCATACCGACCAGATATCCCATCCCAATCTAGTCTCACCTGCCAGCACCTGGGCCATCCCTCCAAACCCTTCATACTCATATACCCATACAAATGCCTCTTAAATGTCGCAGTTGTACCAGCCTCCACCACATCCGCTGGCTGCACAGTCCATACACGTACCACCCTCTGTGTGAAAAAGTTGCCCCTTAGGTCTCTTTTATATCTTTCCCCTCTCACCCTAAACCTATGCCCTCTAGTTCTGGACTCCCCAACACCTGGGAAAAGACTTTGCCTATTTACCCTATCCATGCCCCTCATGATTTTATAGACCTCTGTAAGGTCACCCCTCAGTCTCCGATACTCCAGGGAAAACAGCCCCAGCCTGTTTAGCCTCTCTCTGTAGCTCAAACCCTCCAACCCTGGCAACATCCTTGTAAATCTTTTCTGAACCCTTTCAAGATTCACAACATCTTTCCGATAGGAAGGAGACCAGAATTGCACGCAATATTCCAACAGTGGCCTAACCAATGTCCTATACAGCCGCAACATGACCTCCCATCGCCTGCACTCAATACTCTGAACAATAAAAGAAAGCATACCAAACGCCTTCTTCACTATCCTATCTACCTGCTACTCCACTTTCAATGAGCTATGAACCTGACATGAATATTAACCTCTTCAGGCCATTACCTTAGTCAGCAACCCCACCTCAAACATTTTCCCCTTGGTTAGCTCATTAAACGACATTGTATAAAACTGTAATGCATTTGCTGCTACCAGCTCTCTCCTCAAGTCTATGACTTCACAAATGCAAGTGGCCTGAATGTTCCACATTTTTCTGAGCATGCACTTGGAAGAATTGATTGCTGGGAAACTGTTGACCCTGACTTTCTTCTGTAGATCACATCACTGCAGGAGGATCATTTATCTCTTGTGTATTTCTCATGGAGGGCACTGTTCTTTTGATATGATTGTTGCTTCATTAGCTTTTCTGGACCCTGAATCTCCTGAATTTTCCTCCTGGGAGACAGCTACTCTATTGAAATAAGTACTCTCTTCCTTGTATTAGCCCTGATTTCTGGATCGTGTTTGAACTGAAGGAGGTAATGGTAATAGCAAAATACCGGAAATCAAACACTAGAGAAACTCAGCAGGTCTGGCAGCATCTGTGTAGAGAGAAACAGAGTTAATGTTACAATTCCAGTGTGACACTTCTTCAGAACAGACCTTGTTTCTAAAACTGAAACTGTGGATGCTGTAAATCAGAAACAAAAACAGAAACTGCTAGAAAAGCTTTGGCTGTGAAGAGAAATCATAGTTAAACATTTTGGGTCTGGTGACCTTTCCTCATCTCATTTCTGTTTGTTTCTTTTTTTTGGCAGTATTCTGGAGGCTTGGCACAGGCTGTTCCTACTTCTTGCCTGTGTCCTGGATGTGTGGACATTGGTTCGGTTGTCACTGAGTCGTATGCAGCTTATCTCTTTCAAGCTGTTGATCAGGCTTAAGTCATCTGTAGTGGTTACATGAGTGGTGAAGTAAACCCTTTCAGACTCTCTGCCATTGAAGGATGGCTGCTTACTCAACATTCTCTCTGCCACCTAGTGTTGATTGTTCTGCTCAGTCAGATAATTGAACTTTTCTGCCAATCCTGTAAAATCTGTGACTTTCTCTACTTTGGCAATGTTAACCAGCTCTCTGATGCCAACATAAAGTGATCTCATTTGACTCTGTTTGGGTTCAGCCAGGAGTCTGGGAATCTCAAGGAAGTCTTCTGCTTCAAGGAAGTTTGTTCCTCAACCAGTTGTTCCCTCAAAGTTGTTGAATTCCTCCAACTTTGACGCAGCATAGTGGCTCAGTGATTAGCACTGCTACCTCACAGCATGAGGGTCGCAGGTTCAATTCCATCCCTGGGCCACTATCTGTGTGGAGTTTGCACATTCTCCCTGTGTCTGTGTGGATTTCTTCCGGGTGCTCCACTTTCCTCCCACAATCCAAAAATGTGCAGGTTAGGTGAATTGGCCATGCTAAATTTGCTCATAGTGTTCTGGGATGTGTAGGGTAGGGGAGTAGGTCTGGGTGGGCTACTCTTTGGAGGGTTAATGTGGACTTGTTGTGCTGAAGGGTCTGGTTCTACACTGTTGGGATTCTATGATCTTTTCTGATGAAGTTGAGGTCAAGACATACCTGCAAGCTCAAAAATGAAGCTGGTTGATTGAAAACAATATGTACATTTTCAACTCTCTTCTGTATGTTGGGTTGCAGTATAACTTGTGGTAAATTCCTAAACTATTCTCTGTCAGTTATATCTTTTATCATCTTTATTCTTAAACAATTCAAAATGGTGGCAGATTATGGTGAATGTTGAAGCTTTACACTGTGTTTTACTGTGTTACTCACTGTAAAATGCAAGTGACAACAAGTAAGTCATGGCACAGTGGTTAGCACTGCTGCCTCACAGCGTCAGAGACCCGGGTTCAACTCCCGCCTCAGGCGACTCTCAGTGTGGAGTTTGCATTCTCCCTGTGTATACATGGGTTTCCTCCGGGTGCTCTGGTTTCCTTCCACGATCCAAAAATACGCAGATTACGTGAATTGGCCATGCTAAATTGCCCGTAGTGTTAGGTGAAGGGGTAAATGTAGAGGAATGGGTCTGGGTGGGTTGCGCTTCAGAGGATCGGTATGGACTTGTTGGACTTACTTACACATTGTAAGTAATCTAATCTAATCATGTAAGTCATTCATTCATTCAATGAAACATGAGCCTAACGAAAAGACAGATGCGTTATCAGCAATTGTTTGTGTTAACGTGGACGAAGTGGTTATAAAATGTTGATCGTAGTGATTGAGTTCAGAAGACCAAAGTCCTGTACCTGCATGAAGCTATAACCTGAAACCAATGTCCACCCTCAACGAAAAATGTATTTTAGCTTTGTGTTCCTGGAAATATCATTTTTCACCAACGCTCATGGAGCCATTTGGCCTCTGGAGCGTGGGCTATTTACAGGAAGAGCCTGGACTTGTTCATTATCAGATGAGACTGTGTTTTTGGCTTAAACATGGCTTTACTGCTTGTTAGTAATTGGATCATAAGGAGCTTTAAATAAGACTTGTGTTCTTAGGGCTGCATGGAATGAAACACAGTGCCAGCAGCATTGTCATTAAAACTTTTTTGGGAAACTGGCAAAGTAGTCAAATGTTCATGGACTCTATAAATTCACAACGTAATTTATCAGGCCCGGCATGACAAGGTCTCATCATTTTTATATTGAGCTTTCTCGATACAATGAAATGAGAATACTAAGCTCCCACTGTAAGACTGTGGCTGGGATTATCGGGCATTCAGGCATTGAGAGGTTTACTGCAAAAAAATACAATGTAGATCTTAATTATTTATTTTGTCATTAATTTGCACTCCTTCTGGAGCCATCTTTGGTGACCACCTCAACATCAACTCCTTTAGCTTTCCACCATAATCATGTATTTCAGTCATTTTGGCTTCCTTTTTTGAATTGAAGTGAATTAGCTTTATTGTCACGTGTGCTCAAATACGTTCTGTGCAAAGCTTATAAATAACCACCTCCAGCGCCATCCTCAGTGCAAAGGTACCAAGGCACAGCTTCTTCAGTCACATGATTAGTTACAATATAACAATGTCACCAACACATGGTGCCACCTTAGGTACAGAGTACCTCGGTACAGTCCTGAGTTACAGAGTGGGGAGATGAAGAAAAACAAGTTACATTACAGCTGTACACTGGTCAGAAAAACAAGAACCAAAGTTATGTTCTTTTTCTATCCTCACTCCCCCTACCAATTTCTCTCTCTGGCTGTGTATTTGCCTAAGGAGAAAGTGAGGACTGCAAATGCTGGAGATCAGAGTCAAGACTGTGGTGCGAGAAAAGCATATCAGGTCAGGCAGCATCCGAGGAGCAGGAGAGTTGACATTTGATCAGGGATAAGGGAATAAGGTTGCAAGATAAATGGGAGGGGGTGGGTTTGGGGACAGTTAGCTGGTTAAGCAATAGGTCGATGAAGGTGAGGGAGAAGGTGATAGGTCAGAGGGGGCAGTGATGGACAGGTCAGGAGGGCAGTGCCAAGTTGGAGGCTTGGGAAAGGGATAATGAAGGGAGAGGAAATGAGGAAGCTGTTGAAATCTACATTTATCCCATGTGGTTGCAGGGTCCCAAGGCAGAATATGAGGCGTTCCTCCTCCAGGAGTCAGGTTGTAATGTTTTAACAGTGGAGGAGGCCCAGGACCTGCATGTCCTTGCAGGAGTGGGAGGGGGAGTTGAGTTGTTCAGCCACAAGGTGGTGGGGTGATGGATGCGGATATCCCAGGGAAGTTTCTGAAATGTTCCGCAAGAAGACATCATCTCTGGGACACCCACACCCACCAACCCCACCGCCCCATGGCTGAACAATTCAACTCCCCCTCCCACTCCGGCAAGGACATGCAGGTCCTGGGCCTCCTCCACCGCCAAACCATTACCACCCAATGCCTGGAGGAAGAATGCCTCATCTTTTGCCTTGGGACCCTGCAACCACATGGGAAAAATGTGGATTTCAACACCTTCCTCATTTCCTCTCTCTCCTCATTATCCCAGTCCCAAGTTTCCAACTTGACACCGCCCTCTGGACCTGTCCATCACTGCCCCCTCTGACCTATCACCTTCTCCCTCAGCTTCATCCACCTATTGCTTTCTCAGCTACCTCCCGCCAACACCAACCCCTCCCGTTTATCTCTCACCCCCGACCCGCAAACCTCCTGACGAAGGGCTTACACATAAAACGTCGATTCTCCTGCTCCTCGGATGCTGCCTGACCTGCTGTGCTTTTCCAGCACCACACTCTTGACTGTGTATTTGCTCAAACACTGTCCATTTCTTAGATCTTTCTGGAAGATCATCAGCTCAAAGCATCGACTCTGTTGCACTCCCCAGCCATATTACCCTGACCTCCTGAGCAGTGCTAGCATTTTCTCTTTGTTTATCTGCAGGATTTCTGCTTCTGCTTTCATGAAACATGAAGCTCACCTCTAAGGAATGCTTAGTTTAGAAGCTACCTCACGATCTCACAGCGCCAGAGACCTGGGTTCAATTCCCGCCTCGGACAACTGTCTGTGTGGAGTTTGCACATTCTCTCCGTGTCTGTGTGGGTTTCCTCCGGGTGCTCCGGTTTCCTCCCACAGTCCAAAGATGTGCAGGTTAGGTGAATTGACCACGCTAAATTGCCCGTAGTGTTAGGTGAAGGGGTAAATGTAGAGGAATGGGTCTGGGTGGGTTGCTCCTCTTCGGAGGGTCAGTGTGGACTTGTTGGGCCGAAGGGCCTGTTTCCACACTCTAAGTAACCTAATCTAACGTAGGTCTAGAAGCGAAGACCACAGCCAAACTCTGAGCAAGTTCTAGTATCTACTTAATGCTTAGTTGGTGGCCCATGTCTGGATGAAATATTAGCAAGCCAACAAGAAACTTACTTCAAGTATCAACATTATGTGAAGGAAAACAAAATCTACAAGGTAAAAAAAAATCAATGCAAGCTTGAGGGCTGGAGCGACATTAATTGATTTTTTAACTACAGTTAGCAGTGAAGTGTATGAAGCAAATGAGCTAAGTGGCCAATTTTGGACATGATCTTGTTGAGTGTAAGTGATAGATAACAAAAAACTCAATGAAATAATCCATGACACTGTTTTGTTCACTGAACAGTAATCACTCTTCAGAGAAATGTTCTTTATCTTCTCATGCCTAATGATGCATGAGGCAGACAAAGCATGTGCCAATGTTCATTTCCAATGACTTTTCCTGAAACAGGTTACGATCCTGTTACTGGAGGCTATAAACTGAGGGGTACCACTTTTGCATCAAGCTTAGAAGAACAAGCAATTCTCTTGCTTTTATTTCCTGTCAAAGGTATATTACACGAATGTATAGGTTGGTATTAAAGTTGACAGTGTGATGCTGGAAAAGCACAGCAGGTCAGGCAGCATCCGAGGACCTGGAGAATCATTGTTTCAGGCAAGAGCCCTTCATCAGAATTTGTTTTTATTTTTTTCTTATTCCTAATGAAGGGCTTTTCCACAAAACATCGATTCTCCTACTCCTTGGATGCTGCCTGACAAGCTGTGCTTTTCCATAACCACGATCTCAGCTCTGATCTCCAGCTTCTGCAGTCCTCACTTTTTCCTTGGTTGGTATTAAACCTGCTTTGACTGCACTTTTTATGGTCCTCATGAGGGAGACACAGACTTGTGGTTTCTGACTTAAAGGCACTGCATTGCCCACTGAAGCTCAAGACCTCTCAAGAATTACAGGGGGGTGTCCAAATGACTGATCATGCGCTGAATGTAGTCTGAGTTTGACCATGAAATAGAAGCAGTGAAATGTAGAAACTTGAACTGGTCCAAGCTTATGTTGCAAAAGCTTAGTACAGAAGTCCACTTCCGATTATTTCCAAGTCTTATTGTCTTTAGCTTCTGGTTAAAGTTCCGGCAATTTACTTATTAATCCATATCTACCTCCCAGAATTTGGTCAGTCTGATTATACTTAGCATCAGCAGGTTTGAAAGGGACAAAAGGAACAAAAATTCCTCCTCTTCAATTATAACTTTCGCTGTCCCCATTTTTTTCTAATTTGTTTTGCTTTCTGAGGTTTAAGGGCTTGATGAAATCTTTTGGTTGTTCCTAGCAGGGGCAGGGGCTAACTCCTAAGTCAGATCATGAGTATTTGTTGTTAATAACACTACAGTCACAAAAAGCCAGCAAACAGGCTCCACAGGTACTTGGAAAGGCAAATGGAACATTGGCTTTTATTTAAAAGACAACAGAGCGTAAAAATAGATAAGTCTTGCAAAGACTATACAAGGCACTATTAGACAACACCTGGAATATGGTTGTTGGCAAAAGCAACGCGATGAAAGCACTAATTTTGTAATGACATCCTGGATGATCTTCAGGAGATACAGATGATTATTCATGACTTTTGGTATTTTTAATGTTCCAAACTCTCTGCAATTAATTTACATTAGATGAGATTAGATTCCCCTAGAGTATGGAAACAGGTCCTTCAGCCCAACAAATCCACACCAACCCTCTGAAGAGTGACCCCACCCCCCTCCCCCCCAAGGCCCAGTCTCCTACCCTATACTGACCCTTGATTATGGGCAATTCAGCATGGCCAATTCACCTGACCTGCTGATCTTTGGATTGTGGGAGGAAACCGGAGCAGCTGGAAGAAACCCATGTAGACACGGGGAGAATGTGCAAACTCCACACAGACAGTTGCCCAAGGTGGCAATATGAACTCGGATCCCTGGCGCTGTGAGGCAACAGTGCTAACCACTGAACCACCGTGTCACTCCGGTGGGAGAGGGATTCAGAGAGATATCATCTGGGTATGAAATAAAAGCAAGGGAAACAGATATGAATTACCATCATGCTGCCCAGAGCAGCACTCCTTTTGGAGAAAGTTTAAGATGCTGAGACAGAGTGTGAAACTTCCTAGAGTCAATGAGAAGCAACAGGTTGGCAAGCTCTGGGCATTGTCATTGCCAGTAGTGACACTGAAAATGAAAGTCAAACACGTTGCTCAAATCAAGTGAATTAACCTTCAAGATAGAACTCTCCAAGTGCTGCATGAGGTAGGGATGAAAAAATGACTTGCAAATAAGACTTGCAAATATTAAGGATACAACTGTTTCTTTAAGAGTATTGGGCATGGAGAGACGAAATGATAGCCTGAGGTGGCATCTTGTACAAAGGGAAGAGTCATTATCCCTAAAGAGTAGAGAAAAAGAGATGATGATGCACATTGGTACAACCCATAAAAGATTGAGCCTGGCCTAGGGAAAGAATGGGAAATGCTGTACTGAACATGAGCAATTAGATTAAGGAATACAGGAACAAGCACTGTGCTTCTAATAAATATCAATAATGTAAATAATAAATGACACAACGTCCCAGACAGGCCATAGATGTAGTTGGGTGTAGACCTCTTCAGTCTCACAGGAATTCATTACCCTGTCACTGTTGACAACTATTCTGACCAATCAGAGTTAGACCAGTGATAAAAATGATTACCAGGGAGATTGTAGAATCTCTTCAGCAAACTTTAGTCAATGCGGCATTCCAGGTATTGGGATGAAGGATTGGGAAATACAACATCACACATTATTTCCACACAATCTCCAGTCAAATGGAAAAAGCTGGGGGAGCAGAAAAACTTGCCAAAGGGAAATAAAGAAATCTATTGCAATGAGCACATATACCATTAGGAGACATTGCGATTTAAAGACTTTAGTTGGAATCTTCCCAGACCCTGGATTATAGTAGCAAGGCAGTGTGGAAAAAATGGAGAGATTGGAAGAAATTATGTTTTTGACATGAGGCTACAAATGTTCAGTTTGTACAGTGAGAGGAGAATCTCACTGGTGAGCAGTAAGGGGCTTATTGTATCCATTTTCATGCCATTAGTATCTAACCTTATCTCATTGGAGTGAAAGTTGATCTAGGAAGTCGTCCACTGTCACTTTGGGGTTCTACTCAATGAAAATCAAGGGGTTTGCCAGAGTCCACCACTGCAGTAGCTGGGGAAGTCAATTGTGGAGATTGGAAGTAGTCTGCTGGAATGTAGAGGGAACAGTAATTGTGAAGGGAAGCAACTTACAATGTAAGTTCAGGTGACGATAGAGCATTGGAAGTCATGGGTTACACAAGGTGGAGTGTCATCAGTTGTCACAACCTCACTGGCATGGGTGAAGGGCACTGGCTGTGCATCACAATCATTGACATGACTTAGCTATAGTAAAGAAGCTGTAATTCAAAGGTTGGGTCAGAACATGTGCAAACTCGACAATGATGAGGAACATGGAGAAGATGTTTCAGGGTGAAGGGAATTCCTTTAGACGCAAATTTATAGTAGTAACAGACCACAAACCCCAACTAGGGATACTTAAAGAAGACAAGGCCGTTCCACCCGTAGCTTTAGGTCAAATTCAGTGGTTGGCTTTTATTCTCAGTGGATACAATTACAAGTTGGAATACCATCCAGGATGCATTGAGCTGCCTCCCACTGGCAGATACACCACTGGTGGTGCCTCCTCTGGAAGAGTCCGTTCTGGTTTTAAACTTCCTGGACACCCTTCTGGCCACCACTAATAATATCTGGCTGTGTGCACAAAAAGATCCAGTCCCGGCAAAACTAAAACAGCTGGTAGTGATGGGGAAAACAAAACCGCCATCACAACCAGGATTGAAACCTTTCTGTACCCAGCAGGAACAGATTCCTGTAGAGCACAGCATATTACTGCGGGGAGAAAGAGTGATGGTCCTGAGCAAAGGTTGCCACCACGTACTGACTGAATTCTACCAGGGGGGGTCTAAAATGAAGATGTTGGCGAGAGGTTATCACTAGTGGCCAGGATTGGGTGCTGACATAGCTGCATTACTGGGGGAATGTCCAGGGTGTCAACAAGGACAAAAACTACTGCCAACAGCTCTCCCACATTCATGGGAATTGCCGGGTAAATCTTGGACTCGGTTACACTATGCAGGGTCTTTTGTGGGCTCAATGTTCCTGGTCATTGTTGATGCCCATTCAAAGTGGTTGGACATGCACAGAGTTCATTCATCAAATTCAGGCTTGACAATTGAAAAGGTGCGAGTATCATTTGCGATACATAGTCTCCTGAAAGTATTGGTCTCGGAAAATGAGGCCTTCTTTACCAGCAGGGAATTGGAGGATTTCCTAAAATCAAATGGCATTTGGCACAAAGGGGCAGCCCCATACCATCCATCACTCAATGGTCTGGCAGAAAGACTGGTCCAAATGTTGAAGGCTGGCTTGAAGAAACAGCCTTCACCTTCACTCGATGCCAAACTCTTCTGGTGCCTGTTTGATTATAAGTCCACCCCTCACGCACTAACAGCTTCAGCAGAGTTGCTGATGGGGAGAAGACTCTGTACCAGGTTAAACCTGATATTCTTGGTCCTTGGGTGGGACGTGGAGAGGGAAGGGAGGTTGGTGTGAAATGGTGTCAGGACTGCCAATGCTGGCCACAGATGTCCTCGAAGCAAGAGAGACAGTTTACTTCAGAGGACAAAGTTTAGGTCAAAACCATGGAAATGGCTCTGTGTGGGTCTGAGATGAATCAACGTGAGGTCAGGTCCCATGACTTACAGGTGAGACTAACTTGGGCAAACATATGGATCACCTGAAAGCTTTTACCTCACAACCTGGGCAGGCGCAAAACATACCCAGCCCCTCAGAATAGCCAGAAAGGCTATCAGGAACCATGGGTTCTCCCTCTCCATCTCACACCGAACATATCTCAGGATCTGAGATGAGTGTAGCCGATGTCACCGCCTTGATACCATTACCACCTGAAGAAGAGGAGGAATTTCTTCTGAGACACTCCGGGTGTAAGAGACGGGCTATACAGTGCCGATGTCTGAGTCAAAACCGAAGGAACTGGAACTGCTGCAAAAACATTCGAGGAGAGGTGATAAAGATCGACATGCCCGGAGTTGGAGGGGAGGGATGTAGTGATTAGAACAAAGGCCGACTTGATCTCCTTGACTATGAGATCCTTGATTGGGCCAAACAGGGAGCCCTGGCTGACAGATATAAACAAGAGATCCCCACTACTCTAGGGAATGGCTCTGAGCTAGCTGGTCAGAGTCCATGTACTGTGCACATATAAATAAAGGATGATTTGATGATAGGATACCAGCTTCCATGCTGTTATTTCACTGTGAATTCAAGTACTTTCAGCACAACTATAAGAGCATAAGATGTTGGAGCAGGAGTAGGCCATTCAGCCCATTGAATCTTCTCTATCCAGCGTGATCATGGTTGTCCTGAGGTTGTAGTATATTGTACACATTTGGAACAAAGAGCTGACCTTGTATTATTTGCCACTTTAGCTTACAGGGACCTGGGAGATGCACACAATTAAATAAAGATGAAGATTTTATACAGCTCTTTGTGTGGAAACTTTTCGAATTGTGAAATGGGATTAATGCATTTGGTTTGGTGGTTTGTTGAAACTAGGAAGCCATTGATCTAAACTGTGGATTGCAGTGTCTTCTGGCTCACGCCCTTCAATTCAACGCATTCTCCCTCTGTTGTTGCTTCTGTTTATTGTTGGTGCAATTGTCAAAGCCAATCATAGCAGCTGGCTAATGTCCCACAGAAATGTCATCAATGGCAGCTCCATAGGGAAACTGGTTTCCAATTGTCTAAACACAACAATAACAACTGTGATGTATGGCATTTATGTTACAGTCGGAAAATTTTAATAGGAAAATCCATCATGGAAATTCACTTTCCTAGCATAACTCTGACCTCTTTAACTTATGCATGTGGCAGATGGGAACACAGCCTGTGTTGGAAGATAACAGAAGTAAAGCACAGGACAAAATTGTCGCAGCAATTTAATGATGTTGATGGAAATCACTGGGGATTTTCAATTTCTGTTCAGTTCATTTGGAATTGACTAATTGGAATTTTGCATCTGAAATCCATCTCTTCCAGCAATTTTATCATGATAATGATTGTCTTTAATAGTAACTGCTAGTCATTTATGTACATGTTCAGTAGGAGCAGTATAAGTCCATTCATCCACATTTACCTTGTTTCATCATTGAGTTGGAATTTGATGGTTTATATCTCAACTCCACTTCCCTGTCTTGGCTCAGTATTTCTTCAAGACCCAATTATGTATACATTGTGGTAAGGGTAATGAGAGTGATATTCAACTGGTTTGAACAAAAGCCAAACCTGAACCAATTCAATTTTCATCCTGCTACCTTACAATCACTCGCATCGCCAGCACAGCACGAATATGAGAGAGTGACAATTTCTGATTGAGGGTTTGTGATGGTTCAAATCTTTGATGTGTTAGTTGATGTGTTAATCACCTTGACTCCACTGGCCATGACCAGCATGCAGGAAGCACTTGTTTCAGTTTGTTGTATACTTCTTATAATGGAATATACCTTCAGTGGTGCCATAGAGTCACAGAGTCCTACAGCAGTGAAGCAGAACCTTAAGTCCAACCTGTCCACGTCGATCATAATCCCAAAAACTGAACTAGTCCCACCTGCCTGTGCTTGATCCATATCCCTCCAAACATTTCTTATTCATGTACTTACTTTAAATGTCTTTTAAATGTTATAACTGTATCTGCATCCACCATTTCCTTGCCCTGGCAAAGTCCTCTGCATCTGGTGGTAAGAAAGGAGGTTCAACAGCAATGCCTTCTCCACAAGCTCATCTGCCTAAGATTCAGATAATAACCACTCAAGACTACTTCTGCTGAACAGAGCATATCATTCACATAGTTGGCACTAAACATGGCAGTGTCAAGAAACTCCCAAGAGGACATCAGAAATGCTTTAACGATGTCAAGTGTTGACTCACGAATGACTTGTGACTGACAAAAAGTGAGGAACATTTACTCAGGAAGTCAACAAACTCATCGAGAGACTCCACTGGGAGCACCCAGAGGTGATATCAAGGCATTTGGACACAGCATGAAAACCCCTGGACAAGTCACCTACTTGACCCTGAAGGAGCAGCTGCCTCACATGAGGCAGATAACGCAGATCATGCGTTGGACTCATCAGCTATCCCAGAATCCATTGAACTCAGGTAGAAGGGAGTCATCTTCAATCCCGAGCAACTGCTGAGGATGAAATACCTCCTCTGAGTGTGATGGTTGGAGGTGATGGCCTCTTAGTTAATCCTGAGATTCAGGCAATGTTCTGGGGACGTGGGTTCAAATCCCACCATGGCAAATGGTGGAAATCGACTTCAAAAAATAAATCTGGAATTGTGAGTCAAATGATGGCCATGAATTCATTTGCCAATTTTCAGAAAAGCCCATTAGGTTGGTTAATGCCCTTTAGGCCTACATGTGATTCCAGGCCCACAGCAATGTGGTTGTCTGTTCAGTGTCCTCTGGGCAATTAGCAATGGGCAATAAATGCTGGACGAGCCAGCAATGCCCTCATCCTGTGAATGAATAAAAATAAGTTGGATATTTAAATACCAACACATGAACAAACTTGCAGAATGAATTTGTAAATTATAATTCATTTCCATACAGTACTGTGGTGTAATTGCAGTAAGGTCATCATATAATCCTTGGAAAATCTCTAAATGTGATAGAGAGTCAGATGAAGCTGGAGATACTTATCCACATATTCCTAAGAATAGACACTTCAGTTAATCAGGATGTAAGATGACTGATCTTGCCCCTTGAGTGATGGCATTGACACTCATTTCAAGAAGAATAGACCTTAAAAATAGAGAAGTTAAGAAAGCTATAAAAATACCAAGTGCAACTAAGGGCGATACCCGAGCTGAGCCAGGGAAGTTTGAACATGTGAATACTGTTTTCTTAGAAAATCAAGGAGGTGTTCCAATAGAAACATCTAAAGCTATGAAGGAGGTTTGACATCAATTAGAAGTGCTCACTTGGGGAGGAGTCTAAAACAAGAAGTGGGCAGTAACTCCAATATGGAACTGACAAGAAATGTCTCTATTTCAATAGCGTTGGAATATAGACTTGTATAGCACAGGGAGTAGATGAGGTAGATAACATTCAACACATCCAAGGGAAAGCAGCAGCAATGATTTGTATTACTATTCACTGGTGGAATGTGGGTGTTGCTGGCTGGCCAGCATATAATGCCTTTCCTTCATTGCCCTTGAGAAGGTAGTGGTGCTGTGCTGCCTCTGGAAAGCTGCAGTCCAAATATCGTGGGAGAAAGTGAGGACTGCAGATGCTGGAGATCAGAGCTGAAAATGGGTTGCTGGAAAAGCGTAGCAGGTCAGGCAGCATCCAAGGAGCAGCAGAGTTGACGTTTCGGGGCATGAGCCCTTCTTCAGGAAGAAGGGCTTTCCTGAAGAAGGACTCATGCCCGAAATGTCGACCCTGCTGCTCCTTGGTTGCTGCCTGACTTGCTGTCCAAACATTGTGTCCAAGTGAGGAAGACAGGAAAAGCTGGATTTGTTGATAGGATTGAATAAGTAATTCTGTTGTATATTTATCATAAAGCACCAAATTTAGACCCTTATGGCAGATAATTCTACAAATTACAGTCCAAATAAACTGAACCATATATCAATGTGCCATACACTCAAGAAATTTAATTTTGTGCAGCTTCCAATATGTAACATTGACGCTCTGGAGCTGTAATGATGATGAAAGTAAAGTAGCAGTAGGGTGCGGGGAAGTGCCGGGGAATGGGTAGATATGGGCTCTCCTTACAGTAGCCCTGCTGGTATTTTGGATAAAAGTGATCAACAATTAAAGATTCCTTTTAAGAATTGACCAGTGTAGCATCCCTCCCAAGTAAAAAAGCAGGGCCCACTTGATATGAGCAAATTAGATTAAGAGTTAGCTTTTCAACCTCTTGAGTTTACTTTGCCAAGAGTCAATGAATTCCACAATAAGCTCACAGTTGATTCTCATCTTAATTCCATCAATGTATGAATTCATTTCCATAGAGGTACATGTGCTGTGGTGTAATTGTGTACAAGCAGTAGGCTGGCCATGTACTCCTTGGGAAGTCTCTAAATGTGATAGAGGGTCAGAAGAAGCTGGTGATGCTAATACACATATTACTAAGAATAGGCACTTCAGTTAATAAGGATGTAGGATGAGTGATCTTGTTCCTGGAGTGATGACATTGATACTCATTTCCCAGAGGAAAATCTGTGGTCTTCAGTCTTATGAATACTAATCTCATCCCTTTTCAGTAAGGCAGCATGGTGGCTCAGTGGTTAGCACTACTGCCTTATAGTACCAGGATCCCTGGTTCAATCCTGACCTCAGGTGACTGTCTGTGTGGAATTTGCACGTTCTCCCTGTGTTTGTGTGGGCTTCCTTCAGGTGCTCCAGTTTCCTCTCCACAGTTCAATGGTATGTCGGTTAGGTGAATTGGCCATGCTGAATTTCCCATATTGTTAGGTATATTAGTTAGAGGGAGGTGGGTTACTTTTTTGTGGACTGGTTGGGCCGAAGGGCCTGTTTCCACACTATAGGTTATCTAATCCTTTCTGTGATGGAGTTGCATCAAATGTTTCATCATTTCTTTCCTGAATAGCGAAAGACTTTGATTTGAAAGTTAAATTCTCCTTGGGGTGGACTCCCTCAAAAATTGAAGATCTTTCTCTTTACCTACCTGATCCTTTCAAAATCCTGGAATTGTCACTTACAATGTTATATTGCAGGGGCTCAAAACATACTTTATGTAATCTCTCCTCACAATCTACCCTTGGAGCCTTGACCATACCCTGACAATATCTGTGCTGCAGCCCTTAAAAAGGCTGTTTGCTCCACAGTGAACCTCAGGACTGGAGGCAGTACTTCAGATATGGTCTAAACAGGGCTTTGCATGACTCTAACAAAGTTTCCTCCCCTTCCTCCACTGTGTCCTTGTTGGAAAGTCTAATATACCACTAGCTTTGTTGGTATTTGCACCTGAATAGGGAGAAGGTTACTTTGAGCAAAAATCCAATCTTTTGTATATGCCTCCCCTTCATCTCCCTCTCTTGTTCGAAGAGCTCCTGGGTACATAGTACATAAAAACTTTCACACTAGGTTTTATAGGAACGTAGAATCCTTACAGTGTGGAAACAGGCCATTTGGCCCAACAAGTCCATACTGACCCTCCAAAGTGTAACACATCCATACGCATTCCCCTACGCTATTGTTTGACATTTCATCTGACTAATACACCTAACCTATACATCCCTAAACACTACAGGCAATTTAACATGGTCAATTCTCCCAACCTGATCATCTTTGGACTGTGGGAGGAAACCAAAGCACCCGAAGGAAACCCACGCAGACATGCGGAGAATTTGCAAACTCCTCACAGACAGTCGTCCGAAGCTGGGATCGAGCTCGGGTCCCTGACGCTATGAGGCAGTAGTGGCTCAGTTTGGTACTTTTTAGAACATAGTCAGTAAAAGATTGGTACCAAAAGCTCCACGCTGTTAATCTGTGATTCCATCACAAACACAATTCCTTCCTAGAAATAATTCTGAAGATTTTACCTAAGTTTAGAATATGGGAATGGGAGCAGGCCATTTAGCCTGTCCCCCCATTAAATACAATCGATGCTTTAATGCTTTTTATCCAGCCTATTCCCATATCCCTTTATCGCCATCAGTAATCAGATATTTATCAAACTCATCCTTAAACATAATCCATATCCCAGCTTCCGCAGTCCTTTGGGATAAAGAATGTCAAAAATTCAGAATCCTCTGAGTAAAATACTTCCTCCTTATCTTGGACCTAAGTGGCATCTCATTTAGTTTTACATTTTTAAATTAGATGGATTCAAGACAGTCATTAGTACAATATGGTTTCATTTATCATAGCAAATATCTCAGCAGATTTAATTTATAAATACCATTTTGAAAGGTTCAAAGTAGAAATCATGGTTGAAGTAAAGATGGGTGTAGAATGAGTTCAAAATGATGAGGTTGAGTTGACAACTCACAGGGTACATTGTTGGCTTGCCTGTCAAAGGGACTCAGTTCAAATTGTAGACATAATGAAAGCTTTTGATCAGGTTGTGGAGAAAGTGAGGTCTGCAGATGCTGGAGATCAGAGCCGAGAGTGTGTTGCTGGAAAAGCACAGCAGGTCAGGCTGCAAATGTTAATTCTCCTGCTCCTGATCTGCTGTGCTTTTCCAACAACACACTCTCGACTTTGATCAGGTTGTGTCAATAGTGGGGGTTGGTATTGGATCTAGTTTGTGCTGGCAGAATGCTCCCTCTCAAAGAGATGAATGCCATCAGTGAGATTGGCTCTGACTGCACCAACTATCATAGACGGCTGCTGATGAGAGCTGGGAGGCACTCAACAGGTCAAGTTGCACCAAGGATCCACTAAATACTTGGGAAGTGCTGACACATTATGGGAGAACATAATGGAACTCATTATTTGAATGTTTCTCATTTTCCCTTTTCCTGTTGCAATTAAAGGCACTTCCATTAGATCAGTCACATCTATTAGTCACAGCACAAACAATTCAATAACAGTCACTCTACAATCAAAACTGAGACAAAACATCTTCTTAGCTATGGTAAATTTGAAATGTAAAGTACTGATGTTTATGAAGGCACTCATGCAAACTAAAGTTTATTCCTCGAACTTTCCTGCTCAATATCATTCAGAACTTCTTTTTATTGCGTTCTTGAGATGTGAGTATTACTGATCTGTTGCTCATCTTTAATTCATCCTTGATCAGATAGTGGTGGGCAGCCTTCCTGATGCTGAGGTGCAAAGGAGCTGGTGGTAATGTTTAATAACCTTTTAGTTCTTCTTGTTCACGGATGTTTGAGCTGTATATTAATGGTATAATAATAATTTCTGGAGTTACTGAGGTACATGGAATGAAGAAACTAAATGAACATTAATACAGGTACAGCTGTCAAAGCAAAGAGACTCATCATCTACTGCACTGTAAATGCAGCTTCTTCAGGCTGAGTAACTCTTCCAAACTGCTACCTTGGGAATAACATCAGTCAATAAAGCAAAATGAACAGTTTAAAATGGAACTGTGTTAATATTAAACACTTTTTTTTATTACTTGTTAAAGAGTTTTGACAGGCAAATATGCCCTTTAACCTCGAATTGACATTATTGATGAGGCCACCACACCAACAGAGTTTATTACCCAATAATTACACTGTTTAAAAAGGGCAGCCTTGCAGCTATAAAGTACCTCTCAACATTGCCTCAAGACATTTCATACACAGCAAATGACTGAAGTTCAACAAGTGTAGCAGTAAACAGTGGCCATTTTGAAAGCAGTGAATAAAATACTGAGACGTAGCACATTAAAGGAGGTTCCTATTGCACAAGATATGAAATTATTACAAGGAAGTAACACCCAAAACATCAGATCTTCACTTTCCTTCTGTGTAAGGCATCAGCATGATGGTGCTATCAGGGAGTTGTTGGTGAGGATGGGATGGGTTTCTCAAAGGGCACCATTCTTGCAATCATGTGGAGAGCATTTCTTGTGCCATCAACAAAGCCTATGATGGAGCCACAATAACTTTCAATACTTATTGATACTTGGATGAGGGAATTGATTGTCCTGGATGACACAAAAATTGGTGAGAATAACCCAATGAATCCACACGGGGATGTGGACAGAACAAGTGAATGGATAATCACTTGCTGGATGGACTATAAAGTAGGAAAATGTGAGGCTATGCATTTTGGCAGGAAAAAAAATAGATCAGCTGCATATTATTTAAATGAGGAAAGATTGCAGAAAATTTTGGAGCCTATGTGCATAAATCACAAAAAGCCAGCATATAACGAGTTTTGAGAGGTTTTGGATGTAGGTCTGCTTGCTGACCTGGAAGGTTCATTTCCAGATGTTTCGTTACCTTACTAGGTATCATCTTCAGTGGGCCTCAGGCAAAGCAATGCTGAAAATTCCTGCTTTCTATTTATATGTTTGGGTTTCTTTGGGTTGGGGATGTCATCTCCTGTGGTGATTTTATGTCATGTGGTGAAGTCACTTCCTGTTCCTTTTCCTCAGTGGTCGAACTCGATGTGTTTGTTGATTGAGTTCTGGTTGGAATGTCATGTTTCTAGGAATTCTCATGCGTGTCTTTGTTTGGCTTGTCCTAGAATGGCTGTATTGGCCCAATCAAAGTGGTGACCTTCCCCATCCCGTATGTGAGGATACTAGTGAGACAGGGTCATGTCTTTTGTGGCTAGTTAGTGTTCATTATCCTGGTGGATCGTTTTCTGCCTGTTTGTCCAATGTAGTGCTTGTTACAGTCCTTGCACTGTATTTTGTAAATGACATTAGTTTTGTTCATTGTCTGCATAGGGTCTTTCAAGTTCATTAGCTGCTGTTTTAGTTGGTGGGTTTGTGGTCTACTATGATGCCAAGGGGTCTGAGTAGTCTGGCAGTTATTTCCGAGATGTCTTTAATGTAGGGGAGAGTGGCTAGGGTTTCTGGACATGTTTTGTCTGCTTGTTTAGGTTTGCTGCTGAGAAATTGGTGGACTGCGTTCATTGGGTACCCATTCTTTTTGAATACACAGTATAGGTGATTTTCCTCTGTTCTGTGTAGTTCCTCTGTGCTGTAGTGTGTGGTGGCTCGCTGGAATAATGTTCTGATGCAGCTTCGTTTGTGGATATTGGGATGATTGCTTTAGTAGTTCAATATTTGGTCTGTATGTGTTGTTTTCCTGTAAACGCTGGTTTGAAGTTCCCCAATGCCTGTTCACTCCACTGTGACATCTGGGAATGGCAGTTTGTTGTTGTTTTCCTTCTCTTTAGGGAATTTTATGCCATTAAGGGTATTATTGATGGTCTTGAATGTTTCCTCTAATTTGTTTTGTTTAGTGATGACAAAGGTGTCATCCACATAGCGGACCCAAAGTTTGGGTTGGATGGTTGGCAGAGCTATTTGTTCAAGTCTCTGCACTACTGCCTCTGCTAAGAACCCTGATATTGGAGATCCAATGGGTGTTCCGTTGGTTTGTCTGTAAGTTTGGTTGTTGACGGTGAAGTATGTGGTAAGGCATAGGTCCACTAGCTTGATGATACTGTCCTTGTTGATGAAGTTATTGGTGTTTGGTGTATGTGTCTTTGGGTCTTCTAATAATGTAGTCAGTGTTTCCTCGGCCAGGTTAATGTTGATTGATGTAAGCAGGGCTGTTACATCAAAGGAGACCATTATTTCATCCTCTTCTATCTTAGTGTCTTTGATGGTCTTCAGGAATTCTTGGGTGGAGTGGATGGAGTGGCATGACTCTTCTACTAAGTGTTTTAGTCTTTAGTGTAGTTCCTTGGTCAATCTGTAAGTTGGTGTTCCAGGAAATGAGGCAATGGGTTTGAGGTGGGTTTGTGAATTTTATGGTAATCCATAGAGGCTTGGTGTGTTGGATCCATCTGGTTTCATTTTTTGGAAGTCAGTCTTATTTATTTCTTCAGATTTCTGAGGTTTTTTGAGTAGGGCTGTGATTCAGTTCTCTAGTTCGGGGTTAGGTCTATCGCCACCTGTTGGTAAGTGTTGGTATCTGTAAGTAGTGTGTTCGCTTTTTCGCTAATGAACTTGAAAGACCCTACACAGACAATGAGCAAAACTAATGTAATTTACAAAATACCATGCAAGGACTCTAACAATCACTACATTGGACAAACAGGCAGAAAACTAGCCACCAGGATACATGAACATCAATTAGCCACAAAGGACATGACCCTCTCTCAATAGTATCCTCTCATATGGATGAGGAAGGACACCACTTTGACTGGGACAACATATCCATCCTAGGACAAGTCAAACAAAGACACGCACGAGAATTCCTAGAAGCATGGTATTCCAACCAGAACTCGATCAACAAACAAATTGAGTTAGTCCGTATCTACCATCCATTGAGAAAAAGGAACAGGAAGTGACATCACCACAGAAAATGATGTAATCACAGGAAATGACATCCTCAACCCAAAGAAACCCAAACATATAAATAGAAAGCAGGAATTTTCAGCATTGCTTTGCCTGAGGCCCACTGAAGATGTTACCTAGTAGGGTAATGAAACATCTGGAAATGAACCTTCCAGCTCAGCGAGCAGACCTACATCCAAAGCCAGCATATAAATTCAACGGGAAGGTAAATGGACTGTTGGCTTTTATTTCAAAGGGAATAGAGTATAAAAATAGTGAAATCTTGCAAAAACAATGCAAAGCGCTAGTCAGACCAAACCTCTGAACAATTTGGGCCCTTATCTCTGCTGGCATTGGAGACAGTCCAGAGAAGATCCCCTAGACTGATTCCAGGTATGATAATTTTCTTTTGGGGAGAGGTTGAGTCAGTTGGGCTTGCACTCATCGGAGTTTAGAAGAATGGGAGGTGACCTTATCAAAGAATATAAGATTCTTAAAGGGCTTGGCAAGGTAGATATTAAGAGGCTGTTTCTCCTTGTGGGAAAAGTCCAAGACCAGAAGTCATTATCTTCAGAGTAATGGGACACCAATTTAAGACAGAGATGAGGAGGAATATTTTCTCTATGGTAGTAAATCTGTAGAATTCTGTACTGCAAAGGACTGTTGAGGCTGGGTTGTTAAATATATTCAAGGTAGAGATAGACAGTTTTTTTTAATCAATAAAGGAATCAAGGGATATGTAGAGAAGGCAGGAAAGTGGAGTTGAGCATTATCAGATCAGTCATGATCTCATTGAATGGTGGATCAGACTCAATGGGCTAAATAACCTGTCTTTGCTCCTGCGTCCTTTGGTATTATGGGAGCCAATGAACATCCTCTGCTCAGATTTTCAGAAGAAATTTGATAAAGTCTCAAATGAAGGTTATTGTGGAAAATACAAGCTCACCTTAGAAGAATTAGCTTTATTGTCACATTTACTGAAATGAGTACAGTGAAAAGTTTACAAGTTGCCAGTTATGGTGCCATATTAGGTACAAAGATTCTTTAATGCAAGTGCTTAGGGAAAAATTCAGAAAAATAATGAAATTAACAAGTTCAGTATCACAACTCATGGTGTGGGTTAACATATTGGCAAAGATAGAAGATTGGTTAGCTAACTGGAAGAAGAGTAGATGTGATTGGATCTATAAGTAGGCATTAATGGAATGATAATGTAAACACTTGCTGGTGAAGTGATTGTCCCACCACCTGGGGCAAGAGAATTTAGTCCGAACTGAATTCTTTTAACCTTTTGTCCATCTCAGCTGCTGGCTGTAGTTCTCACTTCGGTGGAGAGCTAGAGAAACATCTGCACACAATAACTCATGAGGACTTGAAATTAATTTTCAGGCTTGAAGAATGACCATGAAACAATGCCAGTGTTGTGGTATATATATATATATATATATATATATATATATAACCCAATATACCAATCACTACAGCGGACAGCTGAAACTGACACCCGGAAGCGGCAAGGACAGACCACTATAAATGCCGGAAGAAACATCAAAGAAGCGATTCGCAGGAGGCTCCACAGCACTGATGATGTCTCCTAGCCAGGGGACGAAACGTTTGCAACAAAAACTTCCAGCTCGGCGAACAGAACCACGACAAGGGTAAGATCAAGAGATATAGGTGCAGGATAGGTAGATGTGATCGGAGCTCCCTGTTTGCATGCAGGGTAAATGCTGAGCTGAATGGCCCACTTGTGCTGAACTTTTATGTAATTGAGACCTGTTTTGGTAGACCAGGAGAAGACATCCTGTGAGCAGCTTAGCTCAGTATTCCTGGCTCCATACCAACTTTGGATTGAGTACACAAAGCGTTTGTCTTCTGAGTGATGTTGGCCGCTTGGGTACAAAACGGCAGTACAGATTGATGAGAGGAATGCAATTTTTAGCCCACCCCTTCGCCAATCCCAATGGCAAAGTACCTGTCTCCAGTCTGCAACCCCCTTGCCATGGACGTGCCAAGGATTGGGCATTCTCAGGCACCTCTCTATAATAATTGCAGTGTATGGTAAAACATCTTGGCACCATTATCAACTCAGAGTGCCACACTGAGATTTATCTCTGAGTGAACAAGCTACCAAGATGAAGATGGAGTTCTATTGTTGAGCTTTCTCTTTCTCTCTCTCTCTCTCCTTCTCTCTTGAGGTTGGCCGAGTTTGCGATTGACAGATGGTAGAAGAAGCAGCTGCTCTGTTAACTCAACAAAAAAAAGTTTAATTTACAGTTAAAATGATGAAACAGCTACCCCCTCACCAGCTTAGGGCTAAGCCAATATTTCACTAGGCGATGATGTCTCACACACACACACACACTTACACAAATACAGCTCCATTCATCTTCAGGCACAGAGGTAAATCTAATTCAAATTAAGTAGGAGCAGGAAGGATGAACCGATCTCCACACTTTGCATCATTTTGACAGAACTCCATTTACAATAGGTTTTAGCGAATGCCTCACCAGGATAGACCTATTACCGACCATGAGAAAAATGAGTCAATGCACCTGCGTTAAAATGGCTGTTAAGAACTCAGCTCTAAAGACTACAAAAGCAAAATAAACACAACGCGGTTAAATTCAGCAGACTGCACACCGACAAAATTAGCTTCATTCATTTTGCTCCACTCTCGAGCACCTCTGCCATTTCAGCTCTAATAAAGAGGCTGGGCTGCTGTGCTGGCGTAAATTCTGTGATTTCATTTAATCCAGTCTTTTACTATCATCAGTCACCTTGCGACATAAATGATGATCTCTGCATGGACGTTTGCAATGCAAATAACCTCTATCTGTAATCTTCCATTGTGACCATGTTGCACTGGGCGCAATTTGTATCAATGGGGCAAAATTAAGTGAAAACCACTGACTTGAAATGATCTCAGAGACACGAACTAGGGTGGGACTGTATTCTTGGAGAAATCACATGACGGGTTGGCTTCCAGTCTAGTTGCTTTTTCTTAACATTTATAATGTTTCTCGAAAAAAAGGGGCATCACTGTGAAGAACCTCTAAAATATACTTTACCATTTTAAGTTATAGGTGGTGAAGTATACTTTGGTTCAACTTCCTGAAATAATATCCATGTAACAAGACCATTCCAACCTATTCTGTACGCTTTCCTAAACTCAGTTTAATTTCGGTTAAAAAGAAAAACCAATTCACTGACTTTTCCTTTTAAGCTATATTTAAGTTTTGGATAATATCTTATCTTGATAAAATTAACCTGACGAATGTATCCTGATAAATACCAATGATTTCAACAACTTCCCACTTTTCCCATAAGGGAGGAACATGAAGTGTTTGTGGGATTAGTTAATGCTCTGCTATAATATCTCCAGGGCTTCTGCAATTCCATAACTGAGGAGATGAGATTCTGCTGCAGCTTTGTAGCTGTCCTTGAGAAAACCTGCATTCAAATAGCATCCTTCACTGTGGCTCAGTGGTTAACACGACTGATTCACAGCACCGGAAACCCAGTTTCGATTCCACCATCGAACGACTGTCTCTGTGGAGTTTACCTATCCCCCTGCATCTGTGTAGGTTTCCTCCCACAGTCCAAAGATGTACAGGTTATAGGATAGGGGGTGGATCTGGGTGCGATGCTCTGTAAGAAGGTCGGTGTAGACTTTCACACTGTCGAGATTCTATAAGTCATATTCTCAGGATGCCCCATTATCACAAGATATTCTGATAAGTGAGCTGATGTGATTTGAGGAAGCTATTACTGAGTCTGGGGAAAGGGGTGGGGAAGGAGGGAGGAAGATAGAACACCCAAGTGTCTCTCCAAGGAAGTGAGGGAAGGTCCTTGAGGTATCCTTTTTTGGAAATGATGGTTTGGGTGTAACACTGTATGTCAATGTGTTATTATGAAATGAAGGAGCAATTTTTCAAAGTGAACATTAATGCATCATTCCTAATGCAAAAATATATTGTTGTCTAAGGGAGACTGCTCCAAGTAACTTTAAAGTGGTAGTTTAAAACAATAAGGGGTTATCATTTGAAGTAAATGTGTAGAATTTTAAATGGACTGACTGTATATCAGCTAATCATGCCATAGCTGGCCTTGAAGAGTTAACCCTGGGGTTATTAATTGGGATTATGAGATGTTGAAAATGATCTATCTGGTAGCTAAACGTTCACTCAGTTTGAAAATCATACTAAACTAACATGGAGGCATTAATCAACACAGTGATACACAACGCTTGGCTTGATTTCTAACTCTGCAAATGTGTTGCTGGTCAAAGCACAGCAGGTTAGGCAGCATCTCAGGAATAGAGAATTCGACGTTTCGAGCATAAGCCCTTCAGCCTCCAGCAATTGATTTCTAACTCAACAATTCTGAAAATCAGACCTCCTCAACACTTTCAATTAACTTTGTGAAACACGGACTTATTATGTGGAGCAGTGATGTGGAGGTGCCGGTGTTGGACTGGGGTGTACAAAGTTAAAAATCAGACAACATCAGGTTTATTTGGGAGCATTGCAACAGTGCTCCGAAGCTAGTGCTTCCAAATAAACCTGTTGGACTATAACCTGGTGGGGTGTGGTTTTTAACTTTATGTGGAACAGGTGAGACCTGAACCCTAGCCTTCTATCCCAGAGATAGAGACACTAGCACTGCACCACAATAGTTCTCCTGCTGAATTATTTAAAGAACTACATTGTCACTGTATCATCATTAATTCTATTAGCAAGTTACTCGCTATCTGGTGGGCAACTAGATATAAAGTATTAGTTTTTTGGTGTTGTGACCAATTCCATCTATAGCAATGAGCTGCAGGTTCACCATCTTGCACCCCTTCTGATTTTATAAAGTTTTCTCACAATAAATTGGAAACCAACCTTGGAGAATAATGTAACCCCATTGGAGTGGGCAGTGAATTTGACCAGCACCTGACAATATTCACTGGGCAGTGATTTGGCAGATTGGGAGATGAGTTCTTTAACACAAAAAAAAAAGAACTGCTGAGGAAATTCAGCAGGTCTGGCAGCATTTGTGTGAAGAAACCAGAATTAATGCATCGAGTCTGGTGACTGTTCATCAGAACTGTTTCATTTTAGTGTTCATAACACGTTCTTGTTGTGAGGCATGTTTGATCTCAGTTTAATATATTGCTAGTTACGTCAGCTGAAAGGCATTAAAATGCCATAAACAGCATTAGATCAAAAGATAGATTTTGTGAGCCTGTACACTCGCTCAGGGGGCTGGCTAGTCAGGATACCAGATTGAAGATTAAAAGTGGAGACACTCAGCAGTATAGGCAGCATCTGTGCAGAGAAAAGCAGACTTACCATTTTGAATCAACCATACCTATTTTTCTTGACATCCTTTGATATTTTGAAGAAGACATATTGAATTCAAAACCTTAACGCGGTTTCTCTCTCCACAGATGCTGGCAGAGCAGCTGAGTTTCTTTGGCACTTTCTGTTTTGATTTCAGATTTCTCGTGTTTCGCTCTGGTACCAGATTGGAGAGTCAGACACCGAAATGAACGTCTGATTCTTGGGTGGTGCTAGAGTTACAAGTTTTGAGAAATGTATCTGGCTCTGCTCCTGATTGTGAACTGACCTTGTTCAATCCTCAGACAGTGACCTTGGTCTGTCTCCAATCTTCTCTCTTCATTTACCTCAGAACATCCATAATTTTGCTTATGTCCTAATTCAAACTAAATTCCATTTATCCATCATCCTGCTGATCTCTGAACTACATTCACTCTCAATGTGCTAAACCCTCCATTTAAAAAATCCCATCTGTCTGTTTAAATCTCTCCATGACCTTGCCTATGACCATGACCTTCCTTATCCCGATAACCTCCTCCTGCTGTACAACTCTCTAAGACCTCTGCAATCCTAGCTCCACTTCTGGTTTCTTTTGTATCTTTGAAAATCCTCCACCTCAACCCTGACCATTGAGTCATAGAGTCATACAGCATGGAAACAGACCCTTTGGTCCAACCAGTCCACATCAACTACAAAGAGGAGAAAGTGAGGTCTGCAGATGCTGGAGATCAGAGCTGAAAATGTGTTGCTGGAAAAGCACAGCAGGTCAGGCAGCATCCAAAGAACAGGAAATTCGACGTTTCGGGCATAAGCCCTTCATCAGGAAGGGTTTCCTGATGAAGGGCTTATGACCGAAACATCAAATTTCCTGTTCCTTGGATGCTGCCTGACCTGCTGTGCTTTTCCAGCAACACATTTTCAGCACACCAACTACAAAGCCAACCTAAACTTGTCCCACCTGCTTGTGCTTGGCCCATATTCCTACAAACATTTATTCTTTATATATTCATTTATTATTATTAATATTAATAATAATTTATTCATTCATTATTCATATGATTGTCTGGGTTCTGATTTATGGAATTACCTTCTTAATTCTCTCACTCTGATTCATTCTTTCAGGCAGCTCTCAGAACATTCCCGTTTGACCAAATCCTTGGCCAACGTAACTCAGTGCCATGTGATACTAGGCATATAGGCCATACATCCTAAAGGTTGGCAGATTGCACCAAGCACCACAGCCTTTTGACTGTTCACAGCATGGACAACGCTGGTGTCCAACATTAGATGTGATTCTGTGACTGGACAGTATTTGCTAAGCAATCCTGTTTGTTTTAAGAATTACACTGCCATCCAATTTAGGATCTTTAGTCATGCTCATAGTGTGGCACACCTACTTGTACTGAAGGAACATATGTTAATATACAGGGCCCTGTCCTTTGCAGACAGAAAAATACAGGTATAAGCACTGTGCATATCTTGAATCAACAAAATGAATAACAACTATTTTCCAATTTATTCCCTGGTGCAATTGTTTGGCCAATTAGAGTTAACTTGCCAAGTTTAAACTTAAACAAAGCTTGGTAATTAGCTGTCAGACATCATTACTGGTACATTCCTCATTACAACTCCTTAGCGCACAATTGCCACTCTCCTCTCATACAGTACAAATGCTGTTTTCCCCCTTTACCTTTTCCTCTGTTCTGCTGAGAACATGGTGAAAAACTTCAACAAAGTGTGTCTCTTTTCGGCAACACTTAGGGTCTGAACTACTGCAAGTCATTTTGGATCAGCTAATTCTATTTAATGGTGAATATCTGGGTAAGTTTACATGGCACATGGTAGATTACCGGATTCTATATTGTTAATAAGGAAGAATTTGCATTTATATAGAGCATCTTTCATCTGCTCAGGATGTCCCAGGCTGCATGTCAGCCAATGTTTTTCGAAGTGTACTCAGTGCTGTAATATAAACAGGAGTCTCAGTGTGGATGAACAAAGTCAGCTCTTTCGAGGCCAGTTGCTGCATGGCTTTGGAAACGAAGTGAGGGAGAGCAGAAATTCAGCTTTTCCCCTGTTATCCTTTAATTCATTCCACAGACCCGCTTGGCAAGAGACCAGATTTTATGACTGAGCAGTGCAAAATGCAATTTGTCACCCTTTATAAAGACGACACAGCAATTCAATCAGAGTATTAATTAAAAAGGTGTCCAATAGACCATTTAATGCTGTCATCTCAATCTCGTGTTGGATTGAAGTCAAAATACATTAAATCAGTCACATAATGAGCAATGTAGTAGAACCAATTGGGAACAGTGATGACTCTGCTGAAAATCACACTCAGAGTCTATGTGAGATGTATACTACTCAGTCCGGCTTTTTCCATCTGGGTAGGGTTCAGTGGAACTAACTGAAGGGACATTCAGCAGTGCCTTTCAAAAGGAAGCTGGAGCTACAGTTAAAATGGCATACACACAAAGCTATGGAGGGAGAGGGTGGAGGAGGTTTGGAACTCTCTTCCACAAATGACCATGGATGTTGGTTCAGTTGTTAATCTTAAATCTGAGATAGATACATTTTTGTTCAGCAAAGGTATTAAGAGATATTGGCCAAAAGCAGGCAAATGGAGATATGGCCAACGATCAGCCATGATCTCATTGAATGGTGGAATAGCCTTGAGAAGCTGAATTGAAAATGTGTTGCTGGAAAAGCGCAGCAGGTCAGGCAGCATCCAAGGAGCAGGAGAGTCAACATTTTGGGCATGAGCCCTTCTTCAGGAATGGCTTATGCCCAAAACGCCAACTCTCCTATTCCTTTGATGCTGCCTGACCTGCTGCGCTTTTCCAGCAACACATTTTCAGCTTTGATCTCCAGCATCTATAGTCCTCACTTTCTCCTTGAGAGGCTGAATGGCCCCCTCCTGTTCCTGTGTTCCTATGAAAAATAAGGAAAGCGGAAATAACTGAATGGTTCTTTCATAGAGCCGGCACAGGGCACAAAGGGCTGAATGACCTTCTCCCATGATATAATGTTTCATGATTATTTGGTACATCAAAAAGTTTTTTGTTACCTCAATTTCTGCTGAAATATTAATGAAAATAGACACTGTCCTCATATAGATGGTGACTAGACTTGATTCCTGTCGATAAGAGCTAACTAACTAGTCAAACCTGCACATCTGGATAGGAAATTGACAGCATTCATAAAAGGGATCATGGTTATAGTTGACACTAACTAGATATGATTACCTGGATCAATCTCACATGGCTCTAGTTAAATTTTAAAAAGGTATTATGGAAAGATAAAATAGAAATACTCCAGAAAAACCAACTAACCATCAGATCCTTGCTGCTGGGAAAGATGGTTAAAAATGAGAGGTTTCCCAATTTGGTCGACCCAGCTCATTTACAAATATGTGTCAGATCCAATTTCTAGTCTGGGCAGTCAGGACACAATGTGTCATGTCCACTAGAAGCAGATTGTAGACAGCTAAGAGGGTGTGGGGTTTAATAATGAGGTGAGCTTGTTGGAAGTGCCACTTTGTTTCCCTGAAACTTCTTTCAAGTCTCATGATATATGGTGGGGCTGTCGAGCCCTTAGCCGTACACCATCCCATCTACTTCCTGTGCTATTCATGCTTCTTCCATGGTTTCCATGCCCACTCAACAAAAACTATTTACAGAACCTGTGAGGCATGCAATCGCAGTAGTAAGCATTGAAATGCTGAGGGAAACAAAAAAGAAATTCAGAAATCTGCTGTACCTTGCTCCCCACAGAAGATCCCTATAAAAAGATTACTAGTGTATGCTGGTTTGAGGCCAACAGCAGGAGGAGCACTGCACCATGCACTGAATGGTGCAGCAGATTCCATGGGGTGAATGGCACACTTCTGCTCCTATGCCTTATTTTCTGATGTGCAAAATCGGAGCGACACTTGGTGATGACCTAAAAACATTAGTATCTTTGTTTGCTTCCACAACTCAATTCATCTACACATCTCCTCTTGCTACAAATGATAAACAATAGTTATAAATGTAACACTTCATATGCGTGCAGCAGTAGCTCAACTATTTTGATCGGGTTCCCGAAGACTTCCTCTTAGTGAGCAGCTTTGTCCCACAGTTCATTTTCTTCTCAAAAAGGACTGCATACCCCAGAGATGGGTCACAGGGGCTGTTGTCAGTGCCATCTCCTGTGTTTGGACATCCACATTCTGTTATAGTAACAATATGTTATGAAAGTGTAGAGGTACTGTACCTTTAAGAGAGTTGAAAAGGTAGCAAGGACAAAGCACACAGTGCCTGGATGTAGGGAACAATGTAACATTTGGCAGAAATAAATGGTGCAGCCGAGTTGCCATGTTACAAAACAAATTCAAATTCAGCCAGTCAATTTAAATTTTACCCCAAGATACAAAAATGCAATCAAATTTTATTTTAGTATTTTGATAATATTAAAACCAATGAAATGAGCTTAATCGAGATTTTTGTACTGGACTAATATTGTAGATTGGGAGGTAAAATATAGGTTTAAGAGAAAAGAGTTTTAAATAGTTGTTGGTTTTGATATTCTCTGTTGAACTTAAGGAATAAAGTTGTTACTTTTTACTTTAAATAGTGACCTCTTTACTTTAAACAGATTACAGCACGGGGTAAATCTTTTCTGTATTGCTGGTTTAAATTAGTAGATGGGTTTACCCTATGTCATAAGAAATAGCAGAAATTTTATCTCACTTCAACACTTTTAATCCTGTCCAAATAAACATACAAATATTGACCAAAAACACAAAATAAATCATAACTCATTATAAATTCATAAAGATGACAAATATCAAGTTAAACTCTCTACTTCAGGTTTCCAAACAGGCCCTGTTGAGTCTGATGTATCTGTGAGACTTGGAGCACAGCCGAACATTCATCATGATGGAAAGTGCATCAGCAGTGAGAAGTGGCTGGACATCTGTTTGTCTTCTGAGGCTCATTGTAAACGAGACCCCATCGAAGAGCATATGAGTACATATGAACGTATGAACAAGGTTGGAGACTTAGCCTTTCAGAATTGCTCCACCAATCATTGAGATCAAGGACAGTCTGATTTTAATCTCAATTATACATTCCTGCATATCCTTGATGAGCTTTTATCCCTTGGCCATCAGGATTCTATCTACCCCTTGTGGCACACTGGCTCACTGGCTAGTACTGCTGTCCCAACAGGGACGCTAGTTCAATTCTGCCCTCAAGGAACTGTCTATGTTAAGTTTGCACATTCTCCCTGTTTCAGTGTCGGCTTCATCTGGGTGCTCAGATTTTCTCCCACAGCCCAAAGATATGCAGGTCAGTTAGACTGGCTGTGCTGAATTACCTTGGTGTCAGGGATGTGCAGGTTGGGTGGGTTAGCCATGGGAAATGCAGAGTTGGGATGGCTATGCATGGAAAGCTCTTTGGAAGGTTGGTGTGGTTTGATGGGCTAAATGGCCTGCTTCTACACTGTAGGCTTTCCAAGCTTCTGTCTTTAAAAAGTATTTAAAGATTCTGCATCCAGTGCCTTTTGAAGGAGGGAATTCTAAGGATTCATAACCCTCTGAAAGGCAGAAATGTTTCCTCACCTTTTAAACTATGTAGTTTTAAACTTTGACAGCTTTGACAAAGGGTCAGTTAGCATGAGGATTATGGGTTGGGGCTTGGCCATGATTACCCCACAATGACACCACACAGATCAGAACTGACAGAAACTGCACTGGCCCAGCCATATAAACACTAGTTACAAGACCAGGTCACAGACCAGAAATCCTGTGGTGAGTAACTCACCTTCTGACTCCACAAAGCCTGTCCACATCTTCAAGACACAAGTCAGGAGTATGATGGAATACTCCCCACTTGCTTGAATGGCTGCAGCTCCAACAGCACTCGAGAAGCTTGGCACCATCTAGACAAAGGAGCCCATTTGAGTGGCACTCCATCCACTGTCTTCAACATCCACCATCTCTATCACTGGTGCACAGTGGCAGCAGTGCATACATCTACATGATGCATTCCAACAATTCACCTACATTGTTTAGACAGTACCTTGCAAACCATCTAGAAGGACAAGGGCAGCAGATATATGGGAACACCATCATATACAAATTCCCCTCCAAGCCACTTGCCATCCTGACTTGGAAATATATCACCATTCACTGTCGCTGGGTGAAAATCCTGGGATTGCCATCTCACCAGCACAATGAGTATGCTTATACCACATAGACTGCAGTGATTCAAGAAGGATGTACCTTCTCAAGGGTAATTAAAAAAGGTTAATAAATGTTGGTCTAGCCAGCAATGTCATATTTCATGAAGTTAAAAATGACACAACACCATGTTCTAGTCCAATAGGTTTATTTGGAAGCACAGTCCATCACCGGCTCCTCCACATCATATTCCATATGTCAACAAATGCGAAAAGGTGGAATTTTGTTTTTAAAAAAATGTCTAAATTCCATTTTGGAAAATATGCAAAAATAAAGAACTGTACCTAGTCTGGTTTTGGAATGGGATTCCTAATCAGCCTAAACATTTTGGTAAAAGAAAAATTGTCCCCACTCCCAGTATTCCCCAATGGACAAACAACAGTGTTTGAGATAGTGACTTTGATGGTTGATCTGTGAGCACCATTGAATAAAGGGAATAGTTGAGCATATGGTAAGGAATCAGCAGGAAGTCTGCACATTCCCAGATGGTAAAACACCACCGGGTTGTTGAAGTAAGTCTTGCTGTAAAATGAATGCAATGGGACACTTGCCAGTGTAAAGAGAGATTTTGAGAGCCTGATGACATGTGAATTTTATGTGTGCATGATAACAGGCGCGTGAGCTCAGCACCCAATAATGCTGTGTGATTAACCACACTGGAAAAACATGGAGTCAAACAGCTTGTAAATACGTAACGCACATGAAGACATGTTGGGCAGAAGCCAGAGTCGAAGTCCAGGTCTGAATCCGATGCTCAAATTCTGTTACAGCTCCATTTCCACCTGCGCTTTACCCACCTTTAATCAAACAAAATCTGGAGCCTTTTAACCTTTGCTAGATTTTCCATTCTTCACTCCTCCTCCGCTATTTTGCTGCAACCACAGTTGCTTCTCCACTTATCTCATTATCACCTCTTTTCACCTCATTCTATCATCACTTTAATTGCCCTTGTTCTTTGCTATATCTTTTTTAAAATCTCCTTGTAACTCTGCCTCAGCAGTTGCCTCAAAGCCATTCAACTCCAACACTTTCGCTTTCAAATCATAGCTTTATTGATTCACTGAATTTAAATTCCTCCAGGTTCAGAGTGGGATTTGAATCAGAGTCCTCAGCTATTAACTTGAGCGTTGCACCGATATTTCCTATCATCTTTATTTCTCTCTACACAGAGGTTTCCTGACCTTTAGAGTAAGTTTTGCACTTTCTACTTTCTATTGCAGATCTAGCACGGCTGGGTATTTTGATTTTGGTTTTCGGCTCTGTGTGAGGTCACTTGCAAAACATTATGGTTTCTGGTCAGCTGGAATCTGAATTAATTCATAGTGGGTCAACTTTAAAAGCATCAGCAGCAAAAAGAGTTCAGCTGTTTAGGGCAATGCATACGAGTGCTGATTTCAAGTTAAAAAACCGAAAGAACGGCAGATACTGGAAATCTGAAACAAAATCAGGATTTCCCAGCAATTGCTGATTTAATATTCTGGCATTTTATAGTGTTTTAAATCCCTTAGGCACATGGATACCAATTGGCATGCTTTAAGCCTTTTAAAGAAAAATCAATTCACTAAGAAAATGTGTGCAACAATGAAAATATTACATTTTTCAGAATATCTTTTCAAAGTTGTCAAGAAACCTTTATTAAAATGCTTATTTGTTTATGATACATTTTCAGATGTCGTAGTAAACGTGCCCAGGGTATTGCTCTTAAATTTATGTCAAAAATCTATTTTTTAAGTGGAAAAGATAGAAATAAACAGTCGTATTTTGTTATCTGCCTGAGTTTGTGTTGTTTTACTGAGGATATTGTAATTGTGTGCATGTACGTACAGTTTAGTGGAATGTTGAACTGTAACTTAACCAATGGAATTTCATTTCTGGTTTCCTGGAGAATGATGGTGTAATACAACTGTTACTGAATTTGCAACCCTAAAGCCCAGGGTAATGGCTCAGAATTCAGGTTCAAATCCCACTCTGCAACTGGAGAAATTTAAAATCAATTAATTAACAAATCCAGCTTTCAAAGTTATTCCCAGGAATGGTGACTGGCATTAAAAACACATAATTTTCCTTTAAGAAATCATCCTTACCTGTGACTCCAGGGTCACAACAATCTGGTTGGCTCTGCTCTCTGAACTGGCCTTGAAAGCTATTACAGATAAATCGAACACGATACTGGACGGGCTGTCTGGCTTTGTGGTGGGAACAGGAAATCATAACAGCTGAACCTCCAAGTATGTCCTGAATGACAGTTTGGGATTTATGACAACACTGGGAGATTTGCCCCAAAGCTGGGTTGGAGGTCCAACCTGATATAGTTAGGCTAACTGAGTCATGCATTGTTTCAGGTTGTTCCTTTACCATTCCTGGATATGTCCTTTCCCAAAGTAAGGACACATCCATTTGCAGTGGCAACACAATGGTATAGATTTGGGAGGGTTTCCAACATTGACTCCAGATCTCCTGATTTCAAGCAAATATAGCCAAGGCATTCTTCTTCTGATTGTTACCTATTGCCTTTCCTCTGTTGATGAATTAGTACTCTTCCGCGTTGAACATAATTTGGAAGAAGAACTGAGTACAGCAAGGGGACAGAATGTTTATGCATGGGGATCTTTAGGGTGCATTATCAAAAAGAGTTCAGTAACTGACAGAGCTGCCCAAGTCCTGAAGCACATAACATTCAGGCCAGGTGTGTATCAGATAACAAGAAGGGAAATCCAGCTGGACTTTGCACTGACCAATCTAACTGTTACAGGCACATCTGTCCATGACAATGCTGATAGCAGAGATCACTGCATAGTCCTTGTGGAGATGTAGCTCTGTTTTCAAACTGAGGACCATATTGAGCCATATTGTGTGTCACTGCTGAATAGAGTAGATTCAGAGCAGGCTGTAACTATTTCAAAACCATGAACTGGATGATTCTACTATATATCCTCCAGAACATTATTCATGTCCATCCTATTCTTAGCTAGACAACCTGTATCAATATAGTGGCTATGAGAACAGGTCAGAATCTGACATACTGCAGTGAATTCACTCCAAAAGAGGGAGGAAAGAGGGAGGTGAACAGAGAATATTGGGAATGAGGGAGGTGAATGGAGAACATTAGGAAAGAGGGAGGTGAACGGAGAACATTGGGAACAAGGGAAATGAGCAGGAGAATATTGGGAAGGAGGGAGGTGAATGGAGAGCATCGGAATGAGGTTAAATGAAAAGCTACATAGTAGATGGCAACATTATGAACAAATGACAGTCTTAAAGTCCTAGCAATGTACAGCATAGCAAGAGACCCTTCGGTCCAACTCCTCCATGCTGATCAGATATCCTAAATTAATCCAGTCCCATTTGCCAGCACTTGACCCATATACCTCTAAACTCATCGTATTCATATAAGCTATCCAGAAGCCTTTTAAATATCAGAATACAGCAGAATATAGATACATTGGAAAGTTGGGCTGAGAAATGTCAGATGAATTTCAATCCAGACAAATGTGAGGTGATGCATTTTGTAAGATGCAATTCCAGAGCGAAATACACAGAAAATGGAAAAATCTTAGGCAAAATTGATGTACAGAGAGATCTGGGTGTTCAGATCCATTGTTCCCTGAAGGTGGCAATGCAGGTCAGTAGAGTGGTCAAGAAGGCATATGGCATGCTTTCCTTCATCGGATGGGGTATTGAGTACAAGAGTTGGCTGGTCATGTTACACTTGTATAAGACTTTGGTTTGGCCATATTTGGAATACTGAGTACAGTTCTGGTCACCACATTACCAAAAGGATGTGGATGCTTTGAAGAGGATGCAGAGGAGGTTCACCCGAATGTTGTCCAGAATGGACGCTGCTACCTGTGAGGAGAGGTTAAGTAGATTAGGAAAGAAGGCAGTTGAGGGGGAACCTGATTGAGGCCGACAAAGTCATGAGGTGTAGACAGAGTGAATAGCACACAACGTTTTCCCAGAGTGGGGGACTCAATTACTGGGGGTCAGGAGTTCAAAGTGAGAGGGGAATGGTTTAGGGGAGAAACATGTGGAAAGTTATTTAAGCGGAGGGTAGTGGGTGCCTGGAATACATTGCCAGCGGAAGTGGTAGGGGTGGGAATGATAGTGTCATTTAAGATGTATCTGGATAGATACGTGAATGGGCAGGAAGCAGAGAGATACAGATCCTTAGAAAATAGACAGCAGATTTAGATAGAAGATACAGATCAGTGCAGGCTTGGAGGGCCTGAGGGCCTGTTCCTATGCAGCAATGTTTTTCTTTCTTTGTTCTTTGTTCTTTGTAAATCTTTTAATTGTACCATCCTCCACCACTCTCTCTGGCAACGCATTCCATATACACACCAGCCTTTGTGTGAAAAAGTTGCCCCTTAGGTCCCTTTTAAATCTTTTCCCTCTCACCTTAAACTTATGCCCTTTAGTTTAGGGCTAACCAGGGAAAAGACTTTGTCTATTTATCCTATCCACGCCCCTCATGATTTTATAAACCTCTATGAGGTCACCCTTCAGCCTCCGATGCTTTCAAGTTTTACAACCTCCTTCCTATGGCAGGTTCTTTCCTGATTACTGCTGGACATGTCTGGAGTGTCAATGAGGAAGTAAAGTGGACATTTCTCAATAAATGGCTAGCTTTTCTGCACACAAAGCTGGTTATATTTCTGTAGGATTTTTCTGTGCTAAGCAACCCAAAGAATGAAAGTCAAGTGACAACAGCATGTATTTCTCAGCCATTATGGGTTGATTGCCATTTGTGATGTTAAAAAGCTGGTAACAGTGCAGACCAGGCCAAACTATAAGCAGCATAGTTGAGAATACATTCATCCAGTATTCCAAGGCTCTGTTCTAAGCAGAAACTCAAAATTACTAACAGTCAGAATGAGATATTCCAAATAGTAACATGGACATATCATCCTACCACTTACCCTGAACAGTATCCTACTGTCCTCTGTTCAAATAATCCAGTTTGCAATATGGTACATTGCTCAGATTCTATGGAGCTGTTTCTCCTTCTAGACTTCCTAGTTGCTTGATTTCACAGTCAAATTAATCCCAGGTGGCATATAAATTTGGAGATTTGTGTCACAGACTTTACATAAAGGCAAATTAAATCTCTTTTTATGAGAAAATATCTCAGGTTAGAGTCTCTGTTCTGAAAATAATTGATTGAATATTTTTTTCAGGAACTTTGTTAGAGTTGTAGGATTTTATCAATGTAATCTGTGGGTTATATCCATGTGACCTCTAGGTTGGATCTGGGTGACCTGTAGGTTATATCTGTGACCTGGAGATTGTATCTGTGTGACCTATAGATTCCATCTGTGTGACCTGTGGGTTGTATCGGTGTGATCTGTGGGTTGTACCTGTGTGACCTGTGGGTTGTATCTATGTGATCTGTGGGTTGTACCTGTGTGACCTCTGGGTAGTGTGTGTGTGATCTGTGGGTTGTACCTATGTGACCTGTGTGATGTACCTGTGCGAGCTGTGGGTAGTATCTATGTGATCTGTGGGTTGTATCTGTGTGACCTATAGATTGTAGCTGTGTGATCTGTGGGTTTTAGCTGTGTAACCTGTGGTTGTACCTGTGTGACCTGTGGGTTGTACCTGTGTGACCTGTGGGTTGATACTGTGTGACCTGTGGGTTGTAACTCTGTGATCTGAGCATTGTATCTGTGTGACCTATAGGTTGTAGCTTTATGATCTGTGCGTTGTATCTATGTGACCTTTAGGTTATGTCTGTGTGATCTGTGGGTGTAGCTGTGGGATCTGTATGTAGTATGTATGCGACCTATAGGATGTAACGGTGTGATCAATGGGTTATATCTGTGTGACCTACAGATTGCAGGTGTGTGATCTGTGGGTTGTATCTGTGTGACCTATGCATTGTATCTATCTGACCTATAAGCTATATCTGTGTGACCTGTGGGTGGTAGCTGTGTGACCTATAGGTTGTATCTATATGATTGGTGCGTTGCATCTATGTAACCTATAGATTGTAGCTGTGTGATCTGTGTGTTGTAGCTGTGTGATCTGTGGATTGTATCTATATGATATGTGCATTATATCAATGTGACCTATAGACTGTAGCTGTGTGACCTATAGGTTGCAGCCTTGTGACCTGTGGGTTGTAGCTGTGTGATCTGTGTGTTGTAGCTGTGGGATCTGTGCTTTGTATCTATGTGACCTATAGGTTGTTGCTGTGTGATATGTAGATTATGGCTGTGTGACCTGTGGATTGTATCGATGTAATCTGTGCATTGTATCCATGTGACCTATAGGTTGTAGCTTTGTGATGTGTGAGTTTTATTGATGTGATCTCTGCATTGAATCTATGTGTCCTTTAGTTTGTAGCTGTGTGATCTGTGTGTTTTATTTGTGAGACTTGTGGGTTGCAGATGTGTGAACTATAGATTGTGGCTGTGTGATCTGTGGGTCGTAGCAGTGCGAGCTTGGGGTTGCCGCTGTGTATGGTCTGTAGATTGTCTCCTTGTGATCTGTGCATTATATCTATGTGACCTATAGGCTGTAGCTGTGTGACCTATGGGTTGTAGCCTTGTGACCTGTAGGTTGTAGCTTTGTGATGTGTGAGTTTTATCGATGTGATCGCTGCGTTGTATCCATGTGTCCAATAGTTTGTAGATGTGTGAGCTGTGTGTTGTATCTGTGTGACCTGTGGGTTGTGTCTGTGTGACCTGTGGGTTGTATCTGTGTGATCTGTGGGTTGTAGGTGTGTGACCTGTGGGTTGTGTCTATGTGACCTGTGGGTTATAGCTGTGTGACCTGTGGGTTATAACTATACAACCTATAGGTTGTATATGTGTAATCTGTGCATTGTACCTGTGTGACCTGTGGGTTGTATTTGTGAGACCTGTGGGTTGTAGCTATGTGACCTATAGGTTGCAGCTGTGTGACCTATGGGTTGTATCTATATGAACTGTGCATTGTATCTATGTGACCTATAGATTGTAGCTGTGTGACCTGTAGGTTGTAGCTGTGTGACCTATAGGTAAAATTATAGATTGTCTCTATGTGATCTGTGCATTGTATCTATGTGACCTATAGGTTGTCGCTTTGTGATCAGTGGATTGTATCTATGTGACCTATAGATTTTATCTATGAGATTTGTGCATTATATCAATGTGACCTATAGGTTATATATATGTGATCTGTGGGTTGCATCTGTGTGATCTGTGTTGTATCTGTGTGGCCTTTAGGTTGTAGATTTGTGACCTATGAGTTGTAGCTGTGTGATCTGTAGATTGTCTCGATGTATCTGTGCATTGTATCTATGTGACCTATAAGTTGTAACTTTGTAATTAGATTAGATTACTTACAGCGTGGAAACAGGCCGTTCGGCCCAACAAGTCCACACCGACCCGCCGAAGCGCAACCCACCCAGACCCATTCCCCTACATTTACCCCTTCACCTAACACTACAGGCAATTTAGCATGGCCAATTCACCTAACCTGCACATTTTTGAATTGCAGGAGGAAACCGGAGCACCCGAAGGAAACCCACGCAGACGCGTGGGCAGAATGTGCAAACTCCACACAGAGAGTCGCCTGAAGTGGGAATTGAACCCAGGTCTCTGGCGCTGTGAGGCAGCAGTGCTAACCACTGTGCCAGATGCGTCTTATTGATATGATCTCTGCGTTGTATCTATGTGTCCTTTAGTTTGTATCTGTGCGATGTGTAGGTTGTAGCTGTATGATCTGTGGTTGCCGCTTTGTAATCTGAACATTGCATGCGTGTGATCTGTGCATTGTATCTATGTACCTATAGGTTGTAGATGTGTGATCTATGGATTGTATCTGACCTGTGGTTTGTATCTATGCAGCCTTTAGGTTGTATTTGTGTGACCTGTGGGTTGTACCTGAGAGATCCCTGGGTAGTATCTATGTAATCTGTGGTTTGTATCTGTGTGATCTGTGGTTTGTATCTGTGTGACCTGTGGATTGTAGCTGTGTGATCTGTGTGTTATATCTATGCAATCTACAGGTTGTATCTGTGTGATCTGTGTGTTATATCTATGCAATCTACAGGTTGTATCTGTGTGAACTGAGGGTTGTCGCTGTGTGACCTGGAGGTTGTTATTGTGTGACCTGTGGATTTTATCTGTGTGACCCGTGAGTTGTATCTCTGTGACCTGTGGGTTTTATCTGTGTGATCTGTGGGTTGAATCTGTGTGGATTGTGGGTTGTAGTTGTGTGACCTGTGGGTTGTAGTTATGTGATCTTTGTGTTGTAGGTGTGTGACCACAGGTTGTAGCTGTGTGATCTGTGGGTTATAGCTGTGTGACCTGTAGATTGTAGCTGTGAGACCTGTGCTTTGTATCTATGAGACTAATAGATTGTAGCTGTGTGAGCTGTGGGTTGTATCTGTGTGATCTATGGTTTGTATCTCTTGATCAGAACATTGTATGTGTGGTATCTGTGCGTTGTATCTATGTAACCTATAGGTTGTAGCGTTGTGATCCGTGAGTTGTATCCATGTGATCTCTGCCTTGTATTATGTGACCTTTAGGTTGTAGATCTGTGTCCTGTGGTTTGTAGCTGTGTGATCTGTGGGTTGGAGCTGTGTGGATTGTGGGTTGTAGCTGTGTGACCTGTAGGTTGTAGCTGTGTGACCTGTGGGTTATAGCTGTGTGACCTGTGGGTTGCTTCTGTGTGATTTGTGCACTGTATCTATGTGACCTATCGGCTGTAGCTGTGTGACTTGTAGGTTGTAGCTGTGAGACCTGTGCTTTTTATCATTGTGACCTACAGGTTATAGCTGTGTTTCTGTGGGTTGTAGCTGTGTGACCCGTGAATTATATCTATTGGATTTGTGCATTGTTATATCCACGTGAGCTATAAACTGGAGCTGTGTGACCTGTAGGTTGTAGCAGTGTGACCAGTAGTTGTACCCATGTGATCTGTGCATTGTAGCTGATTGTAGCTTTGTTATCTGAACGTTGTAGCTGTGTGACCTGTGGGCTGTAGATTTTTGATCTATGGATTGTAGCTGTGTGACCTGTGGTTGTATCTGTGTTAACTGTGGGTTGTATCTATGTGATCTGTGCGTTTTATCTATGTGACATATAGATTGTAGCTGTGTGACCTGTCAGTTGTAGCTGGGTGATCAGTAGATTGTCTCTATGTGATCTGTGCATTGTGTCTATGTGACAGGTAGGTTGTCGCTTTGTGATCGGTGGGTTGTAGCTGTATGATCTAAGCGGTGTATGTGTGGTATCATTGCATTGTATCTATGTGACCTATAGATTGCAGCTGTGTGATCTGTGGATTGTCTCCATGTGATCTGTGCATTGTATCTATGTGACCTATAGGTTGTAGCTTTGTGATCTGTGAGTTGTATCCATGTGATCTCTGCATTGTATCTATGTGTCCTTTAGTTTGTAGATGTGTGACTTGTGGGTTACGTCTGTGTGACCTGTGGGTTGTAGCTGTGTGATCTGTGGGTTGTATCTATGTGATCTATAAGTTGTACCTTGTGACCTGTAGGTTGTAGCTGTGTGACCTGTGGGTTGTAGCTTTTTTATCTGAGCATTGTATCTGTGTGAACTATAGTTTGTAGGTTTTTGATCTGTGGATGGTAGCTGTGTGACCTGTGGTTTGTATCTGAGAGATCTTTGAGTTGTAGCAGTGTGAGCTGTGGGTGGTATCTGTGTGATCTGTGGGTAGTATCACGTGATCAGAGCATTGTATGTGTGATATCTGTGCGTTGTATCTATGTGACCTATAGGTTGCAGATGTCTGATGTATGGAATGTATCTGTGTGACCATTGGGTTGTATCTGAATGATCTCTGAGTTGTAGCTGTGTGTTCTGTGGGTTGTATCTGTGTGACTTGTGGTTTGTAGCTTTGTGACCTGTGGCTTGTAGCTGTGTGACCTGTGTGTTGTATCTGTGTGACCTATAGGTTGTATTTGTGCGACCTGTGGTTTGTATCTGAGAGATCTTTGAGTTGTAGCTGTATGAGCTGTGGGCTGTATCTGTGTGATCTGTGAGTTGTATCTATGTAATCTGAGCTTTGTATGTGTGACATCTGTGTGTTATATCTATGTGACATATAGGGTGTAGATGTCTGATGTATGGATTGTATCTGTGTGACCCTTGGGTTGTATGTGAGTGAACTCTGAGTTGTAGCTGTGTGACTTGTGGGTTGTATCTGTGTGACCTGTGGGTTGTAGCTTTGTGACCTGTGGCTTGTAGCTGTGTGACCTGTGGTTTGTAGCTGTGTGATCTGTGTATTGTTGGTGTGTGACCTATAGGTTGTAGTTGTGTCACCTGTGGGTTGTATCTATGAGATCTGTGCGTTATATCGATGTGACATATAGATTGTACCTGTGTGATCTGTAGGTTATAGCTGTGTGATCTATAGATTGTCTCTAAGTGTTTTTAGATTAGACTAGACTTAGACTAGACTTACAGTGTGGAAACAGGCCCTTCGGCCCAACAAGTCCACACCGACCCGCCGAAGCGCAACCCACCCATACCCCTACATTTAGCCCTTACCTAACACTACGGGCAATTTAGCATGGCCAATTCACCTGACCCGCACATCTTTGGACTGTGGGAGGAAACCGGAGCACCCGGAGGAAACCCACACAGACACGGGGAGAACGTGCAAACTCCACACAGTCAGTCGCCTGAGTCGGGAATTGAACCCGGGTCTACAGGCGCTGTGAGGCAGCAGTGCTAACCACTGTGCCACCGTGCCGCCCACAAGCTCACAATGTTCTGTGCATTGTATCTATGAAACCTGTAGGTTGTAGCTGTGAGACCTGTGCTTTATATCTATGAGACCTATAGATTGTAACTGTGTGACCTATCGATTGTAGCTGTGAGATCTGTGGATTGTCTTCATGTGATCTGTGCATTGTATCTATGTGACCTGTGGGTTGTACCTGTGTGATCTGCGGGTTGCCGCTGTGTGACCTGTGTGTTGTATCTGTGTGAACTGTTGGTTGTAGCTGTGGGACCTGTGGGACCAGTGCTTTGTATCTGAGTGACCTATAGGTTGTAGCTTTGTGATCTGTGAATTGTATCCATGTGATCTCTGTGTTGTATCTATGTGACCTTTAGGTTGTAGATTTGTGATCTGTGGGTTGTAGCTGTGTGATCTGTGGGTTGTATGTGTGTGATCTACAGGTTGTAACTGTGTGACCTGTAGGCTGTATCTATGTGATCTGTGGGTTGTAGACGTCTGATCTGTAGGTTGTAGCTGTGTGATCTGTGAGTTGTATCCATGTGATCTATGCGTTGTATCTATGTGAGCTTGCGGCTGTATCTATGTGATCTGTGGGTTGTAGACGTTTGATCTGTAGGTTGTAGCTGTGTGACCTGTGGGTTGTAGCTGTGTGATCTGCGGGTTGTGTCTGTGTGACCTATAGGTTGTAGTTGTGTGACCTATAGGTTGTAGCCGTGTGACCTGTGCATTGTAGCTGTGCAACCTTTAGGTTGTAGCTCGGTGACTTGTGGGTTGTATTATGTGATCTCTGCGTTGTATTTATGTTTCCTTTAGTTTGTAGATTTATGATCTGTGGGTTATAGCTGTGTGATCTGTGGATTGTATCTGTGTGATCTGTGGGTTGTATCTGTATGATCTGTGGATTGTTTCTGTGTGATCTGTGGGTTGTAGCTGATTGACTTGTGGGTTGTAGCTGTGTGACCTATGGATTGTCTCCATGTAATCTGTGCATTGTTACTGTGTGACCTATAGGTTTTTGCTTTGTGATCTGTGAGTTGTATCCATGTGATCTCTGTGTTGTATTTATGTGACCTGTGGGTTGTGTCTGTGTGACCTGTGGGTTGTAGCTGTGTGATCTGTGGGTTGTAGATGTGTGATCTGTGGGTTGTAGCTGTGTGATCTTTGTGTTGCAGCTGTGTGATCTGTGGGTTGTATCTGTGTGATCTGTGGGTTGTAGGTGTGTGATCTGTGGGTTGTAGCTGTGTGATCTGTGGGTTGTAGCTGTGTGATCTTTGTGTTGTAGCTGTGTGATCTGTGGGTTGTAGCTGTGTGACCCTGTGGGTTGTAGCTGTGTGATCTTTGTGTTGTAGCTGTGTGATCTGTGGGTTGTAGCTGTGTGACCCTGTGGGTTGTAGCTGTGTGATCTTTGTGTTGTAGCTCCGAGACCTGTGCTTTGTATCTATGAGACCTATAGAATGTAGCTGTGTGACCTGTGGGTTGTATCTGGGTGACCTGTGTGTTGTATCTGTGTGATCTCTGTGTTGTAGCTGCGTGATCTGTGGGTTGTATCTGTATGACCTGTGGATTGTGTCTGCGTGACCTGTGGGTTGTACCTGTGTGACCTGTGTATTGTAGCTGTGTGACCTGTGTGTTGTATCTGTGTGACCTTTGGGTTGTAGCTGTGTGACCTGTCTTTTGTAGCTATGTGATCTTTGTGCTGTAGCTCTGAGACCTGTGCCTTGTAACTATGAGACCAATAGATTGTAGCTGTGTGACCTGTGGGTTGTCTCCATGTGGTCTGTGCATTGTTTCTGTGAGACTTATAGGTTGTAGCTTTGTGATCTGTGAGTTGTATCCATGTGATCTCTGCCTTGTATCTATGTGAGCTTTAGGATGTAGATTTGTGATCTGTGGGTTGTATCTGTATGACCTGTGGATTGTGTCTGTGTGAAATGTGGGTTGTATCTGTGTGATCTGTGTCGTGCATCCGTGTGATCTGTGGGTTGTATATGAGTGATCTGTGGGTTGTGTCTGTGTGTCCTGTGGGATGTATCTGTGCGAACTTGGGTTACACCTGTGTGATCCGTGGTTGTAGGTGTCAGATGTATGGGTTGTATCAGTGTGATCTGTGGGTTGTATCTGTGTGATCTGTGGGTTGTATCTGTGTGACCTATGGGATGTATATGTGTGACCTATGAGTTGTATCAGTGTGATCTGTGGGTTGTGTCTGTGTGACCTGTGGGATGTATCTGTGTGATCTGTGGGTTGTATCTGTGGTGATCTGTGGGTTATATCTGTGTGACTTGTGGGTTGTATCTGTGTGATCTGTGGGTTGTGTCTGTGTGACCTGTGGGTTGTAACTGTGTGACCTGTGGGTTGTATCTGTGTGATCTGTGGGTTGTGTCTGTGTGACCTGTGGGATGTATCTGTGCGACCTTGGGTTATACCTGTGTGACCTGTGGGATGTATCTGTGTGATCTGTGAGTTGTATCTGTGTGACCTGTGGGTTGTACCTGTGTGACCTGTGTATTGTAGCTGTGTGACCTGTGTATTGTATCTGTGTGATCTGTGGGTTGTAGCAATGTGATCTGTCTTTTGTAGCTGTGTGATCTTTGTACTGTCGCTCTGAGACCTGTGCCTTGTAACTATGAGACCAATAGATTGTAGCTGTGTGACCTGTGGGTTGTCTCCATGTAATCTGTGCATTGTTTCTGTGAGACTTATAGGTTGTAGCTTTGTGATCTGTGAGTTGTATCCATGTGATCTCTGCCTTGTATCTATGTGTGCTTTAGGATGTAGATTTGTAATCTGTGGGTTGTATCTGTATGACCTGTGGGATGTATCTGTGTGACCTGTGGGATGTATATGTGTGACCTATGGGTTGTATCAGTGTGATCTGTGGGTTGTGTCTGTGTGACCTGTGGGTTGTGTCTGTGTGACCTGTGGGTTGTGACTGTGTGGCCTGTGGGTTGTATCTGTGTGATCTGTGGGTTGTGTCTGTGTGACCTGTGGGATGTGTCTGTGTGACCTGTGGGATATATCTGTGCGACCTTGGGTTATACCTGTGTGACCTGTGGGATGTATCTGTGTGATCTGTGAGTTGTATCTGTGTGACCTGTGGGTTGTACCTGTGTGACCTGTGTGATGTATCTGTGCGACCTTGGGTTGTACCTCGTTGATGTGTGGGCTGTATCTGTGTGATCTGTGGGTTGTATCTGTGTGACCTGTGGGTTGTACCTGTGTGACCTGTGTATTGTAGCTGTGTTACCTGTGTGTTGTATCTGTGTGATCTGTGGGTTGTAGCTATGTGATCTGTCTTTTGTAGCTGTGTGATCTTTGTACTGTCGCTCTGAGACCTGTGCCTTGTAACTACGAGACCAATAGATTGTAGCTGAGTGACCTGTGCGTTGTCTCCAAGTAGTCTGTGCATTGTTTCTGTGAGACTTATAGGTTGTAGCTTTGTGATCTGAGTTGTATCCATGTGATCTCTGCCTTGTATCTATGTGAGCTTTAGGATGTAGATTTGTAATCTGTGGGTTGTATCTGTATGACCTGTGGGTTGTGTCTGTGTGACCTGTGGGATGTATCTGTGCGGCCTTAGGTTGGATCTGTTTGATCTGTGGATTGTATCTGTGTGATCTGTGGGTAGTGCCTGTGTGACCTGTGGGATGTATTGTGCGACATTAGGTTGTACCTGTTTGATCTGTGCATTGTAGCTGTATGGTCTATGGGTTGTGTCTGTGTGACCTGTGTGATGTGTCTGTGCAACCTTGGGTTGTACTTGTTTGAACTGTGGGTTGTAGCTGTCTGACCTGTGGGTTGTAGCTGTGTGATCTGTCTTTTGTAGCTGTGTGATCTTTGTGCGGTAGCTCTGAGACTGTGCCTTGTCACTATGAGACCAATAGATTGTAGCTGTGTGACCTGTGGGTTGTGTCCATGTGGTCTGTGCATTGTTTTTGTGTGTCTTATAGGTTGTAGCTTTGTGATCTGTGAGTTGTATCCATATGATCTCTGCCTTGTATCTAGGTGAGCTTTACGATGTAGATTTGTGATTTGTGGGTTGTACCTGTATGACCTGTGGGTTGTGTCTATGTGACTTGTGAATTGTGTCTGTGTGACTTGTGGGTTGGACCTGTTTGATCTGTGGATTGTATCTGTGTGATGTGTGGGTTGTGTCTGTGTGACCTGTGGTTTGTATCTGTGTGACCTGTGGGATGTATCTGTGCAACCTTGGGTTGTACCTATTTGAACTGTGGGTTGTAGCTGTTTGATCTGTGGGTTGTATCTGTGTGACCTGTGTATTGTAGCTGTGTGACCTGTGTGTTGTATCTGTGTGACCTGTGGGTTGTATCTGTGTGACCTGTGGGTTGTGTCTGTGTGACCTGTGGGTTGTATCTGTGTGACCTGTGGGATGTATCTGTGTGATCTATGTATTGTGACCTGTGTGATCTGTCTTTTGCAGCTGTGTGATCTTTGTGCTGTTGCTGTGAGACTGTGCCTTGAGACCAATAGATTGTAGCTGTGTGACCTGTGGGTTGTGTCCATGTGGTCTGTGCATTGTTTCTATGTGTCTTGTAGGTTGTAGCTTTGTGATCTGTAAGTTGTATCCATGTGATCTCTGCCGTGTATCTATGTGAGCTTTAGGATGTAGATTTGTGATTTGTTGGTTGATTCTGTGTGATGTGTGGGTTGGACCTGTTTGATCTGTGGGTTGTGTCTGTGTGACTTGTGGATTGTGTCTGTGTGACTTGTGGGTTGTGTCTGTGTGACCTGCGGGATGTATCTGCGCAACCTTGGGTTGTACCTGTTTGAACTGTGTATTGTATCTGTGTGACCTGTGGGTTGTGGCTGTGTGATCTGACTTTTGTAGCTGTGTGATCTTTGTGCTGTAGCGACCTTAGGTTGTGGGTTGTGTCTGTGTGACCTGTGGATTGTATCTGTGTGACCTGTGTGTTGTAGCTGTGTGATCTGTGGGTTGTATCTGTGTGACCTGTGGTTTATACCTGTGTAACCTGTGGGTTGTATCAGTGTGACCTGTGGGTTATACCTGGGTGACCTATGTGTTGTATCTGTGTGACCTGTGTGTTGTAGCTGTGTGATCTGTGGGTTGTATCTGTGTGATCTGTGGGTTGTATCTGTGTGACCTGTGGGTTGTATCTGTGTGACCTGTGGGATGTATCTGTGTGATCTATGTATTGTATCTGTGTGACCTGTGTGTTGCAGCTGTGTGACCTTTATGTTGTATCTGTGTGACCTGTGGGTTACACCTGTGTGACCTGTTTGTTGTATCTGTGTGATCTGTGGGTTGTATCTGTGTGACCTGTGGGTTGTGTCTGTGTGACCTGTGGGATGTATCTGTGCGGCCTTGGGTTGTACCTGTTTGATCTGTGGATTGTATCTGTGTGATCTGTGGGTTGTATCCGTGTGACCTGTGGGTCATATCTGTGTGTCCTGCGTGTTGTATCTGTGTGACCCGTTGTTGTAGCTGCGTGATCTATTGTATCTGTGTGATCTGTGGGTTGTATCTGTTTGATCTGTGGATTGTATCTGTGTGATCTGTGGGTTGTGTCCGTGTGACCTGTGGGTTATACCTGTGTGACCTGCGTGTTGTATCTGTGTGACCCATTGTTGTAGCTGTTTGATCTGTGGGTTGTGTCTGTGTGATCTGTGGGTTGTATCTGTGTGACCTGTGGGATGTGTCTGTGTGACCTGTGGGTTATACCTGTATGACCTCTGTGGTGTATCCATGCGACTTGTGTGTTGTAGCTGTGTGATCTTTGCATTGTACCTGTGTGATCTGTGTGTTGTATCTGTGTGATCTGTGGGTTGTAGCTGTGTGATCTGTCTTTTGTAGCTGTGTGATCTTTGTGCTGTAGCTCTGAGACCTGTGCCTTGTAACTATGAGACCAATAGATTGTAGCTGTGTGACCTGTGGGTTGTCTCCATGTGGTCTGTGCATTGTTTCTGTGAGACTTATAGGTTGTAGCTTTGTGATCTGTGAGTTGTATCCATGTGATCACTGCCTTGTATCTAGGTGAGCTTTAGGATGTAGATTTGTGATCTGTGGGTTGTATCTGTATGACCTGAGGATTGTGTCTGTGTGAAATGTGGGTTGTATCTGTGTGATCTGTGTCTTGCATCCGTGTGATCTGTGGGTTGTATATGAGTGATGTGTGGGGAGTGTCTGTGCGACCTGTGGGTTGTTTCTGTGTGACCTGTGGGTTGTAGCTGTGTGATCTGTGGGTTGTATCTGTGTGATCTGTGGGTTGTATCTGTGTGATCTGTGGGTTGTTTCTGTGTGATCTGTGGGTTGTATCTGTGTGACCTGTGGGTTGTATCTGTGTGACCTGTGGATTGTATCTGTGTGACCTGTGGGTTGTGTCTGTGTGTCCTGTGGGATGTATCTGTGCGAACTTGGGTTACACCTGTGTGATCTGTGGTTGTAGGTGTCTGATGTATGGGTTGTATCAGTGTGATCTGTGGGTTGTATCTGTGTGATCTGTGGGTTGTATCTGTGTGACCTGTGGGATGTATATGTGTGACCTATGAGTTGTATCAGTGTGATCTGTGGGTTGTATCTGTGTGATCTGTGGGTTGTATCTGTGGTGATCTGTGGGTTATATCTGTGTGACTTGTGGGTTTTATCTGTGTGATCTGTGGGTTGTGTCTGTGTGACCTGTGGGTTGTGACTGTGTGACCTGTGGGTTGTATCTGTGTGATCTGTGGGTTGTGTCTGTGTGACCTGTGGGATGTGTCTGTGTGACCTGTGGGATATATCTGTGCGACCTTGGGTTATACCTGTGTGACCTGTGGGATGTATCTGTGTGATCTGTGAGTTGTATCTGTGTGACCTGTGGGTTGTACCTGTGTGACCTGTGTGATGTATCTGTGCGACCTTGGGTTGTACCTCGTTGATGTGTGGGCTGTATCTGTGTGACCTGTGGGTTGTACCTGTGTGACCTGTGTATTGTAGCTGTGTTACCTGTGTGTTGTATCTGTGTGATCTGTGGGTTGTAGCTATGTGATCTGTCTTTTGTAGCTGTGTGATCTTTGTACTGTCGCTCTGAGACCTGTGCCTTGTAACTACGAGACCAATAGATTGTAGCTGAGTGACCTGTGCGTTGTCTCCAAGTAGTCTGTGCATTGTTTCTGTGAGACTTATAGGTTGTAGCTTTGTGATCTGAGTTGTATCCATGTGATCTCTGCCTTGTATCTATGTGAGCTTTAGGATGTAGATTTGTAATCTGTGGGTTGTATCTGTATGACCTGTGGGTTGTGTCTGTGTGACCTGTGGGATGTATCTGTGCGGCCTTAGGTTGGATCTGTTTGATCTGTGGATTGTATCTGTGTGATCTGTGGGTAGTGCCTGTGTGACCTGTGGGATGTATTGTGCGACATTAGGTTGTACCTGTTTGATCTGTGCATTGTAGCTGTATGGTCTATGGGTTGTGTCTGTGTGACCTGTGTGATGTGTCTGTGCAACCTTGGGTTGTACTTGTTTGAACTGTGGGTTGTAGCTGTCTGACCTGTGGGTTGTAGCTGTGTGATCTGTCTTTTGTAGCTGTGTGATCTTTGTGCGGTAGCTCTGAGACTGTGCCTTGTCACTATGAGACCAATAGATTGTAGCTGTGTGACCTGTGGGTTGTGTCCATGTGGTCTGTGCATTGTTTCTGTGTGTCTTATAGGTTGTAGCTTTGTGATCTGTGAGTTGTATCCATATGATCTCTGCCTTGTATCTAGGTGAGCTTTAGGATGTAGATTTGTGATTTGTGGGTTGTACCTGTATGACCTGTGGGTTGTGTCTATGTGACTTGTGAATTGTGTCTGTGTGACTTGTGGGTTGGACCTGTTTGATCTGTGGATTGTATCTGTGTGATGTGTGGGTTGCGTCTGTGTGACCTGTGGGTTGTATCTGTGTGACCTGTGGGTTGTATCTGGGTGATCTGTGGGTTGTATCTGTGTGACCTGTGGGTTGTATCTGTGTGACCTGTGGGTTATACCTGTTTGACCTGTCGGTTGTATCTGTGTGACCTGTGGGTTGTATCTGGGTGATCTGTGGGTTGTATCTGTGTGACCTGTGGGTTGTACATGTGTGACCTGTGTACTGTAGCTGTATGACCTGTGTGTTGTATCTGTGTTATCTGTGGGTTGTAGCTGTGTGATCTGTCTTTTGCAGCTGTGTGATCTTTGTGCTGTTGCTCTGAGACTGTGCCTTGAGACCAATAGATTGTAGCTGTGTGACCTGTGGGTTGTGTCCATGTGGTCTGTGCATTGTTTCTGTGTGTCTTATAGGTTGTAGCTTTGTGATCTGTGAGTTGTATCCATATGATCTCTGCCTTGTATCTAGGTGAGCTTTAGGATGTAGATTTGTGATTTGTGGGTTGATTCTGTGTGATGTGTGGGTTGGACCTGTTTGATCTGTGGGTTGTGTCTGTGTGACTTGTGGATTGTGTCTGTGTGACTTGTGGGTTGTGTCTGTGTGACCTGTGGGATTTATCTGCGCAACCTTGGGTTGTACCTGTTTGAACTGTGTGTTGTATCTGTGTGACCTGTGGGTTGTGGCTGTGTGATCTGACTTTTGTAGCTGTGTGATCTTTGTGCTGTAGCGACCTTAGGTTGTGGGTTGTGTCTGTGTGACCTGTGGATTGTATCTGTGTGACCTGTGTGTTGTAGCTGTGTGATCTGTGGGTTGTATCTGTGTGACCTGTGGTTTATACCTGTGTAATCTGTGGGTTGTATCAGTGTGACCTGTGGGTTATACCTGGGTGACCTATGTGTTGTATCTGTGTGACCTATGTGTTGTAGCTGTGTGATCTGTGGGTTGTATCTGTGTGACCTGTGGGTTGTATCTGTGTGACCTGTGGGATGTATCTGTGTGATCTATGTATTGTATCTGTGTGACCTGTGTGTTGCAGCTGTGTGACCTTTATGTTGTATCTGTGTGACCTGTGGGTTACACCTGTGTGACCTGTTTGTTGTATCTGTGTGATCTGTGGGTTGCATCTGTGTGACCTGTGGGTTGTGTCTGTGTGACCTGTGGGATGTATCTGTGCGACCTTGGGTTGTACCTGTTTGATCTGTGGATTGTATCTGTGTGATCTGTGGGTTGTATCCGTGTGACCTGTGGGTCATATCTGTGTGTCCTGCGTGTTGTATCTGTGTGACCCGTTGTTGTAGCTGTGTGATCTATGTATTGTATCTGTGTGATCTGTGGGTTGTATCTGTTTGATCTGTGGATTGTATCTGTGTGATCTGTGGGTTGTTTCTGTGAGACTTATAGGTTGTAGCTTTGTGATCTGTGAGTTGTATCCATGTGAACTCTGCCTTGTATCTATGTGAGATTTCGGATGTAGATTTGTGATCTGTGGGTTGAATATGTGTGACCTGTGGGTTGTATCTGTGTGATCTGTGGGTTGTGTCTGTGTGAACTGTGGGATGTATCTGTGTGACCTGTGGGATGTATCTGTGTGACCTGTGGGTTATACCTGTGTGACCTGCGTGTTGTATCTGTGTGACCCATTGTTGTAGCTGTTTGATCTGTGGGTTGTGTCTGTGTGATCTGTGAGTTGTATCTGTGTGACCTGTGGGATGTATCTGTGTGACCTGTGGGTTATACCTGTATGACCTCTGTGGTGTATCCATGCGACTTGTGTGTTGTAGCTGTGTGATCTTTGCATTGTACCTGTGTGATCTGTGGGTTGTATCTGTGTGATCTGTGGGTTGTGTCTATGTGACTTGTGAATTGTGTCTGTGTGACTTGTGGGTTGGACCTGTTTGATCTGTGGATTGTATCTGTGTGATGTGTGGGTTGTGTCTGTGTGACCTGTGGTTTGTATCTGTGTGACCTGTGGGATGTATCTGTGCAACCTTGGGTTGTACCTATTTGAACTGTGGGTTGTAGCTGTGTGATCTGTGGGTTGTATCTGTGTGACCTGTGTATTGTAGCTGTGTGACCTGTGTGTTGTATCTGTGTGACCTGTGGGTTGTATCTGTGTGACCTGTGGGTTGTGTCTGTGTGACCTGTGGGTTATACCTGTTTGACCTGTGGGTTGTATCTGTGTGACCTGTGGGTTGTATCTGGGTGATCTGTGGGTTGTATCTGTGTGACCTGTGGGTTGTACATGTGTGACCTGTGTGTTGTATCTGTGTTATCTGTGGGTTGTAGCTGTGTGATCTGTCTTTTGCAGCTGTGTGATCTTTGTGCTGTTGCTGTGAGACTGTGCCTTGAGACCAATAGATTGTAGCTGTGTGACCTGTGGGTTGTGTCCATGTGGTCTGTGCATTGTTTCTGTGTGTCTTATAGGTTGTAGCTTTGTGATCTGTGAGTTGTATCCATGTGATCTCTGCCGTGTATCTATGTGAGCTTTAGGATGTAGATTTGTGATCTGTGGGTTGAATCTGTGTGATGTGTGGGTTGGACCTGTTTGATCTGTGGGTTGTGTCTGTGTGACTTGTGGGTTGTGTCTGTGTGACTTGTGGGTTGTGTCTGTGTGACCTGTGGGGTGTATCTGCGCAACCTTGGGTTGTACTTGTTTGAACTGTGTGTTGTATCTGTGTGACCTGTGGGTTGTGGCTGTGTGATCTGACTTTTGTAGCTGTGTGATCTTTGTGCTGTAGCGACCTTAGGTTGTGGGTTGTGTCTGTGTGACCTGTGGATTGTATCTGTGTGACCTGTGTGTTGTAGCTGTGTGATCTGTGGGTTATATCTGTGTGACCTGTGGTTTATACCTGTGTAACCTGTGGGTTGTATCAGTGTGACCTGTGGGTTATACCTGGGTGACCTATGTGTTGTATCTGTGTGACCTGTGGTTTATACCTGTGTAACCTGTGGGTTGTATCTGTGTGACCTGTGAGTTGTATCTGTGTGACCTGTGGGATGTATCTGTGTGATCTATGTATTGTATCTGTGTGACCTGTGTGTTGCAGCTGTGTGACGTTTATGTTGTATCTGTGTGACCTGTGGGTTACACCTGTGTGACCTGTTTGTTGTATCTGTGTGATCTGTGGGTTGTATCTGTGTGACCTGTGGGTTGTGTCTGTGTGACCTATGGGATGTATCTGTGCGACCTGTGGGTTATACCTGTATGACCTCTGTGGTGTATCTATGCGAATTGTGCGTTGTAGCTGTGTGATCTTTGCATTGTACCTGTGTGAGCTGTGTGTTGTATCTGTGTGATCTGTGTGTTGTAGCTGTGTGATCTGTCTTTTGTAGCTGTGTGATCTTTGTGCTGTAGCTCTGAGACTGTGCCTTGTCACTATGAGACCAATAGATTGTAGCTGTGTGACCTGTGGGTTGTGTCCATGTGGTCTGTGCATTGTTTCTGTGTGTCTTATAGGTTGTAGCTTTGTGATCTGTGAGTTGTATCCATATGATCTCTGCCTTGTATCTAGGTGAGCTTTAGGATGTAGATTTGTGATCTGTGGGTTGAATATGTGTGACCTGTGTGTTGTGTCTGCGTGACCTGTGGGTTGTATCTGTGTGGTCTGTGGGTTGTGTCTGTGTTACCTGTGGGATGTATCTGTTTGACCTTGGGTTATACCTGTGTGACCTGTGGGATGTATCCGTATGACCTGTGAGTTGTATCTGTGTGACCTGCGGTATGTATCTGTGCGATCTTGGGTTGTAACTGTTTGATCAGTGGATTGTAGCTGTATGATCTGTGGGTTGTGTCTGTGTGACCTGTGTGATGTATCTGTGTGACCTTGGGTTGTACCTGTTTGATCTGAGCGTTGTAGCTGTATGATCTGTGGTTTGTAGCTGTGTGACCTGTGGATTGTGTCTGTGTGACCTGTGGATTGTATCTGTGTGACCTGTATGTTGTATCTGTGTGATGTGTGGGCTGTGTCTGTGTGACCTGCAGGATGTGTCTGTGCGACCTTGGGTTGTATCTGTGTGACCTGTGGGATGTATCTGTGCGACCTGTGGGATGTATCTGTGCGAACTTGATTTATACCTGTGTGACCTGTGGGATGTTTCTGTGTGACCTGTGGGTTGTGTCTGTGTGACCTGCAGGATGTATCTGTGCGACCTTGGGTTGTACCTGTTTGATCTGTGGATTGTAGCTGCATGATCTGTAGGTTGTGTCTGTGTGACCTGTGGGATGTACCTGTGAGAGCTTGGGTTGTACCCTGTTTGATCTTTGGGTTGGAGCTGTATGATCTGTGGTTTGTACCTGTGTGATGTGTATGTTGTATCTGTGTGAGCTGTGTGTTTTACCTCTGTGACCTGTGGGATGTATCTGTGTGTCCCGTGTGGCATATCTGTGCGACCTTGGGTTGTACCTGTGTTATCTGTGGGTTGTATCTGTGTGATCTGTGGTTTGTCTCTGTGTGATCTGTGGGTTGTGTCTGTGTGCCTGTGGGATGTATCTGTGTCACCTGTGATTTGTATCTGTGTGACCTGTGGCTTGTAGTTGTGTGATCTGTGGTTTGCAGCTATGTGATCTGTGTGTTGAGGCTGTGTGGCCTGTGTGTTGTATCTGTGTGACCTGTGTGTTGTAGCTGTGTGATCTTTGTGCTGTCGCTCTGAGACTGTGCCTTGTAACTATGAGACCAATCGATTGTAGCTGTGTGACCTGTGGGTTGTCTCCATGTGGTCTGTGCATTGTTACTGTGTGACTTATCGGTTGTAGCTTTGTGATCTGTGAGTTGTATCCATGTGATCTCTGCCTTGTATCTATGTGAGCTTTAGGATGTAGATTTGTGATCTGTGTGTTGTATCTGTGTGACCTGTGGGATGTATCTGCGCGAACTTGGGTTGGACCTGTTTGATCTGTTTATTGTATCTGTGTGATCTGTGGTTTGTACCTGTGTGAGCTGTGGGTTGTGTCTGTGTGACCTGTGGGATGTATCTGTGTGATCTGGGGGTTGTGTCTGTGTGACCTGTGGGTTGCATCTGTGTGACCTTGGATTGTACCTGTGTGACCTGTGGGTTGTATCTGTGTGACCTGTGGGTTGTGGCTGTGTGACCTGTGGGTTGTAGCTGTGTGACCCTGTGGTTTGTAGGTGTGTAATCTTTGTGTTGTAGCTCTGAGACCTGTGCTTTGTATCTATGAATCCTATTGATTGTAGCTGGGTGACCTGTGGGTTGTATCTGGGTGACCTATAGATTGTAGCTGTGTGATCTCTGGATTGTGTCTATGTGACCTATAGATTGCAGCTGTGTGATCTGTGGATTGTCTCCATGTGATGTGCGCATTGTATCTATGTGACATATAGGTTGTAGCTTTGTGATCTCTGCATTGTATCTATGTGACCTTTAGGTTGTAGATTTGTGATCTGTGAGAACTTGGTTTGTACCTGTTGTATCTGTGGGTTGTATCTGTGTGGATTGTGGGTTGTATCTGTGTGACCTGTGGGATGTATCTGTGATATCTGTGGGTTGTATCTGCGTAACCCGTGGGACGTATCTGTGCGAACTTGGGTTATACCTGTGTGACCTGTGGGATATATCTGTGCGACCTTGGAGTGTACCTGTTTGGTCTTTGATTTGTAGCTGTATGATCTGTGGGTTGTATCTGTGTGACCTGTGGGTTGTATCTGTGTGACCTGTGGGACGTGTCTGTGTGACCTGGGTTGTATCTGTGTGATCTGTGGGTTGTGTCTGTGTGACTTGTGGGATGTATCTGTGCGACCTTGGGTTATACCTGTGTGACCTGTGGAATGTATCTGTGTGATCTGTAGGTTGTATCTGTGTGACCAGTGGGATGTATCTGTGTGACATATGGGTTGTATCTGTGTGACCTGTGGGATGTATCTGTGCGACCTTGGGTTATACCTGTGTGATCTGTAGTTTGTAGCTGTGTGACCTGTGGGTTGTGTCTGGGTGATCTGTGGGTTGTATCTGTTATAACTGTGGGTTGTATCTGTGTGACCTTGTGGGTTGTAGCTGTGTGATCTTTGTGTTTTAGCTCTGAGACCTGTGCTTTGTATCTATGAGACCAATAGATTGTAGCTGTGTGGGCTGTGGGTTATATCTGTGTGCCCTTTAGATTGTAACTGTGTAACCTATAGATCGTAGCTTTGTGATCTGTGAGTTGTATCCATGTGGTCTCTGTGTAGTTTCTATGTGTCCTTTATATTGCAGATTTGTGATCTGTGAGTTGTAGCTGTATGTCCTGTGGATTACATCTGTGTGACATGTGGTTGTAGCTGTGTGACCTGTGGGTTGTGTCTGTGTGACCTGTGGTGTGTATCTGTGTGACCTGTACGTTGTAGTTGTGTGATCTCTGGGTTGTTGCTGTGTGACCTGTGGGTTGTGTCTGTGTGATCTGTGGTGTGTATCTGTGTGACCTGTAGGTTGTAGCTGTGTGACCTGTGGGTTGTTGCTGTGTGATCTGTGGGTTGTAGCTGTGTGACCTGTGGGATTTAGCTGTGTGACCTATAGGTTGTAGTTGTGTAACCTGTGGGTTGCATCTCTGTGATCAGAGCGTTGTATATGTGGCATCTGTGCGTTGTAACTATGTGACCTATAGGTTATAGAGTCACAGAGTCATAGAGATGAACAGCATGAAACAGACCTTTCGGTCCAACCTGTCCATGCTGACCAGACGTCTCAACCCAATCTAGTCCCATCTGCCAGCACCCAGCCCATATCCCTCTAAACACTTCCTACTCATATACCCATCCAGATGCCTCTTAAATGTTGCAATTGTACCAGCCTCCACCACATCCTCTGGCAGCTCATTCCATACACGTACCACCTCTGCGTGAAAAAGTTGCTCCTTAGGTCTCTTTTATATCTTTCCCCTCTCACCCTAAACCTATGCCCTCTAGTTCTGGACTCCCCCACCCCAGGGAAAAGACTATGCCTATTTATCCTATCCATTTCCTTCATAATTTTGTAAACCTCTATAAGGTCACCCCTCAGCCTTTGATGCTCCAGGGAAAACAGCCCTAACCTGTTCAGCCTCTTCCTGTAGCTCAAATCCTCCAACCCTGGCACCATCCTTGTAAGTTTCTTCTGAACCCTTTCACGTTTCACAACATCTTTCCGATAGGAAGGAGACCAGAATTGCATGCAATATTCCAACAGTGGCCTAATCAATGTCCTGTACAGCCGCAACATGACCTCCCAACCCCTGTACTCAATACTCTGACCAATAACGGAAAGCATACCAAATGCCTTCTTCATTATCCTATCTACCTGTGACTCTACTTTCAAGGAGCTATGAACTTGCACTCCAATGTCTCTGTGTTCAGCAACACTCCCTAGGACCTTACCATTAAGTGTCTAAGTCCTGCAAAGATTTGCTTTCCAAAATGCAGCACCTCACATTTATCTGAATTAAACTCCACCTGACAGTCCTCAGCCCATTGGCCCATCTGGTTGAGACCCTGTTGTAATCTGAGGTAGCCATCTTCACTGTCCACTACATCTCCAATTTTGGTGTCATCTGCAAATTTACTGACTGTGCTCGCATCTAAAAAGTATAGGGCCCAGCACCGATCTTTGTGGCACTCCACTGGTAGATGTCTGATGTACGGACTGTAACTGTGTGACCTGTAGGTTATAGCTTTGTGACCTGTGGTTTGTAGATGTGTGACCTGTGGGTTGTAGTTTTGTGACCTGTGGTTTGTAGGTGTGTGATCTGTGGGTTGTTGCTGTGTGATCTGTGTGTTGTTGGTTTGTGACCGATAGGTTGTAGGTGTGTCACCTGTGGGTTGTATCTATGTGACATATAGATTGTAACTGTGCAACCTGTAGGTTGTAGCTGTGTGATCTGTAGGTTGTCTATATGTGATCAATGCATTGTATGTATGAAACCTATAGGTTGTCGCTTTGTGATCGCTGGGTTCTAGCTGTGTGATCTGTGCATTGCATCTATGAAACCTATAGGTTGTAGCTGTGTGATCTGTGGATTGTCTTCATGTGATCTGTGCATTGTATTCATGTGACATATAGGTTGTAGCTTTATGATCTGTGAATTGTATCCATGTGATCTCTGCATTTTATCTATGTGACCTTTAGGTTGTAGATTTGTGATCTGTGTGTTGCATCTGTGTGACCAGTGGGTTGTAGCTGTGTGATCTGTTTGTTGTAGCTGTGTGATCTTTGTGTTGTATCTGTGAGACTTGTGCTTTGTATCTATGAGACCAAAAGATTGTAGCTGTGTTACCGGTGGGTTGTATCTGTGTGACCTTTAGATTGTAACTGTGTAACCTATAGATTGTAGCTGTGTGATCTGTGGATTGTTTCTATGTGACATATGAGTTGGAGCTTTGTGATGTTTGAGTTGTATCCATGTGATCTTTGCATTGTACCTATGTGACCTTTAGGTTGTATCTGTGTGACCTGTGAGTTGTGTCTATGTGACCTTTAGGTTGTATCTATGTGATCTGTGGGTTGTATCTGTGTGATCTGTGAGTTGTATCTGTGTAACCTGTGGATTACGTCTGTGTGATTTGTGGGTTGTAGCTGTCTGATCTGTGGATTGCAGCTGTATGACCTGTGGGTTGTAGCTGTGTGATCTGTATCTTGTAGGTGTGTGACCTATAGGTTGTATGTAAATGATCTGTACATTGTATCAATGTGACCTATAGATTGTAGCTGTGTGAACTGTAGATTGTGTCTATGTGATCTGTGCATAGTATCAATGCGACCTGTAGGTTGTAGCCTTGTGATCTTTGTGTTTTAGCTGTGTGTCCTGTGGGTTGTAGCTGTGAGACCTGTGCTTTGTATCTGAGTGACTTATAGATTGTAGTTTTGTGATCTGTGAGTTGTATCCATGTGATCTCTGCGTCGTATCTATGTGACCTTTAGGTTGTAGATTTGTAATCTGTGGGTTGTAGCTGTGTGACGTACAGGTTGTAGCTGTGTGATCTGTGGGTTGTATCTGTGTGACCTGTGGGTTTTAGCTGTGTGATCTTTGGGTTCTAGCTGTTTGATCTGAGGGTTGTACCTGGTTCAACTGTGGGTTGTATCTGTGTGACCTGTGGGTTGTAGTTGTGTGACCTGTTGGTTGTAGCTGTGTAACCTGTGGGTTGTATCTGTGATGTGTGGATTGTAGCTGTGTGACCTCTGGGATTTGTTTGTGTAATCTGTGCATTATAGCTATGTGACTTGTGGATTGTAGCTGTGTGATCTTTGTGTTGTAGCTGTGTGACTTGTGCGTTGTAGCTGTGTGATCTGTGGATTGTAGCTGTGTGATCTGTGCGTTGTATCTGTCTGACCTATAGGTTGTGGCTGTGTGACATCTGGATTATGTCTGTGTGACCTGTGGGTTGTACCTGTGTGACCTGTAGGTTGTAGCTGTATGATCTATGTGTGTATCTATGTGACCTGCGTGTTGTAGCTGTGTGACCCGTGGGTTATAGCAGTGTGACTTGTGTGTTATATCTGTGTGACCTGCGTGTTGTAGCTGTGTAATCTGTGGTTTGTAACTGTGTGATCTGTGTGTTGTATCTATGTGACCCGCGGATTGTAGCTGTGTGACCCGCGGATTGTAGCTGTGTGATCTGTGGGTTGTGTCTGTGTGACCTGTGGGATATAGCTGTGTGACCTGTGGCTGCTGAAACTCTGGCTGTAGTGCTCGGGAATTCCCCACTGAGCCACAATACAGTCGATAACCTGTTTGTCTCTGAGTCAGAGGAAGGTGTTTTCTTCCCCATAGTGACACTTGGATCATTTCCTTTATTGCGTTCCTGAACTCACAATCCATGATCACAAGTATTCCTCCAGCGACATGTGAGTTCAGCTCCTGCTACAGTTTGAGAGATTGAATTTCATTCTTAAAGAAGCTGGCATCAATGTAAGGTCAAGGTTTGTGTAAAGATTTCTAGCTCGGCTGCCAGTTGCCATGGTTGTGGCTATGTTCACCAAGCTGGGAAGCTGACTTGCAGACATTTTGTCCCCTGTTTAGATGGCATCTTCAGCACTTTGGAGCCTCCTGTGAAGTGCTGTTGTACTGTGTCTTCTAGAATTTATTTAATTCCCGTTCCAGTTGTTTATCATCATGACTGATGCATTGGATTTAGGTCTATGTGTTTGTCGATGCAGTTCGTGGATGAGTGCCATGCTTCTAGAAATTCTCTGGCTGTCCTATGTTCAACTTGTCCTACGATCATTGTGTTATCCCGGTCGAATTTGTGGTCCTTGTCATCTGTGTGTATGGCTACTTGGGACAGGTGGTCATGGTGTTTAGTATCTGGCTGGTGTTCATGGATGCGATTGCTAGTTGTCTGCCTCGGCAAATAGCCATTAAATGCCATGACCAGCTGTCCCTTGTCACCACACACACAGGTGACAATGACCACAAATCTGGGACAACACAACAATGAAGGGCTTTTGCCTGAAACATTGATTTTACTGCTCCTCGGATGCTGTCTGAACTGCTGTGCTTTTCCAGCACCACTCTAATCTAGACTCTGGTTTCCAGCGTCTGCAGTCATTGTTTTTACCTACAACGATCATAGGACAAGCTAAACAAAGGAGAGGCAGAGAATTTCTAGAAGCTGGTACTCATCCACAGACTCCATCAACAAACACATACACCAAAGACCCCATATGTCACTACAACAAACAACTGGAACATGCAACTGGAAGCAGCAGGAACGTAACCAAATAAATCCCAGAAGACACAATAAGGCAGAGCTTCACAGGAGGCTCCAAAGTGCTGAAGATGTCATCTAGACAGGGGATGAAATGCCTGCAAATCAACTTCCCAGCTCAACAAACATACCCATAATCACATTAATGTAAATGATCAGGTCAAACTGCCATGCAATCTCTGATGTGTCTTCAGGTTTACTCATAGCCTTTACTGGAGAAAGAAAACAATGTGGTTTGTTGTTCAATTTGTTGTTGTGATTCCTAACCTCTGTCTCGCCTTCAGTAGAACACCAGTGAATGAGCAATGGGTCGGACCTACTGTGAGTGAGTTTTAAAGAACCTTGTTAATATAACACAAGATTCACTGAGGCCACGTGAATGCTGTTCATTTATTGCTAGCAATGTTACAGAATAGCAAAGTCTTGCTCATTGAGTCGTATCTCACATCATGACCTAATATCTTAAGGCTGTGTTCTGGACCTTGCTACCTGATATGACATTCTGCTCTCTGCGCCCAAAGATCTGGAGGTCAAGAATTAGACTCAGATGAAAATCCATGACTGAAACCCACAACCATGAGGCGAATTGTCCTCGATTTCATGGACACCCACTGGTGACAATTAGTGCTTTGTAGTCCATAATCTTTCAGTCCATTGTCAATATTGCCATTGAAAGGCACTTCTATGTCTATCATAGCAACAAGCTAATGTATTTAAAGTACCGAAAATTAAATAACATTTACTCTTTGTTGAATGGTTTCCTTTTATATGTTCCACTTGAATAAAAAGCTCTTCACAATAAGTGAATATGAGGTGGGCTGGCGTATTGAAATCCTGTGCTCACATTAGGCAAGTGTATATTTGGAGCTGTCGGTTCCACACCAGTTAACTGCTGAAGGTATTTAAAGTTCATTATGTTCACTCTCTGCAAGTCACAGTTAATAGCACATAGTGTAAGTGCCATTATATCTGCTCCAAATCAGCAAGATGTCAAACGTACAGAAAATGCTGACAAGAAGGTAACAAAAAACAGCATGATACTATTCAACTATACATTAGAAACAGGGACTGAGGGACTGATCCCAGACTAGTTAGTAAATCGGTAATGTTCACTTGTTTGTTCTTTCAACAGATGTATGACTCACCCATTGATTGTTCCAGGTATCAAAGCTGTTTTTTTGTTTCAGATTTCAAGCATTTATCTTTTTTTAAAATCTTAATCAACTGGCAATGTCTGTCACACTTTCCCTTACATTGACCTCACCCCCCAGATTCCGTTGACCTCACCTCCCAGATTCCGTTGACCTTATCTCCCAGATTCTGTTGACCTTATCTCTCAGATTCCGTTGACCTTATCTCCCAGATTACATTGACCTTATCTCCCAGATTCCATTGACCTCACCTCACAGATTCCATTGACCTCACCTCACAGATTCCATTGACCTCACCCCCCAAGATTCCATTGACCTCACCTCCCAGATTCCATTGACCTCATCTCCCAGATTGCATTGACCTCACCTCCCAGATTCCATTGACCTCACCCCCCAGATTACATTGACCTCACCTCTCAGATTACATTGACTTCACCTCTCAGATTGCATCTGACCATTATTACCAGGTTACAACATTCTGACAATCATAAGACAATGATTTGACAGAAGCCTAACAAGATGCTCATTCTCTTTCTCTTTCCATTTGGTGACACTATCTTTTGTAATGTTTTCTTTAATAGATGTTTAACTTGGCTGCTTTTAGCTCCTTGTTGTTACTCGACATTGTGACTTATGTTTCAAGCACTTGTTCTTCCTGTTTATTGTGATCCATTTTGATACTATTTACTGACCTTTGTGGGTCTACAAGTATATAGATCAGTGTCTCTGTGGACAGGGATCTGCACATGAGCTGATCAGCAGCTCGGGAAGTGACTGTCCATCTCTGTGGGTTAATCAGTCCTTAGTCATCTATTAATGACTCAGTGTCTGTAATTAGAGATCAATTAAATATCTGAGGATCTACCAGTGACTGGGAGTTATCATTGACTGGAAGTCTATTAAGTGACTGGGGGCTATCAGTGACTGGAAGCTATCAATGACTAGGGGGGCTACCAGTGACTGGGAGTCTATTAAGTGACTGGGGCATCTATCAGTGACTAGCAGTCCTTTGGTGACTGTGGTTTTACCAGTGACTGATGTGTTGTTGTCTATATATCTGAGTATTTTGTGTACAGTTGTAAATTAGGTATGCAAATATTAATTGACAAGCATTATGTTGCAGACTCAGTCACTGTGAAATAATTGCAATGCTTTATAATGTCCTGTCTCCTCAAAGTGAGTGTAAGACACATTAAGCATTAAAATTAATAACAAAGTGAATGTAACAAATCCATGATGACTTTGGTGACAGGTGATTAATGGCTGACAAAGCAGGCGAGGTGAGGAGAGATGTTCATTGCAAGTTTACTGTGGGTTACAGAAAGTATTTATGGAAACTAAAACATCTTCCTGACTGGAGTGGTGAACACTTGGCTTGATGGATCATTGCATTAAAGCTCCCAAGTTTCCATATAGCTTAGAATTTTGATAGTTTGCAGATTAAAGATGCTGGGCCACTTTCATAATAGCTGGGTCCAGTAACACTATGAAATGGTAACAGAACATCCATCATAATTCTATCATTGCCCAGAGTGTTCAAAATAGAATTGTTGGAAGAGAAAACGATCTTGCACTCTCCAGCTTATTGGATTCGGATGTACATTCTCAAATGCACGTAAAGGTCCTTTGGAGGCCCACATGTGTTGACTTGGTATAAACAGCCTGGGAGGTTCAAACATCTGATAGACCATTCTCCTCCTTCCCAAAACTATCTGTGAAAGTCTCTGACATTGACTGACAGACTTCAGATAGTTCTGCACCACTGACCTGAATAGTTACCGGGAAGAGTTGGGCAGATTAAATCTAATCTAACTCTTGGGTAAAAGCAGAATGAGCCTCCAGTCATTCCTGAAGAAGGGCTTATGCCTGACACATCGATTCTCCTGCTCCTCAGATGCTGCCTGATCCACTGTGCTTTTCAAACTCCACACTGCTGACTCTGACCTCCAGTATCTGCAGTCTTCACTTCCTCCAGTCACTTACACTGACAAGCCCCAATATTCTTTCAACTGCTCTCTGACTGGCTTCTGGTCCTTGTGATTACCCCTCTGACAACCATGAAACCACCAACCTGAACCTAATATTCCTCTAACCCCCCCCCCCATTAAATCCCTGATCATGAATACCTTCTGACCCCATTACTACTTCCCTCATCTACTTGACTATCCCTCCGCCGCAGTATAGCTAATCCCTCCAACTCCTTGACTTCCTTCCATGAGTCCTCGTCTTCCTTCCTTCCTTATGGCGGCATGGTGTCTCAGTAGTTAGCACTGCTGCCTCACAGTGCCTGGGTCTCAGGTTCGATTCAAGCCTTGGGTGATTGCCTGTGTGGAGTTTGCACATTCTCCCAGTGTCTGCGTGGGTTTCCTCTGGGTGCTCCAGTTTCCTCCCACAATCCAAAGATGTGCAGGGCAGGTGAATTGGCCATGCTAAATTGCCCATGGTGTTAGGTGCATTAGTCACAAGGGAAATGGGTCTGGGTAGGTTGCTCTTCGGAGGGTCTGTGTGGACTTGTTGGGCCAAAGGGCCTGTTTCCACACTGTAGGGGAATCTAATCTAAAAAAAACTGTGCTTATTCCCTCCCCATCCTTCCTCTCCTATCTGACTGTGCCCCTGAATCCAAAGTAACATCCCAGAATACCTTTCACTTTCCTCCAGATCTGCCCAACAGAACTACCCTCCTGACCAAATCCCAATCCAACCCAACTCAGCTCTGAATCCAGGATTAGCTCCCCTAGCACCCTTGAGTACACCTCACCAGCTATCTAAATCTAACTCCTGTACCCTGATAAACTCCAATCCCACAATTGCCCTGAAGCCCAGACTGACTGTCTACCGAGCCTAACTACACCTGACCATACTAACCTTCAACATCCTGTTACTAGTCAACTGGCTCTAGATCTATCTAGCCCTCCCCTACACCCAACCAGCCCTTGACCCAAAGTGACTTGCTCCCAACTTGAAGACCCCACCCTCCGATCCCACCTACTTACACTTCCCACCTGCCACTTCACCCATCTACCATCTCACCTGAGCCACCAACCAGCAGAACCACCTCCCCGCTTTCCTCACCCACCTACCTATATTCCCAACCACTAACATTTGAACTGCTGAGTTAAACTTATGCTGGAAAAGAAAAGATGAGGTGGTTTGTCTTCCTCTGGCTGTACGGGAATCCTGGAGAAGCTGCAATGGGTGGGTGGGTCCTCTGGAGATCTAACAGCTTCAGTCAGTCCGTGACTCCATGTGGCATTTTGTGTGACATTGTGATGAGTCTTGCCCGGGATTCCTACAGGGGTCAGGTCCTCGAGCTGAGAGTCACGAAATGGATGAAGTGGATTTTGTCTTAAACCCTCTTGTTTTTCCTTTATTATATTATCACAAAATTTTTATCTCTTTATTTTTCTAATTCATTACTATCATTTTGTACTTTTGAGGGTCTGTAATGCTGGACATCTTATTTCCTCATTTCCTAATCATTTTTCCTTAAGAATTTGTACTCAAGAATCCAGATCTAGCTACCTTGATACCTAAGGTGGCATCATAAGTGGCGACTTGTAAAGTTTTCACTGCCCTCGTGTCAGTCCATGTGACAGTACAACTAACTGTGGGTGTCACGGTGGCACAGTGGTTAGCACTGCTGCCTCACAGCGCCTGAGACCCGGGTTCATTTCCCGACTCAGGCGACAGACTGAGTGGAGTTTGCACGTTCTCCCCGTGTCTGCGTGGGTTTCCTTCGGGTGCTCCGGTTTCCTCCCACAGTCCAAAGATGTGCGGGTCAGGTGAATTGGCCATGCTAAATTGCCCGTAGTGTTAGGTAAGGGGTAAATGGAGGGGTATGGGTGGGTTGCGCTTCGACGAGTCGGTGTGGACTTGTTGGGCCGAAGGGTCTGTTTCCACACTGTAAGTAATCTAATCTAATTCTAATCAAGGATCACAGAGCAGCACCATCTTGAAGAAGAAAGTGAGTTTAAAGACAATCTGTTCATGATTGTCACTGCTTCGAAGATCCAGGCCATTACATTTTTGATAATTTGGCCTGACAAATCCTGAGGAGAAAGTGAGGACGACAGATGCTGGAGATCAGAGCTGAAAATGCGTTGCTGGAAAAGTACAGCTGGTCAGGCAGCATCCAAGGAACAGGAAAATCGACGTTTCGAGCATGAGCCCTTCTTCAAATCCCTGGTGAGTCTACGTTGAGAGCGAGATCCATGAACACACTTTTTAAACACACTGAGATGAGAATACAGTATCTGTCTGCATCATTCTCCCTCATTCGTCTTCCTTCAGGTCAGAGCGGATAATATTTGATAGCTGTGCTGAAATTCAGATTGATAAGTCCAATCAATATTCAAACAAGATGCATGTGGATAATTAGGACGGATAGTTGGGAGAATTTTCACAGCCATCCGAGAGTGATAGGACAATTTGCTGAGGACACAATTTATCCTGAGGTGATTCATTTGGCTGCTGTACCAGAAGCAAAGGAGCAAAACAATCTTGTTCATTTTCTAACTCTGTTTAGCAAAGTGGTTAAAAGCATTTCATTAACCGGTTCAGCTCAGTGGAAGGTTAGGCTTTGCAATTCTTTTGCTGCTTTCACAATCCTAAGACGTTGCAGAGTCCTTTAAATGCAATGGGGTTCTTTGGAAGTTTTGGCCATGTTTTAACATTGGAAACAGGATAGGCAATTTGTGCACAAAACGGTCTCACAAAAAACAGCATGGTAATGTTCACATCTTAGAATCAGTGTGGAAGGAAGCCATTTGGCCCATACCAACTCTCTGAACAGTGCCCCACCTAAACCCAAGCCCAGACCCTAGACCCCAACATTTCCCATGGCCTGCATATCCTTGGAGATATGGGCAATTTATCTTCCCAACGTCTATATTCAATGCTCTGACTGAAGGCCAGTGTGTCAAAAGCCTTCTTCACTATCCTATCTACCTGTGATTCCACTTTCAGAGAACTGTGCACCTGAACTCCAAGGTTTCCCCTGCCCCAATACACTCCTTAAGGTCCCACCATTCATTATGAAACTCCTGCCTTGATTTGACTTTCCAAAATACAAGATCTCACACTTATCTATATTAAACTCCATTTGCCCTTTCTCAGCTCACTTCCCCAGCTGATTAAGGTCCTGCAATTTCTGATAGCCTTCCCCACTGTCCATGATACCACCCATTTTAGTGTCATCTGCAAACTTACTAATCATGCCTTGTACATCCTCATCCAAATCATTGATATAGATAATAAACAGCAATGGGCCCTGCACCTGAGGCACTCCACTAGTCACAGGCCTCCAGTCCGCCAAGCAGCCTTCCACTACTACCCTCTGCTTCCTACCATCAAACTAATTGTGTATCCAACTTGCCAGCTCCCCTGGATTCCACACGATCTGATATTCCAGAGCATCATACCATGTGGAGCTTTATCAAAGGCCTTATTGAAATCCATATAGACTATGTATACTGCCCTGCCCCCATCAGCCCTCCTGGTCACTTCATCAAAGAATTCTAACAATGTTAAGGCATGAGGCATGATCTCCCATGCACAAAGCCATGCTAACTGCTCCTAATCCAACCCTGTTTTTCCAAATGTGTACCTTATATCTCAGAATCTCCTCAAGTAACTTACCTACCACAGATGTTTGGCCTACTGGTCTATAGTTCCCAGTTTTTCTTTGCAGCTCTTCTTGAATAAACCACTTCCTGGTCAAATGAAAGGAAACACTTTTCTTAAACAAAATGCAATTTGTTACACTTTAGCAACTAAACATAAGTTAGACTCATGTAATGGAATCTTTAGAGAGACTGACGAAGGCCCAGATCATGGGTCTCCCACCAGATCTGCATTACATCATTGCCTATGGCACTGCTCAGGATTAATCCTTCAGATTATTAACTCTTTTTGCAACAGCAACTAACATATTCCCTTCCTGGTTGCACTGTCCTTTATTTGATCATCCAACTGCAGTAGCTGGGAATCCAACCTCATTTCCAAATTCAATTCCACTCCCACACCTCATCACCTCTTTGGTTTGGATCAGTGCAGCATCCCATTGGCTGTAATGCTGAAATGGGAGAAAGTGAGGACTGCAGATGCTGGAGATCAGAGTCAAACGTGTAAAAAAGCACAGCAGGTCAGACAGCATCTGAGAAGCAAAAGAGTCAGCGTTTCAGTGCTGAAACACTGTGGGCGGCACGGTGGCACAGTGGTTAGCACTGCTGCCTCACTGCGCCAGAGACCTGGGTTCAATTCCCGCCTCAGGTGACTGACTGTGTGGAGTTTGCACATTCTCCCCGTGTCTGCGTGGGTTTCCTCCGGGTGCTCTGGTTTCCTCCCACAGTCCAAAAATGTGCAGGTTAGGTGAATTGGCCATGCTAAATTGCCCATAGTGTTAAGTGAAAGGGTAAATGTAGGGGAATGGGTCTGGGTGGGTGCGCTTCAGTGGGTCGGTATGGACTTGTTGGGCAAGTAATCTAAGTAAGTAATCTAATCTAAACACCGAAATTGTAAACCAACTTGATCAAAGGTATTATCCCATATTCGCTTTGTTCATTTTGTTTTGGAATGGCAGTGCGGCTCAGTGGTTAGCACTGCTGCCTCAAAGCAGCAGGATCGCAGGCTCAATCCTACCCTCGGGTGACTGTCTGTGTGGAGTTTGTACATCTCCCCATGTCTGTGTGCTTTTCAGCCAGAGGCTCTGGTTTCCTCCCACAGTCCAAAGATGTGCTGGTTTGACCATGCTAAGTTGCCCCTATTGTCCAGGGATGTTTGGGCGAGATAGATAAGCCATGGGAAGTGCAACACTATGGGGATGGGGGAGGGGGAGGGGGTGTGGTCTTTGAAGTGTCAGTGTGGACTCAATAGGCTGAATGGCCTTCTATAAAATTCCATACAAAATCCAGTGGTGTAAATCTTACAATATGCAGGCAATCCTCTGACTGATGGATCTCACCACCCTGAGACAATATGTGGACCTCTGCTCTATCTTTTTAAGATGATTAGTCTTCTAGTGATGATACTGTGGCTTTAAACAATGTGTTTTTTCTCAGTTTCCTTTAGAGGGAGATTGGGGGACAGGTAGTAAGCAGTCTATGAGAAGACAAACAACTTGCGAGGACTTGGAGCTCTTTTTAAAGTTGGAACAATAGAAGCAGCCTGAGTGGGTGTGGTCAAATTACTACAGCTCAAGGAGTTTTAGCTAACTTTCAGCAGTTCATGTTGCCGTCTTGAAGAAGTGGAAGCTACTTTCCACTCTCTCGATTACAGCCAAAAACTGGGTTTCTCTTCCTCAGCTGCTGTATTGCTTGTGAGACAAAATCTGTTTTCTGAAATTGCCTTCTTGCTGAGAGTGTATTTATGGGATATTACTCTCTTGGAGCAGTTACCATATATACTCGAGTAATAGTCAACCTCACGTAAAAGTCGACTGTATTTTTGGCCAAATAACCTAGAATTTTCCATATATCTTGTGTAAACGTCAACCCTTGTTCTTCACAGATAGTAAATCAATGCTTAATGTCAGAGTGCCGGCCGACTCCAGTCTTCCAGTCTGCTGGTTGTTCCACTCCACTCCTGGTCTTCCAGCTCACTGGCTAATGTGTTTAGCTCTGGGTTTTCAGAATTACCATGATTAGTTTTTAAAATTAGTTTAGAGATCAATATGGTTTCTGCAAATGATACAGTATGAATTTCAGTAATTGACCTATAAGTTTAACCTTAAAAAGTAGTTAAAAAAAATTACTCGAGTATATATGGTAATTGGTAATAGGTACTGTACCTATTATTCCATTACATTTTCCAATAGAGTTAAGTTATTCTATATTCTTATTTCTTTTGTTTGTATTTTAACTATAGTGTTTGAATAAATTAACCTTTGCTTAACATCAAGTAGTTTGACGAATTGAATTGCATCAGGAACACAGCGCCTCACATTTACCTTTAAAATAAGAAAAGGTTAGAGTCTAGACTACCTTCATAATATATTTTGAGGTGGTTTGGTCTGGTCCATAACATTCTGGTCACTAATTTTACCCTGGTCAGACTACCCTGTGATGCCAACAGATGGATTAGATGGCTGGATCCAATCAGTTCTGGACTGCTTGCCCTTTACTCATCCTAGATTTTACACGGAGACTTACTTTGAGTTTTCACAGTGAGTGTAAATCGTGCCCAGGAGCATTAATCATGTGTTTTTAAAACATCTGGCCTCACAGTAACCATTGTTGCAAAATCCCACCCGGTTCACTAATGTCCTTGAAGGAAGGAAATCTGCCATCCTTACCCTCGTCTGGCCTACACGTGAATCTAGACCTACACAAGACCAGATAACTCTTAATTGGCCTCTGAAATGGCCCAGACAGCCAATCAGTCTAAGGGCAGTTAGATATGGAGTGTAAAAGCAGACCCACGCAGTGATGTCCACATCCCAAGAAATAAGAGAAAAAGGTCACTTGGCCAATATTTTCGCCTCGCCTATTATCATTAAAAGCAACCCCCCCCTTCTATCTGTTAACTGGGGAGTCTTATTGTGCTCAAATAGCTGCATATGCTAAAAATAACAACTTTGCTATTTCACAAGGTAACCTCATAAATCCCTTTGGAAAAGTTTCTATACAAAAATTTCTTTGAAGAAGTAACAAAGAGGATTGATGAGGGCAGAGTGGTGGATGTGATCTATATAGACTTCAGTAAGGCATTCGACAAGGTACCCCATGGGGAATAGGTTCGTAAGGTTAGATCTCACGGAATACAGGGAGAACTAGCCATTTGGATACAGAACTGGCTCAAAGGTAGAAGACAGAGGGTGGTGGTGGAGGGTTGTTTTTCAGACTGGAGGCCTGTGACCAGTGGAGTGCCACAAGGATCAGTGCTGGGTCCACTACTCTTCATCATTTAAATAAATGATTTGATGTGAGCATAAGCGGTATGATTAGTAACTTTGCAGATGACACCAAAATTGGAGGTGTAGTAAACAGCGAAGAAGGTTACCTCAGATTACAATGGGATCTTGATCAGATGGACAAATGGGCTGAGAAAGTGGCAGTTGGAGTTTAACTTAGATAAATGCGAGGTGCTGCATTTTGGGAAATCAAATCTTAGCAGGACTTATACACTTAATGGTGAGGTCCAAGGGAGTGGTGCTGAACAAAAAGACCTTGGAGTGTAGGTTCATAGCTCCTTGAAAGTGGAATCACAGGTAGATAGGATAGTGAAGAAGGCATTTGGTATACTTTCCTTTATTGGTCAGAGTATTGGGTATAGGAGTTGGGAGATCATGTTGCAGCTGTACAGGACATTGGTTAGGCCACTGTTGGAATATTGCGTGCAATTCTGGTCTCCTTCCTATCAGAAAGGTGTTGTGAAACTTGGAAGGATTCAGAAAAGGTTTACAAGGAATTTGCCAGGGTTGAAGGATCTGAGCTACAGGGGAGAAGTTGAATGGGCTGGGGCTGATTTCCCTGGAGTGTTGGATACTGAGGGGTGACCTTATCGAGGTTCGTAAAACCATGAGGGGCATGGATATGTTAAATAGACAAAGTCTCTTCCCTGGGGTCGGGGAGTCTGGAACTAGAGGGCATAGGTTTAGGGTGAGAGGGAAAGATATAAAAGACACCTAAGGGACAACATTTTCACACAGAGGGTGGTACATGTATGGAATGAACTGCCAGAGGAAGTGGTGGAGGCTGGTACAATTGCAACATTTAAGAGGCATCTGGATGGGTGTATGAATAGGAGGGGTTTGGAGGGACATGGGCTGGGTACAGCCAGGTGGGACTAGATCGGTTTGGGATATCAGGTCGGCATGAACGAGTTGGACCAAAGGGTCTGTTTCCGTGCTGTACATCTCGATGACTCTGATTCTAAATGTAAACCTTTCCTTTGCTTTTACCACAGTCCAATCTGTAAATGTGATAAAAACAGATTTGGCTCTTCAGGGGACAAAATCATCACTTTGCCAGCTTCATTCCAAAACATTTAACCTGGAAAACCTGCTTCCAAGTCCATTTCCCATAGTTTTGTTATTTGATATAATGTAACTAAGGCTTTGCAAACAGTTTGCGTCGTGTGAGTGGCATTCCATTTCTTTTATTTTGTCGTAAGATCTGACAGAATCTGAAACAAAAACAGTTTTCCGAGAAGCTGTTTTGTTTTAAAAAAAATGGTCTTATTAATGATGACCCAACTCACACATTAATGTGCTTTGCTGATGAACAGGCAGATCTCAGATTGCAATGCCTCAATTCTGCCATCTACTGGTAACACTCTGTGTCGCACGCATCCGTCTTGTCAGTCTGTGCTTTTTATCTCAAGTGTTGTAAAAATGGAATTATGCTTTTTCCAAATCCCCTGTCAGCTTCAAATTACAGCATGTCATTTTTATTACAGTGCATTTTAAGTCAGACCCCATCAAGGCAAAGGACATCCAACGATGGTTAAATAAAACCAGATGCTGAAGGGCAGGAAAACGCACATCAAGGAGAGACAGAAAAATCAAGAAATCAGTTGGGAATTGAGGTGGCTGTGTTAGAGTCATAAAGATGTACAGCATGGAGACAGACCCTTCAGTCCAACCCGTCCATGCTGACCAGATATCCCAACCCAATCTAGTCCCACCTGCCAGCACCTAGCCCATATCCCTCCAAACCCCTTATTCATATACCCATCCAAATAGATCCAGCCAAGAAAATTGAAGAACATGGTACTGAGGTATAGGGCTGCCCCAAGGAGATCCATCATGTATTTTAAAAAAAACTTTCCGAATACAAGACCACTTTCATCGAGAAGGTCAAGGGCAGCAGATACCTGGGAACACCACCACCTGACAGTTCCCCTCCACTCACCGTCACTGTCACTGGGTCAAATCCTGGAGTTCCCTCCCTAATCGCATTTAGGGTCAACCTACTATGGCAGTTCAAGAAGGTAGCTCACCACCACCTTCTCAAGGTCAACTAGGGGCAGGCAATAATCGCTGGCCCAGCCAGTCCTGCCCACATCCCATGAATGATGGATTGGATTTTTTTTCTACGTTGTAACTTCCCTGATTCGGAGTAAAACTTCAGAGTGGTTAAGTAAGTTAGTGGAAGGGTGGAAGACACAAGATATAATTTCGAGAAGAGCGAACACGGGAGAAGGACTGAAATCAGAAGCTCTGAATGTCAAATAGGATGGTCAGTAACTGGAAGCTCAGTACTGAGGGGTTACACTTGCAGATGACTCCATAAACAGACAGTCCAGTGTCCTGCTAAGAGGCAGACCAGAACTATGCAATGAACTAAAATAATAGGATAAGAGAAAGAACAGTGGGCTGTCCAGTCTATTGAGCTTGTTCCAGTTAAATCATAGCTAATTGTAATCTTAATTCCAGCTACTGATCTTGGTCCTATGCTCCTCGCTTGACTAATATCCATTAACCTCAGTTTGGACATTATCAATTGTGCCCCGGCCTTAGCATTTTTATATTGATTTGGGGTGGTGGTTGGAATAGGAGGGAAGAGCAATCCAGAATTCCACGACTCAGCATGCGAGGAAATGTTTTCTAGTGACACTGTGATTGTTTGGCTGTAGCTTATGACAATTCCTCATAATCAGACCTTGCCTCCCCTCCATTCCCAACAAGGAAAGTTCAGAGCCACTTGGGGAAGTGGCTGATTGTGGAGATCCAGTACTCCTGGAGTTGACACAAGTTAATGAGATAATCAATGACCTTAATGTATGTGTTTAATGGAATCAGGTTTACAGAAAACACTGACCAGGTTCGCATACACAATAAGAACTGTTGTTTATTACAGGCAAATGCATTCTAGCCACAGGTAAATAAAAATATGGACTATCAGCTTACAAGTCAATTAAATTTCCTATTGTTGTGGTTCTGTTCGCCGAGCTGGGAATTTGTGTTGCAGACGTTTCGTCCCCTGTCTAGGTGACATCCTCAGTGCTTGGGAGCCTCCTGTGAAGCGCTTCTGTGATGTTTCCTCCGGCATTTATAGTAATTTGTATCTGCTGCTTCTGGTTGTCAGTTCCAGCTGTCCGCTGCAATGGTCGGTATATTGGGTTCAGGTCAATATGCTTATTGATTGAATGTGTGGATGATTGTCATGCCTCTAGGAATTCCCTAGCTGTTCTCTATTTGGCTTGTCCTATAATAGTAGTGCTGTCCCAGTCAAATTCATGTTGCTTGTCATCTGCGTGTGTGGCTACTAAGGATAGCTGGTCATGTCGTTTTGTGGCTGGTTGGTGTTCATGGATGTGGATCGTTAACTGTCTTCCTGTTCGTCCTATGTCGTGTTTTGTACAGTCCTTGCATGGGATTTTGTACACTACATTGGTTTTGCTCATGCTGGGTATCAGGTCCTTCGTTCTGATGAGTTGTTGTCTGAGAGTGGCTGTTGGTTTGTGTGCTGTTATGAGTCCTAGTGGTCGCAGTAGTCTGGCTGTCAGTTCGGAAATGCTCCTTATGTATGGTAGTGTGGCTAGTCCTTTGGGTTGTGGCATGTCCTCCTTCCGTTGTCTTTCTCTTAGGCATCTGTTGATGAAATTGCGCGGGTATCCGTTTTTGGAGAATATATTGTATAGGTGTTCTTTTTCCTCTTTTTGCAGTTCTGGTGTGTTGTGGCCCTTTTGAATAGTGTCTTGATGCAACTTCTTTACTGTGTGTGTTGGTGTGGTTGCTTTTGTAGTTCAGGACTTGGTCTGTGTGTGTGGCTTTCCTGTATACCTTTGTGGTGAATTCTCCGTTCGGTGTTCTCTGTATCATCACATCTAGGAATGGGAGTTGATTGTCCTTTTCTTCATCTCTAGTGAATCGGATTCCTGTGAGTGTGGCGTTGATGATCATTGCTGCAATCCTTTTGAATGCTGATGAATTCCTGCTGCCCCTTGTCAGGGTCATCATATCCTTTATCTGTCCAGTGCCCAGTTGTGAATGCCAAACTTTAAACTCTAACTTTGTATAAACGTAATACAACTTCTGTCTCTTTGTATTGCATCTTCCCTGGAATAAACACCAGTGTTTTATTCAATTATGTTTGTGCCTGTTCTCTAGCTTCAAGTGGTTTTCATTGTTGGACTTCATAATTCCCCTCTTCCATATCTGCTCGCTCCATATGAAATTTCATCTGGCACAGTTTTGCCTGGAACAATGGTGGATGACGTGCATTGTAAGATTTGCAGACACAATAGCAAAATAGGTTATTGTTGTACTGCCTAGATGGCGATGACATGTCAAAAGAGACTTGGTGGATTCAATGCTGAACATATCCAGACAAAAGGGGAAAATCTCAACAAGATTGAATTTCATAGTGAAGACAGGAGACATAAGTGGCCAGGTAGCTTGTTCAAAATGTACAGTACTCCAACCAAACTAGACATTGAGGAAGTTAAAAATCACACAACGTCAGGTTATATTCCAACAGATTTATTTGGAAGCACATTAGCTTTCAGAGTGCCACACAACCACCTGATGAAGGAGCGTTGCTCCGAAAGCTAGTGTGCTTCCAATTAAACCTGTTGGAATATAACCTGATGTTGTGTGGCTTTTAACTTTGTACACCCTGGTCCAACATGGGCATCTCCAAATCAGGGCACTGAGGATTGAGTGTGGTACTGGTTGTTAATAAGCAAAAGATATATTCAGCGAGTGAAGGCAGTGCAGAGTATAGACATGGTCCTGATTCATAGTTTAAAGACTGGAGTGGTGAGTAAAAGCTGTAAAGAATTGGGTTTTATAAAAAAGTAGAAATTAATAGAATTTATCAGGGTATCCAAGATATTGTTGTCTTTCTAATAAGAGTTAAGTTTAGAGTGGTGCTGGAAAAGCACAGCAGGTCAGGCAGCATCTGAGGAGCAGGAACCTGATGAAGGGCTTTTGCCCAAAGCGTCAATTTTCCAGCATCATTTTAATCTTGACTCTAATCTTCAGTATCTGCAGTCCTCACTTTCACTAAATCATTCTAAGTAAGGCAGGCAAAGAAATGAAAAAGCCAAAAGTGGATGATTGATAGAAGCCCATAAAATTATGAGATGCATAGGTAGGGTGAAAGGTCAAAATCTTCTTTCCTAGAGTTGGAATGCATAATAGTAGGGGACATGCATTTAAGGCGAGAGGGGAAAAGTTCGAGTAAGATGTGAGGAGCAAGTCTTTTATACAGAGAATGGGAGGCTCCTGCAATGAGCTGCCAGGTGTGATGGTGGAGGCAGATATGATAGGGCCATTTAAGGACTTACAGGTAAGCACATGAATATGCAAGGATTAGAGGGGATGGACCAAGGGCAATGGAAGGGATTAGTTTAATTTGGCGTCATGTCTGGCACAATATGATGGGCTGAAGAGTCCATTTCTGTGTTGTACTGTTCAATGGTCTATATTCTATGATTACTTCAAATTAAATTGAGTCCCGAACAAAGCAACATTGTTTCTGACTCGTAAAATGCAAATTTGGCAATTTCTTTCAGATTGATTCTGTCATTACAGAGTGATGAACATATTGAATAGGCTGATAGATAGAGCAGTGGCAATGATGATTCCAAATGATTCAGAGAACAGTAAGGCAGGGACTGTCTGAATTGGTGAATTAAACCAGGCCAAAGGAGTTTTCCCATCCATTGAGCGATTGTGCACTCACTTGGCAGAGCTAGCCTTAGACCTGGACAGTGGGAAATCTCATACCTCAGAGCAGGGGGGAAGGGGTGTCTCTGCCAACTGCAGAGAGTACCATGTGGGATGAGGAAACTGTGTGTCCAACAGCTGTGGAGCCTCAGGACTGGGTCTAAATGGATTGAATCTGAGCATGTTCTGGGGGAGAAGGCACAAGGTCATGTGGGGCTTGGTAGGCACTCCCTCTCTGAGGCCCTGTTCGTAAGTAGTGGTTCCTTTCTGAAATGAACCGAGCCGATGTAGGACATGGAGAAACTCAGTGGGTCTGGCAGTATTAATGCGCAGAGAAAAAGAGCTAATGTATTAAGAATCGTACAGATATTCCTCAGAAATAACAGCTCATGAAAAGAATCATTTTGGATGCAACATAGAACCATACAATCCCCACAGTGTGGAAGCAGGCTATTCCGCCCATCCAGTCCACATTCATCCTCTGAAGAGCATGCTACTCAGAACCTCCACCCCCAACCTTATCACAGTAACCCTGCATTCCCCATGGCTAATCAAACTAGCTTGCACAATATATTAACTTGATTTCGCCATTAACTCTATTTCTCTCTGCATGATGCTGCCACATCAACTGTGATTTTTCCAGCAAATCCTGTTTCCATTTCAGATTGCCTGAATATTTTGTTTTATTTCTAATGTACAAGGTGCTGTGGTTAATCCTTGGTTTATACTGTGCTGTTACAATTGACCTCATGCCTCTGAACTAGAGATGTACCAAATAAAAGGTGAGTCCACCTCGAACATGCTAACAACTGGCCAGTAATTGGTTATGTACACATATAGATGTGCCACTGATGACCAGAAATCTGCCTCCTCACGGGCTCAGAAATGATGTCTGACTCCTTTGGCAATTTGGCCCTGTGAAAACATAACCCAAGATCTCAGCATTGTTAAGTGATGATAGAGTAAATTAAAGGGACAGTGGTAACATGTAGAGAGTTGACTCGGCGGAGATTTGCCAGGATTGAGCAACGTGTTCAACATTGTTGCTGTCCCGTGCTATGTAAGGCTTACAAATTCTGCACAGTGCCTGGAAATGAGGCAACAGACACATATCCAGGGCATCCATTTGTTATCCTAATGAGCACCAAACTTGTTTTCAGGAATGATGTCTTCTCCGAAGGGGTTTCAACAAAGAGCTAATGGATCACTAATTGCGAAATCAATACCCATTACACTGCTGTCACTCTGGTTCTTTATAGATTGTTAAAGCCATTCCATCAAACACTCAATTAGTGTATATACATATATATATACATACACACATATAAATCTCTAAATCAAAATGTAATGGGTTCCTACTATTATTGCTTTCATGTCAAGTTGATGATGAAGATGATTTCTGTGGCAGCAATAGTTGATGGAATAATGGCCCTCCACTTTACTGCCTGCTTTGTTCTGACAGGATGCAATGCTTTGTGATAGAAAATCTCCATTACACAATTTTGCAATGCCTTTTGCTCAAACTTTGTGAAAGTTTTGCAGAGAGGAGATGGCTCACTGAAGTGAGCTGACGTTGCACAAAGAAGCAGAGAGCATTGATAAGTGACCTTCTTCTTGGGGAAAAAAAAACTACATCTATTCAATGCATACTAACTTGAAGCATTGAACCCTGACCTTATTTCACAGAGTTCCTAAGCCAAACTACACTGCTGTAAACCGTCCTTGAAGACGATGGGAAAGGGTGCGTGCTGCTTATGGCAAACAACTTTATGTCATGCCAATCATTTTGTTCCAAAGGTAGTGTTTCCAGTTAACAAACATCTGCACTAGTTTTGCATTTGATGTTATTTTGGTGCAGATGTTCCATTTGAATACATCACTGGCTTCTCTCAGTTCTTGTAGATTGAATGTTCTGCCATGCAGTTGAAGAATTCAGTTAACTAGTTCATCAGCACAACGTCTGCAGTAGGTTTTCGACAGACACGTTAAAGATTGAACTTCTGTTCAGACCCTGAAAAACTATAGTGTGTCTCATTTGCAATGTCTCCTCAGATTGGGAGAATCTCACCTTATTTTTAATCTCATGTCAATGAATTGAATCTTTGACCCAATATATTGTCAGTTGTTGGAGTGGGGTGAAAAGGGGTCTAGGCATCGAACACGTTTTGTGGCACTGTCTGAATGCTGGTAATTACACAGCAATCAACAGCTTTTCAGCAATTCCTTCACGGGTTGGAAATGTTTCTGGCTGTAGGTCACTCTCTGAACTGGCCTCAAGAAGATGGTGATGGATCACTGTTTCAGTTGCAGGACAATTTCAGAAATCATACGATACCAGGTTACAGTCCAACAACGTTATTTGAAATCACAAGCTTTCAGGGTGTTGCTTCTTCGCCAGCAATACTCTGAAAACTTATGATTTAAAATAAACTTGTTGGACTGTAACCTGGTATCATGTGACTACTGAAATTGTCCACCTGAGTCCAACACCATCATCAGTTGCAGGAGTACACAGTACCCCAGAATACTATGACATCTCTGTAGCTGTGTGGAACAACTGACTGACTGAAATGTTTAAGAGTCAATCATGATACTGCAGGCCTGGCTTCTCATGTAGCCTAACCTGGCAAGGAAAACAGATTTCCTTTCCTATTAGTGATCCAATTAATCGCCTCCCTCTCACCATTATTGAGATGAGCTTTTGATTCCTGACTTATTAATTAACTGAGTTTTAAATCTCAGAAAAAATTTGAACCTGCCCTACCTGGATGACTGTTCCAGTGATTAGATTAGATTACTTACAGTGTGGAAACAGGCCCTTCGGCCCAACAAGTCCACACCGGCCCACAACTCACCCATACTCCTACATTTACCCCTTACCTCACACTACGGGCAATTTAGCATGGCCGGAAACTGGAGCACCCGGAGGAAACCCACGCAGACACAGGGAGAACGTGCAAACTCCACACAGTCAGTCGCCTGAGGCGGGAATTGAACCCAGGTCTCAGGCGCTGTGAGGCAGCAGTGCTAACCACTGTGCCACCGTGCCGCCACCAAACTATCACCTCCCCTTGAGAGGCTGGTGCAAGCTCTCGCCAGCCAACTAGAGGTATTCAAGGGAAAGATTGGAGAATGGTCCCTTTAATGGGGGTGTCAGGGTGGCTCTGTGGTTAGCAGTGCTGATTCACAGCACTAGGGACTCAGATTCGATTCCACCCTTCTGTGACTGTCTTTGTGGAGTTTGCACATTCTCTCCCTGTCTCCTTAGCTTCCTCCGACAGTCCAAAGATGTGCAGGTAAGGTGGATTGGCCATTCTAAATTTTCCCATAGTTATCCTGGATTGCATAGGCTAGATGGATTAACCATGGGAAATGTGGGGTTACAGGGATGGATGGAGCTGAGCAGGATGCCCTTTGGAGGATTGGTGCAGTATCAATGGGCTGAATGGCCTCTGCATTATAACAATTACAACTGTACTCCATAGTGCAGTAGATATTGAATCCATTATTACCACATAGGCATTGGACTTTGGTGCTGGATGAATGTGTCAGAGAGGGTTGAGAATTGGGAGCGTCATTCACCAATGCAGGGTATTGACTGCTCCTGCTGGCTCCACTAACAGATCCTGCTGTGAGCTGAGTGTCAGCATGATGGTTTCAGAAGCACTAATGACAGTGAGGTTGGGGTGGTGGGTCAAGAGGATAAACATGAAAAGCATCTAATGTGAAAAAGCTTGTGCTGGCAATATTGATAATAGGAAGCAGAGAGTATTGGTGGAAGGTTGCTTGTCACTAGTGGAGTATCTCAGAGGTCATTGCTGTTTGTTATCTATATCAATGATTTGGAATGAGAATGTACAAGGCATGATTAGTAAGTTTGCAGATGACACTAAAATAGGTGGTATCATGGACAGGTTATTAGAAATTGCAGTAGGGCCTTGATCAGCTGGTAAAATGGACTGAGAAATAGCAAATGGAATTTAATGTAGATAAGTGTCTTGCATTTTGGAAATCAAATCAAGGTAGGAGTTTCATGGTGAATGCTAGGGCTTGAGGAGTGAAGTGGAAGAGAGAGAATTTGGAGTTTAAGTTCAAATTTCTCTGAAAGTGGAGACAGGGCAGTGAAGGTGGCTTTTTAGATTAGGTTAGATTAGATTATTTACAGTGTGGAAACAGGCCCTTCGGCCCAACAAGTCCACACCGACCTGTCGAAGCGCAACCCACCCAGACCTATTCCCCTGCATTTACCCCTGCACCTAACACTACTGGCAACTTGGCATGGCCAATTCACTTAACCTGCACATCTTTTGGACTGTGTGAAGAAACCGGAACACCCAGAGGAAACCCACGCAGACACGGGGAGAATGTGCAAACTCCACACAGTCAGTCGCTTGAGGCGGGAATTGAACCCGGATCTCTGGCGCTGTGAGGCAGCAGTACTAACCACTGTGCCACCATGCCACCCTCTGCCACCGTGCAGCCCACTGCCACCGCGCCACCCCCGGCACACTGGTCTTCATCAGTCACGGCACAGAAGTTGGGAAGTTATGTTGCAGTTGTACCACACATTGGTGAGGCCAACTTGGATATTGTGTTCAGTTTTGGTCACCTTGCTCTAGGAATGATGCGATTAAACTGGAAAGAGTGCAGAAGAAATTTACAGGAATGTTGCCAGGTCTCAATGGTCTGAGTTATAGGGAGAGGTTGGACAAGCTAGGATTGTTTTCTTTAGACAGTAGGAGACTGAGGGGGGTCTGAGTGTATAAGATCATGAGAGGCACGGGTAGGGTGAATGCACGCAATCGTTTTCCCAGGTTGGGGAATCAAGGACCAGAGAGCATCAATTTAAATTTGAGGAGAAAGAATAAAAGGGAACCTGAGGGGCAACTTTTTTAAATAGAGGGTGGTATGCATATAGAATAAGTTGCCTGCAGAAGTGGTTGAGGCAGGTACATTAACAATATTTAAAAGGCATTTGGATAAATACATAGATAAGAAAGGTTTAGAAGGACTTGGGCCAAGTGCAGGGAAATGGGGTTAGCGTGTATGGACATTTTGGTTTGAACCCGTTTGAAGCAAAGGGCGTGTCCCTGTGCTGTAGGACTCTATGACTATGATTCTATGATTTGAACATTGGATTGTCACGAGGGTCTATCGTAGTGCAATGGGACAGACTGTACTCAATTATGTTTTCTGATTGGCTCATATGAATATTCACTTCTGTGAGTTCTGCACCTCTAAATTGTCAGGAACTCATGTAGAATAGAAAAAATCAAGATATGTCTGCTCACAGATTAAATCCGATGGATAGCCTCAGTTGTAAACCTCATACAATAGATGTAGATGAGGTTGGGGATTACACCCAATCCTTGATCACTGATATACCTCACAGCCCTTGTTGCCATTTTTGCCCCAGTCGATTTCGAGCTCTATAGATGTCCCATTTCACTGCCATATTATATCAATCTCCCACAGTACAGATGGGAATGTGATTTAAACTTAACAATCGCGAGTCAGAATCTCAGAGTGATAAAAACCTTGCAGCAAAATGGTAGAGGGGATGCCCATTCTAGAAGGCAAGTGGCCTTCAGAGCACTGCTTGTGGGTTGGGAGGAGCTGGGGTTTCTCTCCCAGAACTAAAAGGCAGGCCTTCAGTCAATCTCCCTTCTGCGGACTGCCACCCCCTCCAGATCCTTCTTTAACTGGTGCCCCTGAGCCCTGGCAAGCACCACCCATGCCTTTCCCCCATCTCACTAGTGCAAACTTTTGACCTTCTAACACACCCAGCCCTAATCTCTAACCTTCGTCTGTCTGACCACTGTGGAAGATTATCCCCAAGGCTTGCCACCTCCTGCCACTGGCTCTCCCTCTGGAACATCGTGTTGACTGGCAACATAATGAGAAACTGGAATAAAATTATTAAACCTTGAGCTTCTGTTGGGGAATTCATCAGGGCCTGGATTCACAAGCCCTTCTCGCACCAGTCCAGCTGCACCTCCATAATATTTCTGTTCGTCCACTGCACCATCTCTGCCTTCCTCTCAATATCAGGTCCTATACACAGCAATTGAATACAGAGCCATTATAGCACAGAAGGAAGCCATTTGGTCCACTGAGTCCATGCTAAACTCTCCTCTGATTGTACCACCAGGTATGATTTAAAATTTAGTTAAAAATAAGGGAAGGCAGGAGAACTTGCAACAGTTTTCTCTAGAGAATAGAAGGCCAAGAGGAAATCTGATAAGCTTTCAGGATCACAGGTAGAGGGTGAAACTGTTTCCACTCCTAAACCGATCGAGAACCACAGGGCATCGTTTTAATGTGTTTGACAAAAGAAATAAAGGCGAGAGTAAAAGGAACTTTTTCATGTAGTGAGTAGTTGGAAATGTGGTGGAGGCAGGTTCAATTGAAGCAGTCCTGAGGGATTGCGTGGTTATTTAGATAGAAACAACATGCAGGTTAGAGACTGACACTAAGTTAAAACACCCAGAGAACCAGTGCTGACATAGAGTCATACAACACAGAAACAGACCCTTCGGTCCAATCAGTCCATGTCAACCATAATCCCAAACTAAACTAGTCCCACCTGCCTACTCTTGGCCCACACCCCTCCAAACCTTTCCTCATCATGTCTTTATCCAAATACCTTTTAACATTGTAACTGTACCCACATCCATCACTTCCACTGGAAGTTTATTTCACACACAAACCCAGTCTCTGTGTAAATAAATTGCCCCTTATGTCTTTTTAAAAGCTCTCTTCTCTCAGCTTAAAAATGTGTCCCCTAGTCTTGAAATCCCCCACCCTTGGGAAAAGACAACTACCTTTAACCCTATCTATGTCCCTCATGACTTTATAAACCTCTATAAAGTCACCTTCCAGTGAAGAAAGTCCCAGCCTATCCAAGCTTTCCTTATAACTCAAATCTTCCATACGCAGCAACATACCAGTATGTCTCTTCCGAACCCTCTCCAGCTTAATAATGTCATTTCTATAACAGGGCAACCGGAGCTGGACACAGTACTCCAGAAGAGGCCTCACCAATGTGCTGAACAACCTCAACATGACGTTTGAACCCCTATACTCAAAGGACTGAGCAATGAAGGCAAGCATGCTAAATGCCTTTTTAATCACCCTGTCCATATATGACACAAACTTTAAAGAATTATGTACCTGAACCCCGAGATCCCTCTGTCCTACAACACAACCCAAGGCCCTACCATTAATTGCATAAGTCCTGTCCCTGTTTGTTGTACCAAAATGCAATACCTTCTATTTATCCAGACTGAACTCTACCTGCCATTTTTCAGACCATTGACCTGTTTGATCAAGATCAGTCTGTAATCTTAGAAAACTTCCTCACTGTCTACGCCATCACCAATTTTGATGTCATCCGCAAACCTACTAACTCTGCCTTCCATATTCTCACCCAAATCATTTACATAAATGACAAACAGAAGGGACCCAGAACCAACATGAGGGACCAAATGGCCTCTTATTACACTTGTAGCAATTCTGTGATTTAAGCCGGGTTGGGGGTGGGGGTGGGAGTGGAGGGTGGTGAGGGCATTATAATGGAAACAGAATGCAATGATGGAATCAAAGATTAGGTTTGAATTAAGACAGAGGATTCTTGAAACAAGGAAGTATGTTAATAGAGCAATTGCTGTGGCTTCCCAGAAACATCATAGTTTTGTAAAATCTACACTCGAGCCACTGTCAAAGAAGCAAAGCCAGCTAGAAATTTGTAGGCTTCATTTGAAGGTTCCAGCCACAGCACCAGAATAATTGGACAGCTCTGTGAAGTATTTTTCTTTTGATGAAGTTGGCTGAGGGAGGAATATTGGCCAGAATACCAGTGGAAGCATCCAAGGTGTTCATTAGATGATGCTGTGGCATCCTGTTGAATTGCCAGGACTGACAGACTCAGCCTTGGCGTAATCTCTTGACAGCACAGTGTGAGTCTCGATTGCTTTCTCAGGCAAAGGTCAAAGCATGACGCTCAGGGGGGTCAGACAATGTGTGATCATTACGTTAAACAGACTGCATGCTTACTTAGAGGCATGCTTCACTCCTGATGAAGGGCTTTTGCCCAAAACGTCGATTTTCCTACTCCTCGGATGCTGCCTGAACTGCTGTGCTTTTCCAGCACCACTCTAATCTAGACTGTGATTTCCAGCATCTGCAGTCCTCACTTTTGCCTGCGTACTTATTTATACAGACTAGATTTATTTTAATCAACCTGGTCAATGCTTGCCCCCTGGGACAAGAGACCTGAACCTGGGCCTCTTAATTTAGGGGTAGCAACTTTATCATTGCAGCACAGGACCTCTTTGTTCATGAAGTGCCCTAGTCAAATACTAAGGATATCACTGAAGGGAATGTTGATTGGGTAAAACAGCCAATAAAAAGAAAGGGGTTATTCAGGGTTGATTTGTGGAAGCATATTTTTTATTCGCTCTGTGACTCATGGTCAAAAGACTCACTTCAGCATTTATTAATAGGTACGCATGATCAGTTACTTATTCTCTCAGAGAAAGTGGTGGAGGCTGGTACAATTGCAATATTTAAGATGCATTTGGATGCCGTGTGCAGGCAGGTGGGACTAGATTGGGTTGGAACATCTGGTCGACATGGACGAGTTGGACCGAAGGGTCTGTTTTCATGCTGTACCCCTCTATGTCAACTACATTCCTGTAGACATTGGATACGGAGTGTTTGTTCTCTGGTGAAATAACTCTTTTACCTTCCTTTACTTTATCGTAGACCTTGGAAGCTGAGGTGTTAGTCAATTTCACACTACAGAGGTTGTAGTGATCCTCCACTGCACAGATTACCATACACTAAGCCGCTTGATTGAACTTTGATGACCTGAACTAATAAGCGATGTGTTGCACAAGATGAACAGATGCTTGAGTAAAATGCAAAATATTTTACTCAAAATTCATGGGGGGTTGATTTTAATTCTTGTATAAAGTACATATCTCAATTCCTTAACTCACTCAAGTTAAGGAACTGAATTTAAAGGAAGAATTACTTGAAGCCTTTCAAAATTTGCAACCAGCTGAATAAAACACAACAAAACAGAGCAAAACTCAGTGAAATCAGATCCCAATTTATTAATAATGCTGAAATGAACACAACTTATGATAGACAAGTAGAATTTGATCTAATTAGTGCTCATCTCACACTTTCCACATTAATTAGTTCCACATCCCATGTTCCAGAAAAGGTTCTGCCAGTACATTCACTGAGTACATGGTTAATAAAAAACTACCACCATATATACATCCTCTCAAATTACAGAATAGAAACAAACACATTCCATTCTAGTATATGGTTATTATCGTCAAATAGAATTCCTTTTGGGGAATGAAGTATTTTATAAGGAGCCATGAGACTGTGTGTAAAAGGGGGACAAGTAAAAGATTTTTTTAAACCAATGCACTGCATAAGGCTCACTGAGTAAAAATAAAGCAGTTTTTTTTGACATTCTTAATCTTACTGAATGAAATAAGGGCCATGAATCAGCCTTTTAAGGTTGCAGACTTTAATATTGCAACAAACCCAGGTGGCAGTGAATGGCTCCCGTTGGCAGTGCACTACCTTTAAGAGTGCTGCACACAATGGATTGAATGGTTTCTTTCCATTTTGCCACCACTTTATGATTTTACATACCAGAGCAGTTGTCTTCTGGATGGTTCAAGCTATTTCTGATGGTTAACTTAGTGGAGGCTTCAGCGGTGGAAGGCAACTTTACTTCAAATACAATAAACCCATGTAAATGATCAAAGAACACATGAGGAACATGAAAATGTAGGTGAAAGAAGAAGTCATTCAGCCCCTCAATGTTGTTCAACCATTCAATCAGATTGTGGTTAATCTGCTTGGCAACTCTTCCACCCACCTTGGTTCCAACTCCATTAATAATAAACCAAAAATTACCAAGCTATGTTTGAAATCTGCAGTAGATAAAGCCTTCAGTTCTGTTTGAGGGCAGGTGATCCACAATTTCACTACTCTCTCTGAGAACAGAAGTCTGTTTTCATGTCATAGTTTCAAGGTCATAGCTCCTTTGTCTAGATTCTCCCATGAGGGAGAATCGTTTCTCTCTAGCCAACCTATAAACTCCTTTTGATCATTTTACCAACCTCAATTAGATCATCTATATTCAAGGGAATAAGCCTTGTTTAGAATTTAGTCTTATTCTATCACTTGTATCTATTATACATGGCATGCACTTTGACTAAGCTGAGTAAAGAATAGTCATGGCACATTAGCAGCAGCAAAGGGAAACTGTGGAGATATCTTAGTGCCCTGTAGAACTAGGACAGGCATGGAAGAGTTGGAAGCAATTAGGCTCTAGTTAAGTTGAACATCAGTAAAAGAAACAAGGAGACTTCAGGGGTTAAGTTATGAGGAGGGACTATACAAATTAGATCTGTAATGTCTAGAAGTTAAAGGGGTGATCAAGATATAACAGGAAAGGACAGGATAAGGTAAATATAAATTATTTTCACTGGGTGGGGATTCTAGAGCCACAGGCTGAGTTTGACAATAAGGGTCAGACCACTCAGGAGAGATGTTAGGAAGCACTTTGAGGTTTGGAACTCTTGTCCACAAATGGCAATGTGTGCTTGATCAGTTATTAATTTTAAAATCTGAGATATATAATTTTTTATTAAGCACGGGGACTAAGGGATATTGGCCAAAAGCCGATAATTGGAAGTAGGCCACAGTTCAGGCATGATCGTATTGAATGGTGGAACAGGCTTGAGGGGCTGAATGGCCTACTCCTGTTATTATGTTCCTAGGTTCCCATACAGGCGGAAATTACAAAGGAATAGAAATAAATGATTTGATAATTACAAGACGACGAGGAAAACCCCTGGAAAAGGTGATGTCTTGGATTATTTGAAGGGATTGGGAAGCTTCTTGTTGGAAAGTAGGTCTGCAGGGCAGATATTTCTGAATTAAGCTGTTCTAAACTGTTATTACACATTGCTGCAGCAGGTAGGATTTGAACCTACTGCCTCAGAGGTAGCAGCACTATCACTGCACTAAAAGACTTTCCGAGTCCCTGAATGACACAGCACTGGTATAAAGGTTGGACAAATCATGGAAGACTGGCAGTGAGGAGATTCTTGACATCAAGAGTAAGAAGTCCCAGTTTCCAATCAAGTGTTGAAAGGTGAGATCAGAATCTCACTAGAGAGCAGCAAAATGCCTATTTGCACACATTAGCGTGTCATTATGAGTTAATCTCACCTCATTGATAGGCAATTCCCCATTCTCCCGCCTACTCAATAGAAACAATATGGTGTCAATTTCTTTTTTTTAATTTAAAAATATACTTTATTCCTAAAATAATTTGATGGTCTGTACAGTTGGTCATGCCATGTACACGTAAACATTTACATACAAAGATCAGAATTTATCATTGTTATATACAGGTCTGTACGTTTTTCAATCATATGCTCTATCCACAGATGTTGGCATTGGACACGTACCCAGGCTCACGGCACATATCCGCCTCACTTACAATACAATTCTGATTTCCGTGCTGCACTTTGGTGTGTGTGCTGGCACCTCGCATTGTGCTGCTATAGCCAGGTCACTTTGTGTATAGGGGAGGCTTGGACTGGATGAGGGTGTAATTCAGGGCTCCTCACTTGTTCTGCTCATGCTCACTCACTCTGTACCGACTTTAATCCCCACAGCATCTCTGCTTTGCCTTTTAGTGCAGACACAAAGCCAAGCAGTTTCTCATGCTGGTTCACAGTGATCAGTCAAAGGGGTGGACATGCTGCTCTATGGCAATGTGCTACAACAGTCTCACACCTGGACCATGTGCTAGCAGCAAACATGCTGTATGTACTTCACCCAAATCGCCAGGTCTCAAAATCCATGGAGAGGAGTTCTCGGTCAGGGGTTCTCGGTACAGGAAAACAAGGGCAATGTTTGTTCCCAATCCAGGGACATTTAAAAAAAAGAGCTGACAGCATTCGGCTCGGCCAACATTTATTGTCCATGCCTACTTGCCCAGAGGGCAGTTAACCTTTGAACAAATTGCTGTGAGTCTGCAGTCACATGTAGTTCAGAACAGGCAAGAATGACAGCATTCAACAATTGACTCACAGTCACCATTAGGCCATCGGGGCAGCCGGTGAATTGGCCATGCTAAATTGCCCGCAGTATTAGGTGCATTTGTCAGGGGCAAATATCGGGTTGGGGAATGGGTGTGGGTGGGTTGCTTATCAGAGGGCCAGTATGGATCTGTTGGGCCAAAGGGCCTGTTTCCACACTGTAGGGAATCTAATCTAATTAGACTCTTACTTCTAAGGCAGGTGTGAGCTCAGATCTCCAGAACATTATGTGGGTCTCCGGAGGGTTAGTTCAGCAATAATGTCTTTAGACTATCACCTCCTGTTGAGGGTGGTCTGTTGGCTTCCTGGAGTGGTCAGGGTGTCGGTCAGGGAGTATGTGTCACTGCAGTCAGTCCTGTCGGTCCAGGGAACCTAGTCTGGGGAGTCATGTATGACATATAGCTGCACAGAGGTCAGTCAGGAGTCTGGTTACATACATCCGGGCTATCTGTCTACATTGGGCAGTAGGTGGGTCATGGTCAGCTCTGAGGGTCAGCTCAATTAAATTCCAGGGGTGTTGTCAGGGGCCACTGATATGGCAGGGAATTTAGGGCAGTGAATCCTGGTGTGTGCTGAGATACAGAAGGGACTAGAACTGTGAATCTCACCATAGAGAGGTGAGAGATGACTGAGCATTGGAGGACATGGGTTGCTGCAAGAGAGAAGGGTGTCGATGGTCAACCCCTCCCTAGCATTTACAGGGTAGGTATATGGAGGGGAGGGGCCAGTGCAGCATGGCGGTGGGGCATGACTGAGCTGCAGGAGTGGGGCTCGGGTGGTAGTGTTCAGCGATCCTCCTCATGCCACTTATTAAAGCCCCATGGAAATAGCAAATGGATGTGACCACACCTGGAGTGGGCGGAGTAAGGGTTTGTTTTCTGTCTGAGTATGCAGGCTCTGCTTGTGAGTGTGATGTGAGGCTCATCAAAGGGCAATCGTATAAATCAGGCATTTGTGCAGTCCAGCCTGTAGTACCCTGCACATGAAATACACACAGTCTCCAACTGGGGGGACAAACAAATCCAGGCCACAAGCATATCATTGGTCATTGAATCAGATCTGTAAAATCCCTACAGTGTGAAAGTAGGTCATTCAGCCCATCAAGTCCCACCGATCCTCCAAAGAGCATCTCACCTGGACCTACCTCCTCACCCTACCCTGCTGTATTTCCCATTATGGTCATCTCTGTGAAGCAGAGTTAGTCACAGGCAAACTTGTTTCAAGCCACAATTCACAAAGACCTCAATAGGTCACATAAGGTCACTGAGCCAACTTGCTCTTACATGGAAAGCTGCTTTCTTGGGTGATGTCAGGGATGGGATGTTGGTGGGGAAAGGGGATGTTAGTGGGGGAGGGGATGGTGGTGGGGGGGCAAGGGGATGGTGATGGGGAGGGGGATGGTGATATGCAGGAGGGGGATGGTGGTGTTGGGGAAAGGGGATGTTGATGTGGGGGAAGGTGATTGTGGTTGGGGAGGGGGATGGTGGTGTGGGGGAGGTGATGTTGGTGTGGGTGGGATGTTGATGTTGGGGGAGGGGATGGTGGTGTGGGGAGGGGGATGGTGGTGTGGGGGAGTAGGATGTTGGTGTGGGTCGAGGGGATGGTGGTGGGGAGGGGGTTGGTGGTGGAGAAGGGGGATGTTAGTGGGGGAGGGGTTGATGGTTGGGGAGGGGATGGTGTGGGGGGATGGGATGGTGGTGGGGGAAGGGGATGTGGTGGGGATGGTGTTGGGGAGGGGGATGGTGGTGTGGGGGAGGGGTATGGTGGTGTGGGCGAGGGAGATGGTGGTGTTGGGGAGGGAGATGGTGGTGTTGGGGAGGGTGCGGTGCTGGGGGGAGGGCATGGTGGTGGGGTGGGGATGGTGTTGGGGAGGGTGATGGTGGTGTGGGGGAATGGTGTTGGGGGAGGGGATGTTGGTGGGGGAGGGGAATGGCGGTGGGGGAGGGGCATGGTGATGGGGAAGGTATGGTGTGGGGGTGGGGTATGGTGATGTAGGGGGAGGGGATAGTGGTGCGGGAGGGGCATGGTGATGGGAAGGGTGTGGTGTCGGGGAGGGGGATGTTAATGTGTGGTGGTGGTGTGGGGGGATGATGATGGGGAGGGGGATGTTGGTGGGAGAGGGGAATGGTGGTGGGGGAGGGGCATGATAATGGGGAGGGTGTGGTATGGGGGAGGGGGATGATGGTGTGGGGGGAGGGGATGGTGGTGGGGGCGGGGCATGGTGATGGGGGGGAGAGGATGATTGTGGGGTGGGGGATGGTTGTGGAGGAGGGGATGATGTTGGGGGTGGAGTTGTGACTGCAGGGAGATATGGTATCAGTAATCTTAAAACATTTACAATCAATATATTTGCATGACATGGTGGACACTGCATCCATCTATTTAAGAGCCTGATGACAAATCTCTACATCAAGGCATTCCATGATCTTTCTTGTGGGACAAAGTTAAAAATCACACAATACCAGGTTACAGTCCAGCAGGTTTATATGGAAGTACAAGCTTTTAGAGCACTGCACCTTCATCAGGTAGCTAGTGGGGCAGAATTGCAGGACACAGAATTTAGAGTAAAAGATCAAAGTGTCATTCAACTGATGTGATGTATTGAACAAACATTGATTGATATGAACATAGAAGGTATAAATTATTAAGTTTGCAGATGACACCAAAGTTGGAGATATAGTGGACAGCAAAGAAGGTTATCTCAGAATACAATGGGATTTTGATCAGATAATCCAATGGGCTGAGGAGTGGCAGATGGAGTTTAATTTAGAGAACTGTGAGGTTCTGATTTTTGGAAAAGTAAAACAGAGCAAGACTTATACACTTAATCCTGGGGAGTATTGCTGAACAAAGAGACCTTAGAGTGCAGGTTCATATCCCTTGAAAGTAGAGTTGCAGGTAGGTAGGATAGTGAAGAAGATGTTTGGCATGCTTTCTTTTATTGGTCAGAGTATTGAGTATAGGGGTTGGGAGGTCATGTTGTGGCTGTACAGGACATTGGTTAGTCTACTTTTGGAATATTGCGTACAATTCTGGTCTCCTTTCTATTGGAATGATGTTGTGAAACTTTAAAGTGTTCAGAAAAGATTTACATGGATGTTGCCAGGGTTGAAGGATTTGAGCTATAGGAAAACATTGAATATGCTAGGGCTGTTTTCCCTGGAGCATCGGAGTCTGAGGGGTGACCTTATAGAAGTTTATAAAATCATGAGGGGCATGGATATGATAAATAGACACGGTATATTCCCTGGGGTGGGGGAGTCCAGAATTCAAGGGCATAGGTTTAGGGTGAGAGTGGAAAGATATAAAAGGGACCTAAGGGGCAACGTTTTTACACAGAGGGTGGTACGTGTATGGAATGAGCTGCCAGAGGAAGTGGTGGAAGCTGGTACTATTACAGCATTTAAAAGGCACCTGGATGGGTATATGAATAGGAAGGATTTGGAGGGATATGGGCCGGGTGCTGGCAAATTAAGTTATGACAGCTGGTCAGCAGGAACAAGTTGGACCGTAGGGTCTTTTTTGTGCTGTATATCTCTATGACTCTATAATTCTAAATCTTTAATCACTTAGAATGGGAATGCAGGTTTTGATTTATTAATATGCAAATCCCTAAACTTTCTTGTTGGAGTTCTCCATGACCCAGTGTACGCAGGACATGACTAAACTGTCATTTGTGAATGATGTGAGAGCGGAAGGATCTGTTGTGTTTCTGACCTTGCCCATGCAGGCTCAGTGTGACCATAATTAAGGTATGCTGCCTGGCGCCATCTTCACTGCTGCTGCCGTGCAGCACAGGTGCTGAGAAATGGAGGTGCAAGCCCAGGATCTGTGGCTACTGTACTCCACATGCTGGGTCAGTGCTAAAGTTTCCCTCTGGATGTAGAGGAGGTTAAGGAAGGCCAGAGTCTGGTGCCTACACTGCCATTTCCTCTGGTCGAGTGGGGCGTAATGTCACTGCAGACTGAGGATGCCTCAGACACTGCTGTTGGACCAGGCAGGACCTCAAGCAGTGAGGGGTGGGGGCATCCTCTCCATGTGGCTGCTTCACTGGGGACCTACAGAAGAATCATAGAATCCTGACAATCTGGAAGCAGGCCATTCAGCCCATTGAGTCCACATTGCCCCTCTGAAGAGCAACCTATCCCATCTCTATAACCCTGCACTTCCCATGGCTAATCCACCTAGCCTGCACATCCATGGACTCTGTGGGTAATTTGGCATGGCCACTCCACCTAATCTACATAACTTTGGACTGTGTGGGATCTCCCAGCCCTCGGTTTTCATTAAAGCAGAAACTAGTACAATTGGGCCAGATCACACTACTGCATCTCAGAGGGACAGCCCTTGACCTTGGTCTTTGAGCTGGTGACACCACCCCACCCCCTCCCCTCCCAGGCACAGGATGCCACCACCTGCACACATGTGATATCGACAGGCCATATCAAAATATAGCAGACTCCCATCCCATCGATATACAAGTCATCTGTAATCATTGCGAGCACTACATAGAAGTCAGCGTTACGTAATCTGGGAGCTGCTATGATGCCTCTATCCTCGGTAACTCTCCTGCTTTTATTTAAAGCGCTGGATGCCGTACGAGGGTGATAGACAGGGGATACCATCTGTAGTCATGGCTGATAAGGCCATTCATTGACTGAGGCTGAACATACATGGAAGGTAGCAACAGGGGCCTTGGGTGATGCAGATGCCAGGCAACGGGAAGATGAAGTCCCGCTGCTTGGATTGGTCTGGGATGAAGCTTGTAGTACAGAGCAGAGATAATGTCATAGAGTCATAGAGATGTACATCATGGAAACAGACCCTTCAGTCCAGCTTGTACATGCTGACCAGATATCCCAACCCAATATAGTCCAATCTGCCAGCACCCAGCCCATATCCCTCCAAACCCTTCCTTTGCCTTTTAAATGTTGCAGTTGTACCAGCCTCCATCACATCCTCTGGCAGCTCATTCCATACACGCACCACCCTCTGGGTGAAAAGGTTGCCCCTTAGGTCCCTTTAATATTTTTCCCCTCTCACCCTAAACCTATGCCCTCTAGTTCTGGACTCCCCAACCCCAGCGAAAAACCTTTCTCTTTACCCTATCCATGCCCCTCATGATTTTGTAAACCTCTATAAGGTTACCCTTCAGCCTCGGACGCTCCAGGGAAAACAGCCCCAGACTGTTCAGCCTCTCCCTGTAGCTCAAATCCTCCAACCCTGGTAACATCCTTGTAAATCTTTTCTGAACCCTTTCAAGTTTCACAACCGATAAGAAGATAGCAGAATTGCACACAATATTCGGTCGATAACTGCAGCATACTGTGCTCTGTGCAGCCGGAACTTGGAAAGATATGGTGAATGTGATGGACTCTGGAAAGCTGGGAGAGCGTCAGCAGGAGGAGTAAGGCATCTTGAGGTCGAGGATCATCACCTCCTGCCTGATAGAGCACAGCTGTATTGGGTGCTACAAGCCGAACAGAATTTAATTGACACCGGGCTCTAACAGGGTGTAGTGATCACTCATCAATTGTAAACCCATTGCTGCTTGAAAGCTAAATAGTCCCTTTGTGCTCTCAGAGACCAAGAGCAGCTCACTTTATTGTTTATTTTGGTTGCTGCTGTTGTACATGGATGCCTATAGCTACTTGAAGGCTTTCCAGGGTGCGATGGAACTACATTGAACAATGGGAGAAAGTGAGGACTGCAGATGCTGGGGAGCAGAGCTGGAAAATGTGTTGCTGGAAAAGCGCAGCAGGTCAGCTCATACCCGAAACGTTGATTCTCCTGCTCTTTGGATGCTGCCTGACCTGCTGCGCTTTTCCAGCAACACATTTTCAGCTACTTTGAACAATGACAAGATATTGGCCAACAGGGTCATTACTTCCTTAGACAGGGAGAAGGCTGAGCATGGGTAAGTTCTGTTGCTTGGTTTGTTAGCAGAAATAAATGTATAAATGTGCACTTCTGTTTGCAAAGAAGGATCAGGCATGCCACCTCCATGCCCTGTTGAAATGCTTGTTTTTGGCTGCCTTACTACTGTATACATGGTGAAGGGCAGCTGGGCTTGATCTGGTGAATGGTTGGGTTTATACAGATGACACTGGGGAGGCCCCAGCACCATACCTTCAGAATACAGCAGCTGTCCTCTGTGAGAAAAAAGTGGCTCTGGCTTGTCTTCCTCTTCCTGAGTGGAAGTACAACTCCGAATTTCTGAAGGAGATCTTTGGGGGCATCTCTTGTCAGAAATACAGCGCTCTCACATTTTCAGAAAAACATGAAGGGACGGAGGATGTGAGATTGCCAATCCCTGGGAAATCCATGCACTCAGCATCCACTCTTTCAATCACCCTCAGAATCCTCACTTTCAATCAGGTCACTTCTCATGCTCCTAAACTTCAGTCAGTATAGGCCTAACCATAGAATCCCTACAGTGTGGAAACAGACCCTTCAGCCCAACAAGTCCTTACCAACCCTTCAAAGAGTAACCCACCCAGACCCATTCCCTGCTGCTCTACATTTACCCCTGACTAATGCATCTAACCTACACATTCCTGAATGCTATGGTACAATTCAGCATGACCAATTCATCTAACCTGCACATCTTCAGATCGTGGGAGGAAACCAGAGCATCTGGCAGAAACCCACGCAGACACGGGGAGAATGTGCAAACTCCACACAGAAAGTCACCCAAGGCTGGAATTGAACCCGGATCCCTAGCACTGTGAGGCATCAGTACTAACCACTGAGCCACCATGCCACCCATAACCTAACCAACCTTTCTGCATTAGACAGCCTTTTTATTCTGACTCTGACTCATGATAGATTTCTGTTTGTGAACATTTTAGTGTCGATTAGTACTTGCAGTTTGCCATAACCAGAATTATTTTTTTTTGTTTGCAGTTGTTTATTTTCTGTGCTTTACATTTTGTACTTGACCTCATGTGGGCCTTTTTGGCTTTGGCATAGCAACAGATGGGAATAGGGGACTTTGCTAATCCTAGTATGATTGCCTGCACAATGTCAGGAGTTTAGAGCACATATCAGTGCTTTTAACACAAGACTGTAAGTCCAGAGATAGAAACAGCCATATATGGCTATAATATTTCCTGCATTTGTTGCATCAGTCTTCCACAGAGTTCTAACACACACTGGGGTGGGTAAATTCTCCCAGAAATGTGTACAATTTGTGTTTTATTAATTAACATAGGAATTCTTCAGGAATGGGGAGTTGTGCATATTTTTGAAGGCTGTAGCTGTTGTCTTAAATTCTGCTGTTGTCAATCCAATGGATCCTTCATTGTGGGACAGTTTGCTCTCTCCTCCCCCAGGTGGACTGAATAAATTTTACCGAATCAACACATTGAACAGAGGGTGTGTGCACCATTAATCACTGTCTGTGGGAGCTTGCTGCGCACAAGCTGTCATGTATCCAGATTGTGACAACAGTGATTCCACCTCACAAGCTTTTTTATTGGCTTCCAATAAGAACATGTTTGAACATTCGTTACTCACGCAAGTTTTTTTTAAGATATTTTTATTAGAAATTTAACATTTTTACAAGTTTATAAAAATAAACAAAACTCTCAAATACAAACATTGATGTACAATTAAATCAAATATACAATAGTCAAAATTTAACAAAGGAAAGAAAAAAAACGAAATAAAATAAAAAAAAACAAAACTCAACTTTCTGCTAATCTAACCTATAACTAACCAGAGTGTATACTTAAGTCTCTTGCATGCTCGGAATGTATTAACATCAAATGTAATAAAACCCGTATTCGTGCGGGATTCCTCTCCCAAGGGGCCCCGGAGCAGCCAGGTTTGTAATCTTCACTAAATAAAGGCCCTTGTTAGGATGACCGAAATATCTGCATTTATGTAATTCAAAAAGGGCTGCCATATTTTATAAAATAATTCAGTCTTTCGGTGCACCATATTTGTAAGGAAGTCAAGGGGAATATATTCCATAATTAATCTGTGCCAATTTGAAAGTCCAGGGGGGCCCTCAGCCACCCAGTTCACCAAAATACTTTTCTTCGCACAGAAAGCGAGAATAGAAAATAGTCTCTTCCCGTGCGTATCCAGGGAGGAAAAGTTCGAAAAGCCCGAAAGGAGAGATACAGGGTCCACTCTAATTTCCATTTATAAAATTTCAGCCAGGGTACTTGCTACTTTAGTCTAATATCTACGGATCTTATGACAAGTCCATAGGCAATGTACAAGAGTGCCCACCTCTATTTTGCATTTGGGACACATTGGAGATGCTCCTGCCTTAAATTTTGCCAATCGAGCCAGTGCTATATGGGCCCTATGAAGTATCTTCAGCTGGATAGCCTGGGTTCTGTTACAGATAGTAATCCTTCTAGCATTTTCCCAAATATCATTCCACGTTTCTATAGAGATTTCTAGTCCCAAATCCTGATCCCATGTTTTAAGCAGATTGTCCATATTCCCGATACTTCATCATGTAGTAAATGATAAATAGTACTAACGGAGGATACCCCCACTGGTCGTAGGACATTACATTCTCTATCTGATTTATAAAGACTATCTATTAACGTAGTCTTCTTCTGTATATAATCTCGAATTTGGAAGTATCGAAAGAGGTCTCCATTAGGTAATCCGAATTTCTGACGCAGCTGTTCAAAAGACATCAGGACCCCATCTTTAAATAGGTCCCCTAAACATGAGATACCCCTGGATCTCCAGAGTTTAAAAGTGGCATCTGTAAACCCCGGTTGGAATCCCCATGCCCCTACTATCGGTGCATGGGGGGATGTTTTATGTAAATTACCCTCATTTTGCCGCATTATATTCCAGGCCTTAATTGTGTTTAGTATTATGGGGTTTTTACAGTGATCTGTAATGATTTTCCTCTTGTCTGAAAATAAGAGGTTAATAAGTGGGTATTTTACTTGGGAGGCCTCGATGTCCAGCCAGATTGATTGTGGATCAGATAAGACCCAATCAGCTATGTAACTTAGTAAGGAACTTAACTGATATTTCCTAAAGTCTGGGAAGTCCAGTCCTCCCCTTGCCTGTGGAAGCTGTAGCTTCTTCAGCTTAATAAGGGGCCATCTATGATTCCAAATAAAGGAACCCAGCCAGCCATATAATTTACGTAGGGCCATCCTTGGCAGCATCACCGGAAGCATTCTCATAGGATATAGGAGATGGGGCAGAACATTCATTTTAATTAGTGCTATTCTATCTAACCAGGAAATTGGAAGGTCTCTCCATCGCTGGAGGTCCTGCCTTATCCTTTCCAGTAATTGCACAAAATTCGCCTTATACAACTGACCAAATACTGGAGTAATAAAAATACCTAAATATAAGAAACCCTCCAGGGACCAACGAAAGGGAAAAAGGGATCCTTCCACTAAGTGGGGTGTCACAGCCAGGCCACCCATTGGCATAGCCTCCGATTTTGAAAAATTAATTTTATAGCCTGAGAATGCACTAAATGTATTAATAACTTGAATTAGACGAGGTACTGACATCAGAGGATTATTGAGGAATAAAAGAACATCATCTGCATAAAGGGTAATTTTGTGTTTACCTGTACCAATCCTCGGGGCCGTTATATTAGGATCAGTCCGTATAGCTTCTGCTAGTGGTTCAATTATTAGCGTAAATAACAATAGCGAGAGAGGACATCCTTGACGGCAGCCCCTACCCACACTGAAGCTATCCGAACCTAATCCATTGGTAACCACAACTGCTTTGGGATCACTATACAATGTTGAGACCCATTTGGTAAACACCTGTCCAACGCCAAACCTTTCCAATGTGTAAAACAAATATGACCATTCAACCCTATCGAATGCCTTTTCCGCGTCTAATGAAATTACTACTCCTGGTATCTTTCCCTGATGACAGGCTTGGATCATATTCAAGACCCTTCTAATATCATTGGATGATCTACGGCCCTTAATAAATCCCGTCTGATCCTCCTTTATAATATATGGCAGTACCCTTTCTAGTCTCAGTGCTAACATTTTAGAGAGGATTTTAAAATCTACATTTAGCAAGGATATTGGTCTACATGATGTACAGTCTTCTGGATCTTTTCCTTTTTTAAGGATAAGAGAGATATTTGCCTCTTTCAGCGAAGGCGGGAGACAGCCCTGACTATATGCATAGTTATACATGTCCATAAGTGGATTAGCCAATATTTCTGTAAATTCATTATAGAATTCAGCTTGAAAACCATCTGGGCCCGGTGCCTTTCCGCTCTGGAGTTGCCTAATTGCATGAAGTATTTCTTGGACTGTTAGAGGAGCATTTAGGGCCAATACCTGTTCCGGAGTCAAGCCCGGAAAGGTCAAATTTTTAAAAAATGACTGCATCATCCTAGTCCTATCTTCACAATCCTGCGATTTATATAACTCAGAATAAAATTCTCTAAAGATCGCATTAATCTTTTTATGATCATGAGTCAAGGTACCTGTACTTTCCTTGATAGTCGTAATAGTCTGAGGGGCCTTCTTTTTCTTTGCAAGAAATGCTAAGTATCTACCCGGTTTATCGCCATATTCATATAACCTTTGTTTTGCAAATAATATTTCCCTCTTAGCCGTTTGAGTAAGCGTAGTGTTTAGAGCTGTCCTAAGAGCCGTAATCCTTTGCAATTTTATAATAGAAGGTCTATCAGCGTATGCTGTTTCAGCTGCTTTTAAGCGAGCTTCGAGCAGACGCTGTTGCTCTCCCTTCAGTTTCTTCTGGGTTGCTGATTAGGAAATGATCAAACCTCGTGCATAAGCTTTGATGGTCTCCCACATCATTGATGGGTTGCTAGCCGTACCTGAATTAATTTCTAAAAAAGTTTTAAATTCTTGGGAGAAATACTTTACAAATTTACCATCTTTTATCAGGAAGGGGTCCATACGTCAATGCCGAGCGGATGTCCCATTGTTCCTTGCCTTAGTTTCCATATATACAGCGGCGTGGTCGGAAATCGCTATAGTACCTATTTTACAGGATAATATAGAATTTTTAAAAATCGATGGGGCAAAAAACATATCAATTCTTGTATGACATTTGTGTGGATTAGAGTAGAAGAAAAATCTCTACCCTGTGGATGAAGACATCTCCATATATCTACCAATCCTAATTCTTTATTCAGATCCACCAACTGTCTAGATCTGGGAGATACTCCGGCAGCACTCTTGGGAATCCTATCTATTTCCGGATCCATAATACAATTAAAGTCTCCCCCTATAATTGTATGGTGGGCACCAAAGGCCATCAATTTTGAAAAAGCTTCCGTTATAAATTTAGAGGGGTGTGCCGGGGGGCAGTACAAATTTAGAATCCCACATTCCTCTCATTTACGAGGGCTTTAATCAAAATATATCGTCCAGATTCGTCTTTTATCTGATTTAGAATTTTGAAAGGGAAATTCTTCCGAACAAGAATAACAACTCCCCTGCTTTTTGAGCTAAAAGAAGAGAAAAAGGCCTGATCAAATCCGCCCTGCCGTAATTTTAAGTGTTCTTTATCCGACAGGTGTGTCTCTTGTAGGAGAGCTATATCAACTCTTTCTTTCTTAAGATTTGATAATATTTTCTTCCTTTTAACTGGCGAATTACTCCCCTTGACATTCCAAGCGCACCACTTAACCGACTGATCAACCATAATCATCTGGGCAGATCCGAGACCCCTTGGGAGGGGAAACCCTATCTGGAACATCCCGAGCATGGAGCATATTAAATTTACAAAAATAAAGGCTCTCTATTACACACACAACAATATAATAAAAAACTATTTCTAAATAAAAAAAATATAAAACGTACCTAAATGGAGATTTTCCCCCTTGTTCCCAGGGAGCGTCACTTCCTCTCCAACAGTCCATCTTATCCTCTCTCAACCAATGCCCCAACCTTGACCCAGGTGCTTCTCAATAAAATGAGGAGAATTCAAATATAATACAAAGCTAGAGTTAACAGTGAGCACCCTATCCCCGCCCACACCAACACCTGAATATATTTGGAAATGTTAATACCATATATAAATATATAACTATAAAATTACAATCTCAACAAGTAATAATTAGATATAATAATACAAAATAACAGGGGAAAAACAACCCCGCTCCTAAAGACAGAGGTAAAATAGAATAAGGTAACCACCTCCCCCCACCAACATTAACCAAACGCCCCAACATATATATACATACATACATACCCACATATATACATAAAGTAATAAAAGAAAACAAACCAAGCGGGGGGGGAGAGAAAATCAAATCCCTCTCCCCGCCCCCCATGATAATATTAAACAATGAGGTAAAAAAAAGGAGAGAAAAAAGGGGGGATATAGACCAAAGTGGGGGGAAAGGCAAACCAACATCCACAATCTCTTACAGTTTATTTAAGAGAGTCCAAGAATTCCTTAGCCTTCTCTGGTGATCCGAAGTTATATATGGATCCTTCGTGGTTAAAGCGTAGCGTCGCTGGATAATGTAAGGAGTACTGAGTATTTAAATCCCTTAAACGCTTCTTCACCTCATCGAATGCCTTCCTCTTTCGGACCAGAGCTGGGGAAAAGTCCTGAAATAGCATGATCTTGGATCCTTTATAGATCATGGCTTGGGGATCTTTTCCAAGATTTCTTGAGGCTTCTAGGAGCATCTGCCTCTCCCTATAGCTCTGCAGCTGGAACAGGACCGGGCGTGGGCGCTGGTTTGAGCCGGGCCCACGTATTGCGACCCGGTAGGCCCATTCCACCCTTACCTGGCCTGATCCAGCATGCAGATTTAAAAGCTGTGGCAGCCACTGCTCCAGGAATGCTGTAAGCTGGCCTTCCTCTTCCTGTTCGGGAAGGCCCAGCAAACGAATATTTTTTCGAAGGTCCGGACTCGCTGCTCGAGAGCCCGGACCTGATCCGCGGCTAATTGAGCTGCAGTTTCGGAGGTCGCGGCCTTTAACTCCGCCCCTCCGACTCGGCGCTCGAGTTCCTGGATGTCTCGGCCGTGCTTCTGCCGTGCTCGGCCGAGAGTGATTCCCAGCGATGTCGGGACTCCTCGATAAAGGCATCGATCTTCACGTCCAGCTTGGTGATCATCTCCACAAGGCTTGTTACCGTCAGTAAGTCCCCCAGGGCGGCTGTGGACGCCTCTGCTGCAGCTGAAGAGGGAGAGGGTGGGGGAGGGGGTCCTGCTTGTTGAGAGGTGCGGGTTCCCTTCCCTTTGGTCATTTTTACTAAACTATTAAACTATTTAAATGTAATACTAAGCAACTATTTAAAGTTATCAGCTATTATGAATGATTTGGTGAGTGTGGTGGGGGTGGGTGACCCACTTTACCCAAGTCTTGGGAAGAGCACTATAGACTCAGACTTGCTGGGTCGCCGCTATCTTGGATCCCCCACTCACGCAAGTTAATGCAAGTTACTCATGCAGCCCCGACTCAGGCGACTGACTGTGTGGAGTTTGCACGTTCTCCCCGTGTCTGCGTGGGTTTCCTCCGGGTGCTCTGGTTTCCTCCCACAGTCCAAAGATGTGCGGGTCAGGTGAATTGGCCATGCTAAATTGCCCGTAGTGTTAGGTAAGGGGTAAATGTAGGGGTATGGGTGGGTTGCGCTTCGGTGGGTCGGTGTGGACTTGTTGGGCCAAAGGGCCTGTTTCCACACTGTAAGTAATCTAATCTTAACTTTTTGGAGGCACTGACCAAAACAGCGCTTTAGTTGCCTCGTTGGTTTCTGTTTTCACGCTTCTCTTCGTTATTTTTGATGTTAGATTCCTCCCTTGTGCTTTCTTGTGGCACCACATCTTCCGCGAGTGTGACCACAAGTGACCTGAGGCTGGCAAACACGCAACCAGTCTCTCTCTCTGAGTTCCCCAGAGTAAAAGCACAGTCGCTCATAAATTCTGACAGAGGAACATAATGTTATGTCGTGAATTTATTGGCATCAGTCGTGTAAAGTATGTGGAAATTAACAACAGGAGCTCTACTGTTGCTGTTTGAAAAGCTTTTAGGCATGAGGCTGGCAGAAGTGACTCCCAATTCCTGTCACTCCATGACAAAGGGTATTGATACAAATAATTTATTTTCCTTTATCATTTTAAGGAAGTGTTTCTTTGAATAGTTCTGCATAAATGGTACCACGTAGTTTAAGAGAAAGAAAAAGTGGCCCGTCCTCTGTTTATGAACTCACCTTAAATAAGGGATCCGTGAATTTAGCTGCAGATGAAAGACCTGGTTCAGGGACTTCAAGCTGAATTTCTCCTCCATGAATCAATTCCACCTTATGCCAGCAGATGGAGGTAAAGGCTGTTGAATGAAACTGTTGTCAAAGGCAGAAATCATTGAATTACAGTGTTTACTGGTCACAGACTGGTTGAGATAAACTACTTCAGCTCAATATTAAATTTGGCAATAAATTATTGTCCCATCATCACATTATATTAAAAATAAAACAAAAAAAAACTGTGAATGTTGAAGATCTGAACCAAAAACAGAAATTGCTGGATAAGTTCAGCAGAGTCAATGTTTTGAATACAGAAGTGTCACTGAACTGGATGCATTAGCTCTCCCTTTCTCTTCATGGTGGCTGCCTGACCCACTGAATTTCAGCAATTTCTGTTCTTATTACACTCTACTTTTCTAAAGGGGTCTGGAGGCTTCCTGCCTCTATTCCTGATGAAGGGCTTTTGCCCAAAATGTTGATTTTCCTGCTCCTTGGATGCTGCCTGACCTGCTGTGCTTTTCCAGCACCACTCTAATCTAAACTCTGGTTTCCAGCATCTGCAGTCCTCACTTTTGCTTCAGGAAGAATGCAATTGACTTTGCATTTTTTTTTATTTTCTCCTTCACATTGCAATGTGAGTGCAGGCACCATGATTGTGGAATAGTTTATGATTGCTATTGTTATACAGCTCAAGAAAAAAACAAAATTCTATCCTTCCAGGAACTGCATTAAGATTTCAGTTAAAATAATAGCACATTCAAAGTGAACAGGGGTGTAGAGTCGAGAGTGTAGCATTGGAAAAGCACAGCGGGTCAGGCAGCATCCGAGGTGCAGGAGAATCAACGTTTCAGGCATAAGCCTTTCATCAGTCTGTTGGCTGGAGAGTTTAGAACTTTCTAGACAGGGACTGGACCATTTCTTGCGCTGAATTGAGGAGTCACTCCTTCATCCAGAAGGTCTAAATCATTGGAATTATCTCCTGCAGATTGCCATTAAACATTCCCAGAGACTTGGAGACCCACCTTGGACCCAGTAGATCAAGCAACAGGGGGATAAGACAGGAAAATGTACTGAGATCAAGAACACGTTTTAATTGTAATGTATAGTGGAGCAGATTCTGTCTTTCGCTATTTGTTTTATCACCACATGATTATCGGACAATATTCCATGCAACTTTAAAAACAGATGGAAAAACTGGACTAAAGTAAAATAAAAGAAGGATTACTTCCTTCAAGAAACCAAAGACAAACATAGAGGTGGAGTTGTATTCTTGTTTGAAAACTGAATACATTGAGTAGGCAGCTCCTGCAACAATTTTAAAGGAGCATAGACTGACCAGCAGAGAGTCTTCCAAACATAAACATAAACACAAACATACACATAAACATAAACATACACATAAACACAAACATACACATAAACATAAACATACACATAAACACAAACATACACATAAACATCAATATGAACATAAATATAAACATGAACATGATGGATTACAATCACCACATTGGACGGCTTGAAGAGGAATAGTAAAATGTGAAGAACAGATACCTCATTGTCATTAGAAAATAAAGATTGAGCAGTTTCCAAACACTGGGGTAGGTGATTGTCACTTCAGTCACGTGTACTACAGATGATCCATTCATGCAGAGTACCATTCAGACTGAAAGATCAAAGTCAGTGCTGCAGGCTTATCAAAAGTGCACTTACAGTTGAATGGTAAGATCAACAATGGCCAATACAGCTTTGATAAAAGAAGCAGAGATGTTCTTCCGAATGCTCTCTAGTATTCAATGGGAAATGATGGGCAGAGTTTTCTGATGGAAACACTCAGACATTTCTTTGCATCACTCATTGGTAACAACATCCATCTAGGAAAACAGCTCCCGTACTGAGTTGAAAGCTAATTAACAAAATACTCAATATTGTATTTCTTTGTCTGTTTATGTTTCAGTTTTTTCAGGAGGGAAGGGGAAGCCTTGTGCTTACACAGACCCTGATCAGACCTCATTAAGAGTTGCTTGCCTTTCACAATAAGTGGATTAATTTGACTTGAATAATTATGACTTGGAAGTGGTTCTGAAAAGCTTTACTTGTCACTTGGAATGAGTAGGCTCATTTTATGAGGAAAGGTTGGGCAGGCTCGGCTCATTTCCAGTGACATTATGAGAACTCTGCCTTAAAAGAGTGGCAAGGTGGTTCAGTGGTGAGCACAGCTACCTCACAGAGCCAGGGACCCAGGTTTGATTCCCGCCTCCGACGACTGTGTGGAGTTTGCACATTCTCCCCTTGACCGTGTGGGTTTCCTCTGGGGGCTCCACTTTCCTCCACAATCCAAAGATATCAGGGCAGTTGAATTGTCCATGTAAAATTGCCCATAGTGTTTGGTGCATTAGTCAGGAGTAAATATAGGTTAGGGGAATGAGTCTGGGTGGGTTATCCTCTTCGAAGGGTCGGTGTGGACTTGTTGGGCCTAATGGCCTAGTTCCATACTGTAGGGAATCTAATCTAAAAGTTGATGAAGGTGGAACAGTTGAATATCTTTACGGTGGGATTGAATAAATTCTTGTTAGGTGAGGGTATTGAAGATCATTGGGATAGAGCAGCCACCTGGCTAGTAAAACACAGATCAGATTGCCAACTTGGCTGAACAGTAAGGGCTGCTGGATACATTGGTCAAGTAAAACTCTGAAGTCACAAAACCCAGAAAGCAGACATAAACAGCAGCTAGATGCCAAAGATATTGGCAGAGTGTAAAGGGAATATCTTGTCAACAGTTATCCTGGAGAGACATATCTCGTCAAATTACCAACCAAGAACCAGGCATGGAAACCTAAGGCAAACATTAAAAAGACATTTAGCAATTAACAAAGCCATCCAACCCATGGATGATTGTATTTGTGTTTGCAGTGACTTAACCATTTCAGTATTGTGGGACAACTGGGCACCAACATCCAGAACATTCTGGTCAGAGTTGTCTTTATTGTTTAGGGAGGAATTAGACAAACAGACCTCCATAATCTCCGTTCTGACTGGTTGACTTTCTGGCTGTGTGAGACTGTAATGTCAGTGTGCAGTAATGACTTCCTACTGTGAAGGACATTGGAACACTGATAGCTGTGTGGGACTGTAATATCAGTGTGCAGTAATGATTTCCTGCTGTGAAGGACATGGGAACACCGATGGCTGTGTGGGACTGTAATATCAGTGTGCAGTAATGATTTCCTGCAGTGAAGGACATGGGAACACCGATGGTTGTGTGGGACTGTAATATCAGTGTGCAGTAATGATTTCCTGCAGTGAAGGACATTGGAACTCTGATGGCTGTGTGGGACTGTAATGTCAGTGTGCAGTAATGACTTCCTGCTGTGAAGGACATGGGAACACCGATGGCTGTGTGGGGCTGTAACGTCAGTGTGCAGTAATGACTTCCTGCTGTGAAGGGCATGGGAACACCGATGGCTGTGTGGGACTGTAATGTCAGTGTGCAGTAATGACTTACTGCTGTGATGGATGTTGGAACACTGATGGCTGCGTGGTACTGTAACGTCAGTGTGCAGTAATGACTTCCTGCTGTGATGGATGTTGGAACACCGATGGCTGCGTGGTACTGTAACGTCAGTGTGCAGTAATGACTTCCTGCTGTGAAGGACTTTGGCATGTCGAGGGCTGTGTGCAGACTCTTTGGAGCAGCTTTGAGTACTGATTCATTGGTTTGTTGTTCATAAGAACGCAGTAGCCATTCCCCACACTTACCACAAGATCCCGCACAAATGACCAATGTATTTTTCAGAAACAAAAACAGAAATTGCTGACAAAGCTCAGTAGGTTGTGGAGATGAGGAAGGGTCATTGGACCTGAAGCATTAATTCTGATTTCTGTCCACAGATGCCACCAGACCTGCTGAGCTTTTCCAATAATTCCTGTTATGGTTTCTGATTTCGAGTGTCCACAGTTCTTACGGCTTTTAATGTATTTTTTGGGGTTGATGATTTAATTAAGGACAGATTCTGTGTCTAAACACCAGCATAATCCCTTGCTCCAACTCAACTCTGCTCATTATGAACAAAAATAGGCCATTTAGCCCCTCAAGTCTGTTCCTTTCCCAATCACCAAGAAACTTTTAACCTGTGATCACAGCTCATATATTGACAATTGTCTTATATCCCTGAATGCCTTTGAGTAACAAAAGTTGATTAATTTTTGGTTTAACATTTGTAGTTATTGCAAAGCAAATTGCTATTTGCTAAAGAGAATTCCAAAACCTAAATATTCCATCTTAATTTAATTCCTTAAACCTCTAGCTCATTTTCATGTCCCCTGGTTTGAAACTCCCAAATGAGTGGAAATAATTTCTCACCCTCTCACCTGTCTATTTCCCTTAGCATCTTAAAAACATCAATCAAATCTCAAATTCAACTTTAAATTTTCAGTTTCTGCGAGTTATCATTTTAATTTTATCCAAGATTATTTTCATGAATCTGACCTCCCCTGCTTCCAAGGCCAATATATCTGGGCAGAGTGCCCGTATCTGCTCATTGTGGGCATTGCCACTGATTCCAATTGCTTGGCATCAATACCTAGACAAGTTCTTCAGTCTAACATTGGCAATACTGCAACTAGTTCCAGAGTGGGAATAAGATAAAAGATGCTTGTGCTATAACTCTCAGAGTACTAGATATGTAAAATTGCTTTCTACATTATTTCACATAATTTTGAAGCAGTCACTTGAGGGCAATTACATTTTCTCATTTGGCA